>NC_087359.1:72687942-72990973 GCF_030014295.1 Loxodonta africana | reverse complement strand
ACAGCTTCCAGCTAGTGTCAGGGACCAAAAAAACCCCACCAAGCCAGTTGCCATCGAATTGATTGGGATTCATGGTGGCCCCATGTGTGCAGAATAGAACTGCACTCCGTAGGGTTCTCAAGGCTGGGACTGTGACCTTTTGGAAGCAGATCACCAGGCACCTGGGGGAGGGGTTGAACCGCCAGCCTTTCGGTTAGTAGTCAGATGCTTAACCGTGTGTGCCACCCTGGGACTCCTCATGTAAGAGGCAAGGCCTCCTTTCCTGAGTCAGGACTCCTGGCCCGCTCTGCAGAGAGGCTCCGTGACTTTGGGAAACCCGTGACTTGCCCATGCATCCTTGGTTATTCCGCTTTCTTCCTACTCTGTGTCTGATTTTCTCTTCCTTTTTCTCTCCGTCCACCTTTTCTGTCTGCAGCTCTGCCTCCACGTGCTGACTCTTCTGTTGCCTGTTGAGACTGCGCAGGTTAGCGGTAATTGGAAATCAGAAAACAGGCTCACCGTCTGCCTCTGGCTCTGGCTCATCCCCTGAGCTTTTGCCCAGCCTTGGTTTGCTGGTTTCCTAAATGGGTGCAAAACTCCCTGCCTTGTTTGTTCAGCCCTGCAGAAGGTTGTGGGAGGCAGGAATCAGAGTGTGCATTTAAGCCCCTGCTAAGCTGGAGTGTGACTGTCGTTGGTGTTCCTCATTTGTCAGTTTGATTTTCTGTCCCCCCTTCCTCTTTTCTCCTTTCGTTACTGCTGCGCTTGAATTCCCTCTTCCTTTCTTATTTCCTCTCTTTTCAGCCTGAAAGTGTAGCAGAGAGGATTCAGTGCAAGTGTCACGCAGGAAATGAGTAAGATGACTGGTGTCACGGGGATCATCCTTGGGAAGGGCAGGACAGGCTGCAGAGGAAGGTGGTTGGCAGGATTGGCGGGTGAGGGGGTGCAGCCCACCCTGGCTGGCCCTGAGGAGGGAGAGCGTGGGCCACAGTGGTGGTGTCGTCCTATCTGGCCTGGGTTCACAGACTTGGTTTACAGACAGCGTGTAGCCCTTTTGCAGGCCAGGTAGTAGCCAATTTGATGGCTATTTAGGCAGATACCAGAATCCAGACAAGCAGCCCCAAGGGACGCTTAGGGGAAAGCAGCAGACGGTGTGTGCTTTTCTTGTATGTTGCTTGGCAAATGCTGAGCCTTCTGCAGTCCTGTACGTGTTGTTTTCTCAGCTCAAGTTGAAGTTCCTTGAAGGCGAGGGTGGTGCCTGTCTTTTATTTGCCCTTATAGTGCTCATTCCTGGTGCCCTTCCTAGATTTCTGCACACGGTTGTTGTTGTCGTCATTAGGGGCCATCGAGTTGGCCCCCGTCTCGTGGTGACCCCATGCACAGCAGAATGAAATGCTGCCAGTCGTGTGCCAGCCCCATGATTGGTTGTGGAGTGGAGCATTGTGACCCATAGCGTTTTCATCGGCTGATTCTTGGACATAGATCACCAGGCCTTTCTTCCTAGTCCATCTTAGTCTGGAAGCTGCGCCAAAACCTGTTCTGCATCATAGCAACACGCAAGCCTCCATTTTCAGATGAGTGGTGGCTGCACAGGAGGTACATTGCCGGAGAATTCAACCTGGGTCTCCCACACGGAGGACAAGAATTCTACTGCTGAGCCACCAGTGCCCCCATTCTGAACATACCCGTTGCCATCCGGTTGATTCCAACTCCTGGCGACCCTATAGGATGGAGTAGAACTGCCCCATAGGGTTTTCAAGGCTGTAAACCTTGGAAGCAGACTGCCGCACCTTTCTCTCGAGGAGCACCTGGTGGGACCTTGTGGCGCTTAATATATCTAATAATAGCATCTTCCTTTGGTTAGTGCTGTAATGGGCACCCAGGACGTTCACCCAGGATTTCTCATCTAATCAAACAGCCCGGCAGAGTGGAGTCCATTTCTCAGATAAAGAAACTTAAGGCTCAGAGAAGTTAAGGAACTTACTGAAGACACACAGCCAGCCAGCGGTGCTTCCTGCTGGGATGCAGTGTCTCCCTCTCTGAGACTGTCTGGTTTTTATAGCAGATAAGAACCATGTGGCAGCACTTATTTAGGGAGATGGGAAGTACATCTGGACCTTGTTCATTTTTGAGATTTTTTTTTTAAACATCTTAGAATTTTCAAGTCCAGAAGAAGTTCCATAAAAGTTGCAGGTGGTCTTTGCTGTTACTCAAGCCAGATAGATTCCTGACTTCTCGACAAACCTCACAGAAGCTTAAAGGAAAGCTGATTTCGTGCTGCATTGGTGTGTTCCTCCTTTGCTACCAGATCATGTGATTTAAGGAACTGTTGTCACACTTGGTGACAGGCACGGAGCCAGCTCAGAATGAAAGTGCAGCTATAGATGGGATTCCGGTTCACTGTCAGAGCCCTGCTTTGGACTGAGTTACTGTAAAGTCTGGCTCAGACTGGGTCTGGCAGGAGGGACCGGGCTGTTTGAGTGAGTAAGCCCAGGGAAAGCTTGCCCAGAGGAAATTCAGTCAAGATGTTCGATTTCAACACCTCTGGTTGTCTTCCAGACCAGAAGAGGAAAGGATTCTGACTTCAGGGATGAAGAAAGTGTCAGGATTTCCCATGAATGGAGCGCAAATGGAGCCTAGATTTTTGTGGCTCCGGTAAAGCTAAAAACCCAGTTGCCGTCGATCCCATGTGTGTTGGAGTAGAGCTGTGTTCCGTAGTGTTTCCAGTGGCAAATTTTTCAGAAGTAGATTGCCAGGCCTTTCTTCTGAGGTACCTCTGGGGGGACTTGAACCTCTAATCTTTCTGGTTAGTAGCTGAGTGTGTTAACCCTTTGCACCACCCAGGGCACCAGGGGAGGATAGCAGAGAAAAATGGGTACCTGCCAGTGGGGGTAGGCTTTTGCTCTTGGCTGACCCCTCAGCCATTTGCTGAACTTAGAAAACATGTGACCACCAGTGATATTGGCTAACTGCGCCACAGGAAGTGCCTGCTAGCCTTTGGGTTGTTGAGTGAGGGACCAGTGGTGATAGTATGTGTGGGTTTTATTTTTAATCTCAGAGACCTTCACTTTGAGCCAGAGAATCTCTGGTTATAGGATGTAATGTGAACAGGGCACTTCTTCATGTGGGAACCTTTGACACGTTAATAAGGTAAGGAGTTTGTTCATTGGACAAGTGCTTATCGAGTGCACGGCCCTTGAAGCTGGAGATACAGTAATGAACAGAGTCAGAGATTACTGCCCTCAGACAGTTTATATTCTGGCGGGGTGGGGCACAACAAAGCACAAAACTAAGTAAATTATGTAGTGGTTTTGTGACTGTTGTTAGTTGCCATCAGTAGGCTCTGAGTCATGGTGACCTTATGTATAAGGTCCCTGAACACTCCTGCTCCAGCAAAACACTCCAGAAGGAAACGTTGCCTGGTCCTGTGCGATCTTCACAATTGTTGGCATGTTCGAGTCCATTGTTGCGGCCACTGTGTATTTTGACTGCCTTCCAACCTAGAGGCTCATCTTCCAGCGCTATATCAGATAATATTCTGTTGTAACCCACAGAGTTTTCATTGGCTAATTTTTGGAAGCAGATCACCAGGCCTTTCTTTCTGGTCTTAGTCCGTGAGCTCCGCTGAAACCTGTCCACTATGGGTGACCCTGCTGGTATTTGAAATACTGGTGACATAGCTTCCAGCCTCGTAGCAACACTCAAGCCACCACAGTACAACAAACTGACAGACGGGTGGAGGATGTGGTAATATAGAGAGAGGTCCAGAAAGGTTTCACTCAGGAGAGGACATCTGAGCAAAGCCTTGTAAGTTATGAGGGAGCAAGGGTGTGGATTTCCGAGAGAAGAGCATTCAAACCAGTGCAGAAGCCCAGAGGCCTGAGCATAGCTGGAGTGTTCAGGGGACAGCGAGGAGGTCATTGTGGGGGAGAAAAGTGAGTGTGTGGCTGGGGAGGGGGGAGTAGTTGGAGATGGGGGCAGTGAGCAACTGGAGAGCCTCTTGAGCAGTTCTCTTTTACTGCAAGTGCCACGAGGTGCCGTTGGAGGAGTCACTAAGCAGGGGAGTGACCTGGCTTAACAGCATTTACAAGGATCGCTCTGCTGCTGTGTTGGGAATGGACTGTGGGGAGTGGTGGGGAGCAAGGGTGAAAGGAGGGAGACTAGGTAAGAGACCGTTAAAATAATCCAAGTGAGAGATGAGGGTGCCTTTGACCGAAGAAGTAGATGTAAAGGTGGTTAACACGGTTGGATTTTGGATACATTTTGAAGGCTGAACCAATGGGCTTTGGTCATGGATGGATGTGTAAGGTTTGAAAGGGATACTTGCCAGGTCCCTGGCTGGCCCGAATGGTTTGCACTTGGCTGCTAACCAAAGATTGGCTGTTTGAATCCACCCAGCGGTGCTGTGGAAGAAGGGCCTGGCGATATGCTTCTGTCAGGTCCACAGCCCTGTGGAGCGCAGTTCTGCTGTCACACGTACGGGGTCGTCGTGAGTCAGAATCAGTTCAGCAGGCCTGGTTAAGGGACACTTGGCACATCTGAGATAAGGCTTCCTGTCACTGAGATGCGTATTTTCTGGTCTCATCAGCATCATTTTCAGTATAATTTTTTTTTTACATAAACATAAACAGACATTATCAGTTGTTGTCCAGTGTGACTCATAGCAGCCCTGTTTGCGTTTCTCTTAACCCCACCTAGGCTCAGGACGTAATAGTTTTGGAGGAGATGCTGTCCCTGAAGGTTTCACCTGGTGCTGAGTGTAGGTGGGAAGGTTTTTTAAAAATCATACAGGTAATACATACATTTGTGGGCCATAGTGTATAAACAGATATCTTTGGTATTAAAAATCTCGTGGTGGGCCGGCGGGGGGGTGAGTGGGAAATAAATGTCTATAAAGGCTCCTTAGAGAGGGTGATAATGAAAAAAAGTTTGAGAAACCACAAAATTAGGCTAAAGTCCCGTGTGACTACTTCCTCGGCCCCCTGTGGAAATATACCCTGATGATTTTTTTATTTAGATCTTTAAAAAATAATAATAATAATAACAGTAATGTATATATCATTTCTTAACTTCATTTTGTTTCACTCAGTAATATATCCTGAAGATATTTTCTTGTTAGCATGTGTCCATTAATGGCTATTTATGTTGTTTTTAACTGCTGTGGGGTTGGCCCCAACTCATGGGGGCCCCATGCACAAGGCAATGAAATGCTGCCTGGTCCTGCACCATCCCTGTGATTGGTTCCGAGTTGGGCCATTGTGATCCATAAGGTTTTCACTGGCTTGTTTTCGGAAGTAGATTGCCAGGCCTTTCTTCATTGTCTGCCTTAGTCTGAAAGCTCTGCTGAAACCTGTTCAGCGTCGTAGCCTCCACTGACAGTGGCCGCACATGAGGTGCACTGGCTGGGAATTGAACTTGAGTCTTCCGAGCGGAAGGCAAGAATCCTGCCACTGAGCTATAGCTGTATGGTACTCCACGGGCTGAAGGTAGCCTTAGTTCCCATTCCTAACTGATACATATTGAAAGTTTCTGTTTATTTTTTTTGCTATTGAAAACTGTTTCATTGTTCACTTTTGCACATGTACACATGTTTCATGACTGTTTTATGAAGAAGGTAGCAGAAAAGGAATGGCTGGGTCATAGGGCTGACAACCCTCTGTTTCGCTGACGCTCTGCTTTACAAGCATGGTGTCCTTCTCCAGAGACTGATACCTCCTGATAACATGCCTATAGTATGTGAGACCAAGTCTTGCCGTCCTTGCTTCTAAGGAACATTCTGGCTGTACTTCTTCCAAGACAGATTTGTCCGTTCTTCCAGCAGTCCGTGATATATTCAGTGTTCTTCACCAACGCTGTAATTCAAAGGTGTCTGTTCTTCTTCAGTCTTCCTCATTCATTGTCCAGCTCCCTCATGCATATGAGGAGATTGAAGCATGTGGCTTGGCTCAGGTGCACCTTAGTCCTCAGGGTACCACATTTGCCTTTTAAATGCTTGAAAGAGGTTTTTCTGCAGCAGATTTGCCCACTCCAATACTTCGTTTGATTTCTTGACTGCTGCTTCCATGAGTGTTGATTGTGGATCCGAGTCAGATGAAATCCTTGACAATTTCAATCTTTTCTCCCTTTATCAGGATGTTGCTTATTGGTCCAGTTGTGAGGACTTTTGTTTTCTTGATGTTGAGGTCTAATCCATACTGAAGGCTATGGTCTTTGATCTTCATCAATAAGTGCTTCAAGCCCTCTTCACCTTCAGCAAGCAGGGTTTTGTCATCTGCATAATGCAGGTTGTTAATGAGTCTTCCTCCAATTCTGATGCCGTATTCTTCTTCATATGGTCCGGCTTCTCGGATTATTTGCTCAGCATACAGATTGAATAGGTATGGTGAAAGGGTACAAACTTGACACACACCTTGTAAACCACACAGTATCCCGTTGTTCTGTTCGGATGGCTGCATCTTGTTCTATGTACAGGTTCCTCATGAGCCACAATTAAGTGTTCTGGAATTCCCATTCTTCTCAGTGTTATCCATGATTTGTTATGATCCACACAGCTGAGTGCCTTAGCATAGCCAATAAAACACAGGTATACATCTTTGTGGTATTCTCTGCTTTCAGCCTAGATCTGTCTGACATCAGCAGTGATATCCCTGGTTCCATGTCTTCTTCTGAATCTGGCTTGAATTTCTGGTAGTTCTCTGTCGGTGTACTGCTGCAACCGCTTAAAAAAAAAAGATTAATTAGTTTTTCCGTGTGCTTTAGATGAGGGTTTACAGAGGAAATTAGTTTCTCATTAAACAGTCGCATACCGTTTTGTGACTTCAGTTGCCAACTCCAGGACATGTCAACACTCTCCCCTTCTCCACCTCGGGTTCCCCGTTACCAGCTCTCCTGTCCCTCCTGCCCTCTCATCCTTGTCTGTGGGTTGGTGTGCCCATTTAGTCTCTTTTTGTTTTACGGGCCTGTCTAATCTTTGGTTGAAGGGTGAACATCAGGAGTGACTTCATTTTTCAGTTAAAAGGCCATACTCTTGAGGTTTCTCCAGTCTCTGTCAGACCAGCAAGTCTGGTCTTTTTTTGTGAGTTAGAATTTTGTTCTGTATTTTTCTCCCACTCTGTCCAGGACCCTCTATTGTGACCCTTGTCAGAGCAGTTGGTGGTGTCAGCCAGGCATCATCGAGCTCTGCTGAATGCAGCCACTTTTGGGTGATCTTCAGCAACTTTTTACTTGTGTGTGATATTAATTTCTTCGTTCTGTTGGATCACCTTTCTTCGGAATAGGCACAAATACGGATCTCTTCCAGTCGGTTGGCCAGGTAGCTGTCTCCCCAGTTCCTTGGCATAGGCGGGTGAGCTCATCCGGCGCTGCATCTGTTCGTTGAAACATCTCAATTGGCATTCCATCAGTTCTTGAAGTTTTGTTTTTCGTTAGTGCCTTCAGTGCAGCTTGGACTTCTTCCTTCTGTGCCATTAATTCCTGATCATATGCTACCTCCTGAAATGTGCTGAAATCTTTGGAATAGTAGAGGGAGAAAGGAGGGCAACTACATTGGCTGCGTGCCCATCGCGCTTCAGGTGCTATAGCAGGCCGATGGGGTACACTGTTGCCTTAATCCTTAGGACGATAACATGAGGTTAGCATTTTTTCATGCCTCACTCTAGCCGTGGAGTCCCTGGGTGATGCAAACGGTCAGCATGCTCAGCTGCTAACCAAAAGATTAGAGGTTCGAGCCATCCCGAGGTGCCCCGGAAGAAAGACTTGGTGGTCTGCTTCTGAAAACTCAGCCACTGAAGACCCCATGGAGCACAGTTTTACTCTGACACTCGTGGGGTCATCGCGAGTCGGAATTGCCTTGATGGCAACTGGTTTTTACTCTAGCTCTTAGAAAACTCAAGTGCAGGGTGGAGAAATCACTCGTCTAGGTCACACAGCAAGCCAGTGTCAGAGTGGAGATCTACTTGGAACTGAGTCTGTCCGCAGGTGCCTGGATGGGGTGGTGAGTGAGAGGCACCTCGGGCCCCTGGGCCTTTGACTGGCTGCCTGGGGGCTGTCCCAGGGCCTGGGTCATAGCAGGCTGGGCCCTGGCTTTACCATGTGCCAATCTTTTTTATTCAGTTATGGGCACCTGATTTTTCAAAGGTTACAGTGCTTGAAGTTGTTTTTATTATAACTTAACATTATCGTCATTATTGTTTATCATTTTCACTGACTGATTGAACAGAGTAGGCAAAATGTTTCTTTAAAGAAGCTAGTTCACAATATATTAGGTAAAAAAGCAGGCTCCAAAATACCATATACAATAAAATTCCAAGTTTGTGTTCACAGAATGGTGTGTATTTGTGTGTATATATAAAAGGCAGTCTGGGAGGAGACATATCAAAGTACTAATGGTAGTTCTTGCTGGGTGAAGGGATTAGGACGATGGAGCTTCTTTCTTCTTTGAAAAATCAGAAGATACCGGATTTCTAGTAGGACTTGTCAAGAGTGAGTTGAGGGAGTGGAGGGGTCCCAGGAAACTTAAAGAATAAGTTCTTCAAATAAATTCAGGAAGTGATAGCCAGGAGTGGCTCACACTGTTTGTAAAATACGCTGCTCCCTCCTAGAGAGTAAGGTTCCATGTGATTTTTTTTTCCTCCCTGAAATCCGTCCACAGGGCCCTCTGAATGCAGACTGTGTGCCTCAAACACCGGGAGTGCCTGCCTTCTCAGGCCCTGCTGCCAGAGCAGGCATTGTTGTTTAACCATGTCCTCAGCCAAGTCACTGCTCTCGCTGGCAGCTCTAGAGGGTCTCTGGCCTGTGCCTGGCTGAGCGTTAACACCTTCTGAGTTAGCGCCCATGGAAGGATTCTGCTCCAGTGCTGAGAGGGCGTTTTTGTGCAGCAGTTGGCAAATGGCCATTTTGTTTTTGGCTTCACCATCTATCATTGGATCTTTTGATTTAAATGTAAAACTTTATCCCTGGGTGGAAGAACCAAGATCTGTTGAGGTTAACTGTTGGTCAGTCAGCTGGAACGTGCAGGAAGGCAAGCCTGCAGGGGGCTTTCCCAGTTCACTTACCCTGACCCCGAGGTCTCCTCAGGTTCAAAGTCTGTGGCCTTTCCTTCCCACAGATATGGAAGGAATGAGGATGACCCCTGCTGTTGTAGAGAGCTGTTGTTTGTTGTCTCTTGTTTTCCCTGGTCTGATAGTGACACCTCCGTTTATCTTTGAAGAACCAAAGATGCCATGGTTTAGTTGGAGCTGGTGCTACCCCTGAGCTCCAAAGGGGGGCTCATCACCCAGGCTTGAACAGTCAGAGCGCTGGATCCCCCTGGCCACACTGATCCAGGAGTAGGCACGTGGCCCAGGCTGCCCCAGTGAGATCCCTCCCTAGGACTTTTTGATGTAAAATTTGGGAGAGATGCCCCCACACATACGCCGCGGTGGTTAAGCCAGTCATAATATAGCCATGCCAATGATCATGGACGTGGCACAGGACTGGGCAGTGTTTCACTGTACGTAGAGCCACCATACCGGCGACTAACAACAACAGTATAAACCTGGAGCTTCCATGCTGGCCTTTGCCGATACTTGGGGAGCATCTGAGAGTGAAGCTAGCGAAGAAGAAAATAGAGATGAGATGATATTGTTTGAGCCCCTGGAATCAGAAGCATCAGACGGCAACACACTCCTGAACTTCCAGTTTACATGAGCCTATAAATGCTGTCACCCCCTCTCCATTTTGCACGTGTATGTGGTTGTGCACATGTGTGCGTGTGTCTAAAGCAATTTGGCTTGGGTTTCTGTGGCTTGCAGCCTACCGTATCCTGTCCAAATCTCCAAGTTATGAGCGTCTCATGTTGCAGTAAGAGGAAGGTGCCGTGTTGTGAACACTGTGATGCGATTTGTCCGCTGGCGGGAACTCATACAGTTGTCCTGAGGTCGCAGAGGCTGGTGTGCAGTGGAAACGCGCCTGCGCAAAGAATTGGCCTGGGCAGGCTATAGAGCGCCTTTGCCCTGCCTGGCTGGGGACCCTCAGGCACTTCTCCCAACCTCTGTGAGCCCCAGCTGCCAACGTCTGTAGAGTGTGGGGGTTAAACTCGTTGATCTTTGATGTCTCCCCCAGCTCTGTGACCCTGTAACAGTTTCACGTAATGTCTATGTTTTTTTTTTTATATTGAATTGTAGTAAAAACATATACGTCTGCCAGTTTGACGTTTTTTACTCATTCAATTCAGTGACACCAATCACATTCATCGTGATGTGCGACCATCACAAGCATCCATTGCCAAATTTCCCATCACCGTAAACAGATACTCACTGCTCCCAAAAGGACGACTGTCCCATTTCCCCTCCGTCCCGCTCCTGGTAATCACAAATAGTCCTTGGTCTCTATGCTTTTGTCTGCTCTAGACATTTCATGTAAGTGGGGTCATACAATATTTGTCCTTTGGTGATCAACTTCACTCAGCCTAATGTTTCAATGCCCTTGTTTTAAGTGGATAATTTGAATAGGTTTAAAAACAAAAAATAAACAAAAATACTCGCCAAACTCCAGATCTCTTCAAATTGCTTGAAGATGCTTTTTTTTTTTTTTCTTATATAAACTTTTAAATTAAAGTATAGCCTATGTATGTCCCTGGATGGTACAAATGGTTAATGGGCATAGCGCCTGACAGTAAGGTTGGAGGTTCAAGTCCACCCAGAGGCACATTGGAAGAAAGGCCTGGCAATCTAATTCTGAAGAGTCAGCCACTGAGAACACTGTAGAGCAGAGCCCTCCTGTGACACTCACGGGGTTGCCATGAGTTGGAATCGTCTTGATGGCAGTTGTTGCTGGTAGCCTACATACAGAAACAAAGCTGATGTACTTTCACAGACTGAGCACATTCATGTCACAACCTTCCAAACCAGGACACAGAACCTTACTAACACCCCAGAAACCCCCTTGTGTTCTCTCCAAGTCAGGAACTTGGCTTCTGTACCATGTATTAGTTCTGCCTGCTTTTGAGTTTTATATGAATAGAAGCATACGGGGGGGGGGACTCTTTTGGGTTGGGGTGGTCTGACTTTTTTCAACTCAAGATGGTGTTTGTGATGCTGAGTGAAATAAGTCAGTCACAAATGATCATACGGACCAGTGTACGATCCCAGTTTTATGAACTGTCTAGAATAGACAAGTGTGTAGAGACCAGAGTTCATTAGTGGCCATTAGGGGTGGGTGGGAGGGAGGGGAAAAGGAAGACATGATGTTTAGGGGACACTGAGCTTCTGTTAAGGGTGAGGGAAAAATTTGGGAATGGTTAATGGTGACGGTCGGACAATATGAGGAATGTGTAATGTCACTGAACTGTAGTTGTGAAGATTATAGAAATGGCAAGTGTTGTTACCTACCACAAAATAATAATGCCTTCTATAAAGGATGAGGAAAAAAAATATGTGAGATTTACCCATATTGCTGGTAGCAGTAGTTCATTTTCGTTGCCATACAGCATATCACTGTATGAGTACATCAGTGGATATCCATTCTCCTGTTGGCGGACATTTGGGTTGTTCGGGACTGTTACGAATAGAGTGCTACCATGAACGTTTGTGTGCATGCCTTTTGGTGACAAAGGTTCTCATATGTGTTGGGTGTCAGCCTAGGAGTGGGATTGATGAGTTGTAGGGTATGCATGTGCTCAGCTTTGGCAAATACTCCCAAATCGTTTTCTAAAGAGGTGGTGCCATTTTTCACTCCTACCAGTAGTGTCTGAGAGTTCCTGTAGTGCTGTATCCTCGTCTGCACTTGGTATTGTCAGTCTTTTCAGTTTTAGCCTGTTGATTGAGTGTGTAGTGGTATCACATTGAAGGTATGTATTTCCTCTTTACTTTTTTCATTAAAAATTTCCAATATTTTATTAATATTTTCAAACCCACAAAAAAGTTGAAAAAATTTTACAGTGTATACCCAAATGCTCATCATTTAGAGTCTGTCATTAATGTTTTGTTTTACTTGTTTGGAGCCCTAGTGGCACAGTGGTTAAGTGCTCAGCTGCTAACCAAAAGGTCAGCAGTTCAAACCTACCGGTCAGTCACTTGTGGAAGAAAGATGTGGTAGTCTGCTTCCTTAAAGATTTACAGCCTTGGAAACGCTATGGGGCAGTTCTATTCTGTTGGAATAGGCTTGATGGTAGTGGTTTTTTTTTATACTTGTTTTGACATATCTGTCCCTCTGTCTACGCCCTCGTGGTACAATGGTTAAGCACACAGCTGCTACCAAAAGGTCTGTGGTTTGAACCTACCAGCCACTCTGCAGGAAAAAAGATATGCTGACCTCCTGTAGAGATGACAGCCTGGGTCTCCTGCTTGGAAGGTGAGAATTCTACCACTGAGCCACCAGGGCCTCATCCGCATACCCATAAATGTGAGCCACAGCGCGGGGGCCATGGAACATGACCATCGTCCCAGGAGTTGCAGCAGGTTCCTTCCTGGTTAATCTCCACCCCTACCTCACCAGAAGCAACCATTGGTTGGATATATTTTTTAACTGTAGCTTCACACTGTGGTTTTCATTTGCATTTTCCTGATGACCAGTGATGCTGAGCACCTTTTCATATGCATGTTGTCCATTGGGTTTCCTCTTTCGTCAAATGCCCAAGGATGGCCTTTATTTTATTTATTTATTTATTTTTTTTTTGAGGGCAAGGAAGAGTCCTTTTGATTTGGGGTGGAGGTCAAAGGCATATTCCTATGGGAAATCTTGTCCCAAGGTACCTGCCATTAATTGAGAGTGAGTTCTCATACCCTGCAAGACTTCACAATGTAAGGAACAGGGAAATGCTGATTTGTGAAAAACTCCTCCAGAAATTGGACAGAGCAGTGAAATTCCTAAGCACGCTGCTTGAAGCCTTATCTTCTGATCATTTCCAGTTATGTAACTTTCTTCCCAGTGACTGGCAGTCTAGCAGGAGAACTCATAGTCATTAGCAGATTTAGATAGATTTGACCAACAGCTGCGAGAGGAAGGGTGGCTCTGACTCCCCACATCCGTCAGACGCGGCTTCATAGCGAAGGCAAGGGTGTTGGTGCAAAGAAAGGTTCTCGGGGGAGCTTACAGAAATGGATCTTTTAAAAAATTATTTCCCCTGTCAGATACGAGGTTGACAGGTCTTGCATTTCAGGGCTCTGGGGTTTGCGAGCAGTGAGTGCTTTCTCCTCTCCTGGGTCCTGCCTCTCTTATCCTGTGACTGGGCGTGAAGAATGGGCTAGGGCCGGGAGAGAAGTGGAGTGCGCCATACTCTCACTTAGCCCTATGTTTCTTATCAGATTCCATTTCCTGAAGGAGCCCTGACCAAGGCCTGAGAAGGAGGTGGTGGTCACTAAAACGCCTGAATCCCCAGAGCCCCAGGGCTCTTCTGCTCAGTGATGGTGGTGTGTGAATCCCGCCATCGGAGGGTGTATCGATGAGGAATGGGCACGGAAACATGACTGGGGAGGTGATGGAGGGTTTAAAGAAGGGCCTGTTTATAGAGATGTGGGCAGGCCTCAGGGAAGCCAAAGCTTCAAGGGCTGGGGAAGCATGCCCAGAAGAGGCAAGGGGAGAGAGGAGTTACAGGAAACTGGAGAGAGATGTGTGGAGCTGCAGCAGTGTGTACCCAGAAGAAGTGTGGCAGTAGGTAGGGGAATGCAGCCATTGCCAGCCCACACCCTGCAAAGGGGCAAATAGCCCAACCTCATTTTTCCCTTGTCCTTCATCTACCTGTGTCTCCCATTGGCCAAACCAGCCTAGAAGCCTGAGGGCAAGGGAGTCCTAAAATGCAACCCCTGTAGGTCAGCTTCTTGGTGCACAGGGGTGGGAGTAGAAAAGCTGTGTGTGGGTCCCCGGCGGCAAGCATAGAGTCACCAGCCCAGAGAGATTTCAGACCTTCATCCCATGTTATAAGGCAGAGTGATTTGCGCTGGGAGAATGTATTTAAAAATTCTTCTTGCAGCATTCATCCCAATAGACAAAACGTAAAAATAACCCGAGTGGTCATCAGCAGATGAAGGGATAAACAAAATGCAGTATATCTATACAGTGGACTGTTATACAGCCATAAAAAGGCTATAGTATATGCCACAACATGGATGTACCATGAAAACATCATGTTAAGTGAAATAAGTCAGCTGTAAAAGGACTAATATTGTATAATCCCACTTCTGTGAAATATAGAAAATAAGAAGATGCACAAAGACCAAAGTTTATTAGTGGTTACCATGGGCTGTGGGGGGAAACCCTGGTGGTGTACTTAAGTGCTGTGGCTGCTAACCGAAAGATCGGCAGTTCAAATCTACCAGATGCTCATTGGAAACCCTGTGGGGCAGCTCTGCTGTGTCCTATAGGGTCAGTATGAGTTGGAATCGACTCAACAGCAGTGGGTTTATTGGCTGTGGAGAGATGAGAATGGGAGTTAACTGCTGAAGGGGACTGAGTTTCTGTTTGGGGTGATGGCTGCACAACTTGTAAAATGTGATTAATGTCACTGAATTGTACACTTCAAAATGGTTAAAATAGCACACTTTCTGTTGTATATATTTTGCCACAATCAATTACTTAAAAACGACAAATTAACAAAACAAAACATGTCTGTAGGTAAATTCAGAAGGGCACTTTGGCCTGGGAACTGATCTGAAATCAAATGCAAATATGCGAGGTGGGGGACCGTGAACATCTGGATTCTTCCTTTGCTTGGCTTTAAGTCAGGGGACACGGTGGAGGAAGGGCACTAATGGGTCGAGGCCCCAAGAGGCCAGGAGACAGGTGTTGGAAGAATTTGGGATTCAGTGGAAGAATTGCAAGTTTAGAAGGTGGGGAAGCCAGAATGAGCTTTCCAGGATGAAGGTACCAGAGAAGTCTGCTCTATAACAGATATTATCAAGCATCAAAAAGCCCTAAAGAGAAGGAGACCATGGGGGAGTCCAGGATGTGTGCTAAGCAAGAAGAGAAACTCATCTCAGGGTTGGGGAAGAAGCCAGGTCAATGGCGAATGGGGCCTGGAGACCAGGCACGGAGTTAGAGAACCGAGGCTCTAGGCTGGGATGTGGGAACAGAAAGGAAGTACAGTGTCTGAGAGCACCGGGCAAGGCTGTTGAGTGGGTGAGCGTGTGGTTGGAAGTTGACTCTTCGTGGCAAGCGCTCCTCCACAGCTGTGTAGCTAGTGGTTGTGACGGTGGATTCTGGAATGAGGGTGCTAGGCTTGAATCCCAGTTCTGCTGCTTAGTAGCTGTGAAATCGTGGACGGGTTACTTACCCTCTCTGTGTCTCAGATTTCCCATCTGTAAAACCAGTTGCACGACTCAAAATGAGAAGAAACAGCTGCAGACATCCATTAATAATTGGAGCCTGGAATGTACGAAGTATGAATCTAGGAAAATTGGAAATCATCAAAAATGAAATGAAACGCATAAACACCGATATCCTAGGCATTAGTGAGCTGAAATGGACTGGTATTGGCCATTTTGACTCGGACAATCATATAGTCCACTATGCTGGGAATGACAGCTTGAAGAGGAATGGTGTTGCATTCATCGTCAAAAAGAACGTTTCAAGATCTATCCTGAAGTACAACGCTCAGTGATAGGATAATATCCATACGCGTACAAGGAAGACCAGTTAATACGAGTATTATTCAAATTTACACACCAACCGCTAGGGCCAAAGTTGAAGAAATAGAAGATTTTTATCAGCTGCTGCAGTCTGAAATCGATCGAACATGCATGCAATCAAGATGCATTGATAGTTACTGGTGATTGGAATGCGAAAGTTGGAAACAAAGAAGAAGGATCAGTAGTTGGAAAATATGGCCTTGGTGATAGAAACAACGCCGGAAATCGAATGATAGAATTTTGCAAGACCAACGACTTCTTCATTGCAAATAACTTCTTTCACCAACGTAAACGGCGACTATACGCATGGACCTCGCCAGATGGAACACACAGAAATCAAAATGACTACATCTGTGGGAAGAGACAATGGAAAAGCACAATATCATCAGTCAGAAAAAGGCCAGGGGCCGACTGTGGAACAGATCATCAATTGCTGATATGCAAGCTCAGGCTGAAACTGAAGAAAATCAGAGCAAATCTATGAGAGCCAAAATATGACTTTGAGCATATCCCACCTGAATTTAGAGACCATCTGAAGAATAGATTTGACGCATTGAACACTAGTGACCGAAGACCAGACAAGTTGTGGAATGGCATCAAGGACATCATCCATGAAGAAAGCAAGAGGTCACTGAAACGACAGGAAAGAAAGAAAAGACCAAGATGGATGTCAGAGGAGACTCTGAAACTTGCTCTTGAGCGTCGAGCAGCTTAAGCAAAAGGAAGAATTGATGAAGTAAAAGAACTGAACAGAAGATTTCAAAGGGCCTCTCGAGAAGACAAAGTAAAGTATTATAAGGACATATGCAAAGAGCTGGAGAGGAAAAACCAAAAGGGAAGGACACGCTCGGTGTTTCTCAAGCTGAAAGAACTGAAGAAAAGCCTCGAGTTGCAATAGTGAAGGATTCCATGGGGAAAATATTAAACGAAGCAGGAAGCATCAAAAGAAGATGGAAGGAATACACAGAGTCATTATACCAAGAAGAATTAGTCAATATTCAACCATTTCAAGAGTTAGCATATGATCAGGAACCAATGGTACTGAAGGGAGAAGTCCAAGCTGCTCTGAAGGTATGGGCGAAAAACAAGGCTCCAGGAATTGATGGAATATCAATTGAGATGTTTCAACAAACATATGCAGCGCTGGAGGTGCTCACTTGTGTATGCCAAGAAATATGGAAGACAGCTTCCTCCTGGCCAGCTGACTGGAAGAGATCCATATTTATGCCTATTCCCAAGAAAGGTGATCTAACCAAATGTGGAAATTATAGAACAATATCATTAATATCACACACAAGCCAAATTTTGCTGAAGATCATTCAAAAATGACTGCAGCAGTATATCGACAGGGAACTGCCAGAAGAGGACGTGGAACCAGGGATATCATTGCTGATGTCAGATGGATCCTCGCTGAAAGCAGAGAATACCAGAAGGATGTTTACCTGTGTTTTATTGACTATGCAAAGGCATTCGACCGTGTGGATCATAACAAACTATGGATAACACTGCGAAGAATGGGAGTTCTGGAACACTTAATTGTGCTCATGAGGAACCTTTACATAGATCAAGAGGCAGGTGTTCGGACAGAACAAGGGGATACTGATTGGTTTAAAGTCAGGAAAGGTGTGTGTCCGGGTTGTATTCGTTCACCATACCTATTTAATCTGTATGCTGAACAAATAATCCGAGAAGCTGGACTATATGAAGAAGAATGGGGCATCAGGATTGGAGGAAGACTCATTAACAACCTGCGTTATGCAGATGACACAACCTTGCTTGCTGAAAGTGAAGAGGACTTGAAGCACTTACTAATGAAGATCAAAGACCACAGCCTTCAGTATGGACCGCACCTCAACATAAAGAAAACAAAAATCCTCACAACTGGACCAGTGAGCAACATCGTGATAAATGGAGGAAAGATTGAAGTTGTCAAGGATTTCATTTTACTTGGATCCACAGTCAACAGCCATGGAAGCAGGAGTCAAGAAATCAAAAGATGCATTGCGTTGGGCAAATCTGCTGCAAAGGACCTCTTCAAAGTGTTGAAGAGCAAAGATGTCACCCTGAAGACCCATGTGTGCCTGACCCAAGCCATGGTATTTTCAATCACATCATATGCACGTGAAAGCTGGACAGTGAATAAGGAAGACCGAAGAAGAGTTGACACCTTTGAATTGTGGTGTTAGCAAAGAACATTGAATATACTATGGACTGCCAAAAGAACGAACAAATCTGTCTTAGAAGAAGTGCGGCCAGAATGCTCCTTAGAGGCAAGGATGGCGAGACTGCGTCTTACATACTTTGGACATGTTATCAGGAGGGATGAGTCCCTGGAAAAGGACATCACGCTTGGCAGAGTACAGGGTCAGCGGAAAAGAGGAAGACCCTCAACGAGGTGGATTGACACAGTGGCTGCAACAATGAGCTCAAGCATAACAACGATTGTAAGGATGGCACAGGACCGGGCAGTGTTTCGTTCTGTTGTGCATAGGGTTGCTATGAGTCGGAACCGACTCGACGGCACCTAACAACAACTAAAAAAACCAGTTGCTATTGACTGAGCTCCAACTCGTGGCGACCCCATGCGTGTCAGAGTAGAACTGTGCTCCATAGGGTTCTCAGTGCTCGTTTTTTGAAAGTAGGTTTTCAGCCCTTTCTTCCAAGGCATCTCTGGGTGGACTTGAACCTCCAACCTTTTGGTTAACAGCTGAGTGTGTTAACCATTTGAACCATCCAGGGACTCTGTCACCTGTAAATAGGGACCATTATTATATCTATTTCATAGGGCTGTTGTGAGGATCAAATGAGTAAATGGGTGTAAAATACTTAAACAGTGCCACGCACAGTACCCAGACAATGGATGTTATCTATTAATATAATTTTTACGTAAAAAATACTCTGGATAGGGCTCAGGCTTATCCATTAAATCAGCATTTCTGGGAGGTTGGGCCCGGACATTAGTATATCTTTAAAGCTCCCTGGATGTTTTTATTGTGTAGCTGGAGTTGCGAACCATGGTTTTATGGCTTAACCTTCAGATTGTCTGACAGTCACAAAGGCCGCCTTTGAACTGGAAAGGACAATGTGGGCTGTCCTTCTGGAGCCCATTTTGGGGTGGGGGTGGGAGGAAAAGATGAGTAGTACCACCAGGGAAGAGAAAACGGGAGGGAGGCCACGATCCAGATTGATCCTTGAGATAGCAGCAGGAAATGAGCCAAGGAAATTGGTGTGAGCTGGCTTCTATTTGGAGGCTGGCCGTTCGTCACAGAGGCAGGTGTTTAAAGCTCACTAGTCATTTACACATTAGTATGAATAAGCCCTTTGGGTAAAGTTGGGGAGAGCATGTGGACATGGGTTTGGGAAGAGTATTGGGGTGGGGTAGAGGCAGACTTTTTGTTTAAATATTTTGTTTCTCACCTTTGGAAGAGTTACTGGTGCAGTAAGTTCTAGGGGAGGTCCCTGTGTGACACAAACGGTTTGCTTTCAGCTATTAACCCAAAGAGTTGGTGGTTCGAACCCACCCAGCAGCACTGCAGAAGAGAGGCCTGGTGATCTGCTTCTGTAAAGATTACAGCCAAGAAAACGCTGTGGAGCACGGTTCTACTGTGTAACACATGGAGTCGCCATGAGTTGGAATTGACAGCAACTTTCTTTTTAAATAAGACCTGAGGGTGGAGGTTCCCATAAACTAGTGTGTGTGTGTGTGTGTGTGTGTGTGTGTGGTGTGTGTGTGTGTGGTGTGTATGGTGTGTGTGTGGTGTGTGTGTGTGTGTGTGTGCGCAGCCCAGGTTGTGGTTGAAGGGCACTTCACATTTATGAAATGTTTCTGCAGAGCACAGCTTCTCTAGACCACAGTGGAATGAACGTATTTCCAGCCGTAATGAGGATGTTGTCTGGCTGAGTGTGGAGCCTCACTGATAGGTACTGTAGTACTCTCATTAAGAGCACAGGGAACCCGGTGGATTTGTGACTCCCTGGATTTGTGACTCCCTGTTCAGTTACTGTGACCTGTGGCAAGCTACTTAAACCTCTCAGTGCCTCGATCTCGCCATTTGTGAAATGGGTATAATAATGGTACTTATTTCATAGAATTGTGAGAATTAGATAAATGAGTTAATACATGTAAAGAATTTAGAACAGTGGTTTTAAAAAATTATTATCTTTTTATGTCTTTGTTTTCCGCCCATTTCTTATGCAAGCCTTCTGTGCCACACATTTCTGAAGAAGGCTGACGCATGTACTCTGCTTTGGCACGTCCGGCGCCTCCTTGCCGTCTCCCTGCGCTCTGCAGACTCCTTGTCTGGGAAGTCTTGGTCATCCGGTCCTCGAAGGCGCTCCTTCTTTGCGAGGAAACACCTGTGCAATCAGTTCTTCACTAGGAGGTGATACTGTACTAACCGCAGGTGCTCTTATTAAGCCTCCTGTATTTGACTTTAGCGCTTTGGCTAACGCTGAGCACATAACGTTGTTGTTAGCTGCCATTGAGTTGACTCTGACTCACTGTGACTCCATGTACAACAGAGTGAAATGCTGCCTAGTCCTACGTCATCGTCACCATTGCCAGCACGTTCAAGTTCATCGTTGTGGCCTCTGTGCCAATGCATCTCTCTGAGGGGCTCCCTTATCCTCTTTGGCCCCTTACTTCGCCAACATGGTGTTCTCCTCCAGCAATCGATCTCTCCTGATAATGCTTCCACAGCAAGCAAGTCAGATAATGCTCTGTTGTGATCCATAAGGTTTTCATTGGCTTGTTATTGGAAGTAGAT
Organism: Loxodonta africana; assembly: GCF_030014295.1. Lineage (NCBI taxonomy): Eukaryota > Metazoa > Chordata > Mammalia > Proboscidea > Elephantidae > Loxodonta > Loxodonta africana. Next base: position 72,970,629 of record NC_087359.1, on the reverse strand, counting down.
TGCCAAGCCTTTCTTCCTAGTCTTAGTGTGGAAGCTCTACTGAAACCTGTCCTCCATGGGTAACCCTGCTGGTATTTGAAATGTAAGTGGCAAACTGCCAGCACATAGCAACATGCAAACCACTGCAATATGGTAAGCTGACAAGTGGTAGGTGCATGTAATAGTTTGCTGGTAAAAATCTGCTGGCTGGTTGATTGCTTTCTGAAATGGATTGTTGTTGCCATTTTTTGTGTGTGAGTGTGGGGAGGTTGATGGCATAATACAAACACAGATCTATTATAGCTCTCTGTTAGAAGTCTAATATGGGTCTCACTGGGTTAAAATCAAGGTCTGAGCCTCCTTTCTGGAGTCTCTAGGGAAGCATCCATTTTCTTATCTTTTCCAACTTCTCGACTTCTAGAGGCCATCTGCGTTTCTTCATCCGTAGACCCTCCCACCATCTTCAGAGCCAGCAGTGACAGGTCAAGTCCCTCTCACATCGTGTCAAGCCTTCCTCTCTCGCTTTTTTTTTTTCCTCATTCAAAACTGTATATACAAATTGTTCTGTGACATTGGTTGCAATCCCTGCAATGTGTCAGCGCTCTCCCCCTTTCCACCCTGGGTTCCCTGTGTGCGTTCGTCCAGTTTCCCTGTCCCTTCCTGCCTTCTTGTCTTTGCTTTTGGGTAGGTGTTGCCGTTTGGTCTCGTGTATTTGATTGAATTAAGAAGCACGTTTCTCAAATGTGTTAGTGTTTGTTTTATAGGCCCGTCTAATTTTTGGCTGAAAGGTGGACTTTGGGAGTGGCTTCAGTTCTGAGTTAGGAGGGTATCCTGGGGCCATGGCCTCGGGGGTCCCTCTTGTCTCTGTCAGACCAGTAAGTCTGGTCTTTTTTTGTGAATTTGAATTTCGTCCTACATTTTTCTCTTCTCTGTCCGAGACCCTGTATTGTGATCCCTGTCTGAGCGGTCAGTGGTGTTGAAGATTTTGTTTTCATCTCCCTGTGTGATTTTCTGTCTCCCATCTTTTGGGGAAACTCTCCAGTCCCACCCTACGATGTGGTCCTGGTGGGGTTTATCTACCAAGGTAGGAAGTTGCCTACCTGTCAGAGAGAGCCCACCTGCAGAGGACAGCCAGTCAGAGGTGAGAGGTAGCACCCTGTTGTCGTATGAACCCTTGGGACTAACCATCCCTGGAGTCCACCCAGTGATGCAAACTCGAAAGCCCTTTCTCTCTCCCCCCTTTTATTTATTTATTTTTCTTAAGCTCCTGGGCTGGATTTCTGCCACTTGGAACTGAAAGTTCTGGCTCTCTTTGTTTTCCATCCTGGAAGGGAGCAACAGTCCTCTCTTCCATCATTAGCAAAAGGGAAAGAGAAAGGCTTTTGCAAGTAAAAAGTCAAAACCGGAAAGCTTTATTTAAGATACACATACAGTGTCTTTTTATAATCAAATACTCTGCTACTGTTAAGATGTAGAAAAACGGTTAATTATGAGGGAAGATAGCAACAAGGAACAGTGAACATGCGCTAGATTTGTAAGTAGAAAAGAATATTTAAAAAAAAATCAGGTCTGGGAAGTTTCAGAACGTGCCCCTGAGTGCACGGATTTCTTTCCCTTGTCTCCTTATTCGTCAAATGCTTACTGAGTCCCTGAGTGGTAGGAATGGTTAAGTGCTAGGCTGCTAAGGCTGGCAGTTTGAGTCCACCCTGAAGCACTTGGAAGAAAGGCCTGGCAATCTACGTCTGAAACATTAGTCATCGAAAACCCTGTGGAGCACAGTTCAGTGACACGTGGTGTGACAGCTGGTACACACACTATCACACAATATGGCAAATGGGTTTTTTTTTTTTTTTTTTTAAATAGAGTATTTGCTGTGTGCTAGGCATTATTCTGACTCATCCAGCAACTCCCTGAGGTAGGTTCTGCTGCTGTTGCCATTTTCAGGTGAGGAAACTGAGGTCTACAAGTGAAGTGACTTGCCCAGTCACTCAGTGATGGTGCCAGGATTTAAACTCAGCAGCTGCACGCCCAAGTCCTTGCTTTTACTGACTCCAGCCTGTTGCTTCTGAGGGGTATTTATTAAACAGCTGCTGTATGCATGAGGCAACATTATTTTACATTTAAAAGGCCCTCTCTGTAAACTGTTACTCAGTTGCAATTTTTTTTTTCCTTAACCAGTTAAGGAAGAGAAGGTAGTAAAAGAGAACAGAGAGACAACAAAGGAAAGAAGCAGAGTGGGTGAAGGTCCAGGAGGGTGTAGAAGGTTTCAGGTTGGTGGTAAGAGGAATCAACTGTGTGTGTCACAGCCCAATTTTCTCTTGGGAGCTAGGAATTGAGTCTTCACCTATTAAGGCTGGGAAACCCTGGTGGTGTAGTGGTTCAGACCTACTCTGCTAATCAAAAGATCAGCAGTTGGAATCCACCGGGTGCTCTTTGGAAACCCTGTGAGGCAGTTCTGCTCTGCCCTGTAGGGTCGCCATGAGTTGGAATCAACCCGCCAGCAGTGAGTTTGGTTTTTTTTTTTGGTTGTTAAGGCTGCCCTTTTAAAATGAGAATTAGCTGGTTAGCCACTATTCGCTATTCCTAGATTTTTTAAAAAATAATGTGATTTTTTTAAAAGTTGAGATATAATTTATATAACATAAAACTCACTATTGTAAAGTGTGCAGTTCAGCAGTTTTCATTATATCCATCATCTACTATGTTTGCTACCTAATTTGAGAACAGTTGTCATCTTCCCAAAAAGAAACCTTGTACCTGTTAGTGGTCTGCTCCAACTCCCCCTCCCCAGCCTCTGGCAACTGCTACTCTGCTTTCCGTTTGTATGGATTGGGCTGTTCTGAGCATTCCACGTAAGTGGAGCCATACGTAGGTGGCCTTTAGTGTCAGGCCTTTTTTACTTGGGAGTCCCTGAGTGGTGCAGACGATTAACATGCTTGACTGCTCACCGGAAGGCTGGAAATTGGAGTCCACCCAGAGGCACCTCGAAAGAAAGGCCTGGTGATCTGCTTATGAAAAATCATCCATTCAGAACCCCGTGAAGCACAGTTGTACTCTGACACACGTGGGGTCGCCATGAGTCAGGGCCAACGTGACTGTAACAGTTTTCATTTAGCATAATGTTTTTGAGGCTCATCCGTGTTGGAGTGTGTATCGGCGCTTCCCGCCTTTTTATGGCTGAAAAATACTCCATTGTGTGGATATGCTACAGATTGTTTATCCCTCCATCAGGGAGTGAATATCTGGGCCGTTACCCCTTTTGGCTGTTGTGGATTATGCGTCTGTGAACATATTCGTGTACAAGTTTTCGAGTGGACGTACGTTTGCGTTTCTCCTGGACAGATACGTAGGAGCGGAATTGCTGGGTCATATGGTAACTCTCTAACAGTTTGAGGAACTATGAAAGTATGGTAGCTTTTTAACCTCTCATCTTTAAAGTAATTTATGGAAAGTTACAAAAATGTAACTTGGCTGTAGTACCCTAAGATTCTCTGAGATGCCAGATGTTATGCCCATAAAAATAGAAGCTCTGCAGACGAAGCTGACACGCCGCGCCACCGACCTTCTGGAGTAGGAACGTGGGCTTCTGGGTTCCTACAGGCCAGAGGTTCTCAACCCTTCCTCCCCACCCAGTACACCAGAGGGATGCGGTGTCTTATCTAACCAGCAGGAAAGGAGTCGTGGGAATAAGGGGGAAGAGAAGGGTCTAGGTTAGCTAAAACTAACAAGGCCACTCCCACCCCGCAAAGTAACCTGAAACATAACCAAGAAATTTAAAACGGTAAAAATCAGGTGATTCGAATTCCCTCTTTCCCAAACTCTCAGTCAGAAATGCCTGCACTAGACAGTAATTAAGGTCTGTGTGTGCACCAGAGTTTACCAAATGCTTCATATGTAACGTGTGGCTGGTACTCACAGCTGCTCCGTGAGCTTGGCCCAGTGCTTACTATTTCCATCATCCTGATTTTACAGCTGAGGACACAGAGCCCAGAATTTGTGATTTGCGGCCAGGTGAGGAAGTGGCAGTTGGTAAAGGACAGACTTCACATTCAGACCTTTTGACATGGAGTTCTGTACTCTTTCATTGCAAATTCTTGGCAGTATCCACCTTTGCTTATGAAAAAATCTAGATAAAGGTACTCTGAATTTATTTAATTTTTTTTTAGTCACATTCATAAGCGAGTTAGAGTTTGGCTTTGGAAAGCTTCAGTAAATATCATGGTTAGAGCTTTGGCGCAAGAGACTTAGAAATGGCTGTGTGTCCCCTGATGCTCTCACGTGTGAACAAACACAGCTCCCCAGTATATTTTTAAAAGTTTATTTTCTAGGTTTATGTGTGTGAGGTTTCTTACCCCCTTTGGCTGGTCTAAGAGTCTCACTTTTTGAGTTGTAAGAAGAGATTTAAGGATGTTTATGATACTCTCAGTAGCTTGTAAATCCCAAACTGGTGGCTCTGCTCAGCCATGGGGCTGAAAATCATTTGTACAAACTTTTGGGATGCTTGCTTTTGTCTGAGTGTTTAGGAAAAAAAATCATTTTAATTCAGGTTTCCTGAGGGTTGTTACAAGTTGCAGAGCAGTTGGGTATTTATGCTTCACCGTGATTAAACACGGAAACCCTGGTGGTGTAGTGGTTAAGTGCTACAGCTGCTAACTGAAAGGTCGACAGTTCAAATCCACCAGGCACTCCTTGGAAATCCTATGGGACAGTTCTACTCTGTCCTGTAGGGTCACTATGAGTCAGAATCGACTCAGTGGCAACAGGTTGGGTGACTAAACACATAGACATGTGTATACCCCCTTCTGCACACCCTACTGCTATTGTTTTGCCTGCAAGTGTGAAAACATCTATTTATTCATAAACCGTAAACTAGGTACATAGTAGAACTTGTGGAAGCATAATGAACAAAATACTTTAAAAGGCTTCAAAGCTAATTGCCACGGTATGGATAAGTAATTTGCAATTAACACATTTAAAAAAAGTGTAAACCAGATGACTTTTGGCTTTCAAAGTCTTGTTTGTAGTAATTCTTGACTTGACAGATAAACGGATAAATCTCAACGTGTCAGAAGGACCACAGATTCTGAAGTAAACCCATTGCCATTGAGTTGATTCCAACTCATAGCAACCCTATAGGACAGAGTAGAACTGCCCCATAGGGTTTCCAAGGAGCAGCTGCTGGATTCGAACTGCTGACATTTTGGTTAGCAGCTGAGCTCTTCACCACTGCACCACCAGGGCTCCAGATTCTGAAATAGTAGGTGTTCATTAAGAAGTCAAGGTCCCTGAGTGGTGTAAATGGTTGATATACTTGGCTGCTAACCAACAGGTTGCAGGTTCAGGCCTACCCAGAGGTACCTCTGAAGAAAGGCCTGGGGCCTATTTCTGAAAGATCAGCCACTGAAGACCCTGTGGAGCACAGTTCTACTCTGACACACACGGGATCGCCACAGGTGGGAGTTGACTTGGTGGCAACTAGTTTTTTTTTTTTTCTTAAGAACTTTTCATGTTAAGCTGCAGTAAAATGATTGCCTTTTAGGCTGTTAGCCCTCGAACCTGATTTAACATGTTGCATACTGTGGACACAGCCAATTTAGAGCCCTGGTTCTCAAAGCTGAGAGTTACTAGTCACCTAGAGGGCTTGTTAAAGTGTGCATTGCTGGATCACACCCCCGCAGCCTCTGATTCAGCAGGCCTGGGGTGGGGCCTGAGAATATGCATTTCCAGCAAGTTCCCAGGGGGTGCTCATGCTGCTGGTCCGTGGCCCACCATTTGAATAGCAAGGCTCTGGAGAGTTCACTTGCTGTGTCTTGAGAGGATCTTGCTTTCTGAAGAAAGGTGTGAAAATCAGTCACAGTTTGGAAGGCTTGGCCAAACCCATACCCCAGGGCCCTCTTTGAGGCATCTGTTTCTAGGGTTGCCCTTGGGAGGTGGGTGCGGTGGACTGTTGTAGGTACGTGTTGGCATGTCTGATTCCCTCAAACGAGGGTCCTCATGGGCCACCCTCAAGCATCTCCCCAGGGATCGCTGTCTGGGGTGGACTGGGCTGCGAAGGGTAAGAACATTCTACTTCTTATCCATCATGTCAATTTAATGCTAATTTTGGTCATAAATATCTCGTGGTTCTAGGTTTCTCAGACTGAATAACTGGGAAGTTTAAGACACTGTTATGGGTTGAATTGTGTCCCCCCTCCAAATATGTGTTGTAAATCCTAAGCCTTTTACCTGTGGTTATAATTCCATTTGGGAATGGGTTTTCTTTGTAATGTTAAGGAGGTGGTATCAGCGTAGGGTGTGTCTTCAGTCAGTCTCTTTTGAGAGACAAAAGAGATTGGTCGGCTCTCCTTACATGCAGATTCAACCAACCTCAGATTCAACTAACAGAGGATTGAAAATATTCAGAGAAAAAGTTCCAGAAAGCAGTGTTTGAATTTGCTGTGCACCAAGCACTGTGCTGAATCTACGCGGATGAAGTGCTCTGGAAGCATCCCCTGCTGTAGCCGCCTGCCACCTCACACATCCTCAGCCTCTCCGGCACTGGCTGTTGGAGCCTTGTTCACCTTGCTTCTTGTTTGTTTGCTACTTGTGTGGTGTGCACCCTTTGTTTCTGCGAAAAAATGGCTCCTATGAAGAGCAAGTAAGTGGTCAAAGCAGCCCCTCAAAGGCTAAGAGGGAGTGTGAAGTGCCATCTCAGTGAGAAAATAAAAATCTTAGATCTTTTGAAAAGTAGCACGTCGCTTGCCGAAGTAGGCCATAAGGTTGGTAAGAGTGAATCGAGCATTTGCACAATAAGGCAGAAAGCTGGTTTGTGGAAGTGTTAGTGCTGCCCCTACAACAGCAAAAATGGGCTCTCTGGTTGGTGAAGAAGTGCTTGCAAAGACTGAGAAGGTGTTAAGTGGTAAATGTTAACATTAACAACTATTTACATCACATTTACATTGTATTAGGTATTAAAAGTAATCTAGAGGTGATTTAACGTATACACGTATGTGTAGGTTATATGCAAATATTATGCAATCAAGGTGCATTGATAATTACTGGCAATTGCAGTGCGAAAGTTGGAAACAAAGAAGGATCAATAGTTGGAAAATATGGCCTTGGTGATAGAATGATAGAAGTTTGCAAGACCAACGACTTCTTCATTGCAAATACCTTCTTTCACCAACATAAACGGCGACTGTACACATGGACCTTGCCAGATGGGACACACAGAAATCAAATTGACTGCATCTGTGGGAAGAGACGATGGAAAAGCTCAATAGCATCAGTCAGAACAAGGCCAGGGGGCAACTGTGGAACAGACCATCAATTGCTCATATGCAAGTTCAAGCTGAAACTGAAGAAAATCAGAGCAAATCCACGAGAGCCAAGATATGACCTTGAGTATATCCCACCTGAATTTAGAGACCATTTCCAGAATAGATTTGACGTATTGAACACTAGTGATCGAAGACCAGGCGAGTTGTGGAATGACATCAAGGACATCATCCATGAAGAAAGCAAGAGATCACTGCAAAGACAGGAAAAAAAAGAAAAGACCAAGATGGATGTCAGAGGAGACTCTGAAACTTGCTCTTGAGCGTCAAGCAGCTAAAGCAAAAGGAAGAATTGATGAAGTAAAAGAACTGAACAGAAGATTTCAAAGGGCCTCTCGAGAAGACAAAGTAAAGTATTATAAGGACATGTGCAAAGAGCTGGAGAGGGAAAACCAAAAGGGAAGGACACGCTCGGTGTTTCTCAAGCTGAAAGAACTGAAGAAAAGCCTTGAGTTGCAATAGTGAAGGATTCCATGGGGAAAATATTAAACGACACAGGAAGCATCAAAAGAAGATGGAAGGAATACACAGAGTCATTATACCAAGAAGAATTAGTCAATATTCAACCATTTCAAGAGGTGGCATATGATCAGGAACCGAGGGTACTGAAGGAAGAAGTCCAAGCTGCTCTGAAGGCATTGGCGAAAAACAAGGCTCCAGGAATTGATGGGATATCAATTGAGATGTTTCAACAAGCAGATGCAGCGCTGGAGGTGCTCACTTGTGTATGCCAAGAAATATGGAAGACAGCTTCCTGGCCAACTGACTGGAAGAGATCCATATTTATGCCTATTCCCAAGAAAGGTGATCCAACTGAATGTGGAAATTATAGAACAATATCATTAATATCACACGCGAGCAAAATTTTGCTGAAGATCATTCAAAAACGGCTGCAGCAGTATATTGACAGGGAAGTGAGAGAAATTCAGGCCGGTTTCAGAAGGACGTGGAACCAGGGATATCATTGCTGATGTCAGATGGATCCTGGCTGAAAGCAGAGAATACCAGAAGGATGTTTACCTGTGTTTTATTGACTATGCAAAGGCATTCGACTGTGTGGATCATAACAAACTGTGGACAACACTGCAAAGAATGGGAATTCCAGAACACTTAATTGTGCTCGTGAGGAACCTTTACATAGATCAAGAGGCAGGTGTTCGGACAGAACAAGGGGATACTGATTGGTTTAAAGTCAGGAAAGGTGTGCGTCAGGGTTGTATCCTTTCACCGTACATATTCAATCTGTATGCTGAGCAAATAATCCGAGAAGCTGGACTACGTGAAGAAGAACGGGGCATCAGGATTGGAGGAAGACTCATTAACAACCTGCGTTATGCAGATGACACAACCTTGCTTGCTGAAAGTGAAGAGGACTTGAAGCACTTACTAATGAAGATCAAAGACCACAGCCTTCAGTATGGATTGCACCTCAACATAAAGGAAACGAAAATCCTCACAACTGGACCAATGAGCAACACCATGATAAACGGAGAAAAGACTGAAGTTGTCAAGGATTTCATTTTACTTGGATCCACAATCAACAGCCATGGAAACAGCAGTCGAGAAATCAAAAGATGAGTTGCATTGGGCAAATCTGCTGCAAAGGACCTCTTCAAAGTGCTGAGCAAAGATGTCACCCTGAAGACTAAGGTGCTCCTGACCCAAGCCATGGTATTTTCAATCACATCATATGCACGTGAAAGCTGGACAATGAATAAGGAAGACCGAAAAGAGTTGACGCCTTTGAATTCTGGTGTTGGTGAAGAATATTGAATATACCATGGACTGCCAAAAGAACAAACAAATCTGTCTTGGAAGAAGTACAACCAGAATGCTCCTTAGAGGCAAGGATGGCGAGACTGTGTCTTACATACTTTGGACATGTTGTCAGGAGGGATGAGTCCCTGGAGAAGGACACCATGCTTGGCAGAGTACGGGGTCAGGGGAAAAGAGGAAGACCCTCAAGGAGGTGGATTGACATAGTGGCTGCAACAATGAGCTCAAGCATAACAACGATTGTAAGGATGGCGCAGGTCCGGGCAGTGTTTTGTTCTGTTGTGCATAGGGTCGCTAGGAGTTGGAACCAACTGGACGGCGCCTAACAACAACATGCCATTTTATGTAACAGACTTGAGCATCCACAGACTTTGGTATCCCCCAGGGTCCTGGAACCAGGACCTCATAGATACTGAGGGACAACTGTAAACAAAAAGCAAGCCAAGACAGGGGAAGAGAGATGCCAAACCACATGAAGATTACGAGGAACAGAAGGGACAATTCCTTCTTCCAGAGCTGGCAGAGAGAGAAAGCCTTCCCCTAGAGCTAGCAGCCTGAATTCAGACTTCCAGCCTCCTGATTGTGAGACGATAAATTTCTGTTTGTTAAAGCCACCCCATTGTGGTATTTCTGTTATAGCAGCTGTAGATAACTAAGACAGGCTAACTAAGACAACTAAGGTATTTTGTTGGAGTTCTATGGGGGGATTTTATAAATGGACCTCATGAGTTTGGTGGGGTGCCAGGTACTTCCTTTCCCTGCTTAAGCGTGTGTGTAAATGCTGTGTCTGAATTTTCCCTATATAGTCACCACCTTCCTGAGGCCCCATTTGTCCAGGAGAGGAGGTGGCACCAGTCTTCTGTGATAAGGGCCTGGCTGCTTACACTCTGGACCCTTCCTAGGGAGCTCCTGGTTTGAGGCCACCAGGGGCCAGCTCTCACTGTGGAGACCGTTGTTCTTACTAGCCCAGAAGCAAATTAGTGAGTGTTTCCGCTTTGCCCTAGAGTCACCCTCCATCAAGGGCTGGGAGGAGTCTCTCATTTCTGGAGGTCTTTGAAGTCATCAGAGTCCATCGGTGGCGTAAATGGTTCACACGGCTCAGCTGCTAACCAAAAGGTTGAAGGTTCAAGTCTACTCAGAGGAACCTCAGGAGAAAAGGCTGGTGTTCTATTTCCGAAAGATCACAGCCATTGAAAACCCTGTGGAGCAGTTTTACTCTGACACACATCGGTCCCCAGGAGTTGGTACTGACTTGCCAGCAACTGGTTTTGGTTTGTCTTAGAAGCCATCACTATATATCCCCCAAAGTGCCAAATCCCCGGCTGCTCTTCCTGACCACTAAGCCCCCACCCCCACCTGCAGCAGGCGTGAATGTGTCCCTGGACTTGCTTACGCCCCTTTACTCCACGCCAGGATCAGGGCACGCATCAGGTTGCTGTCCGTGTAGGAGCTCTGAACTTGGTCTGCCATCCTTCATGGGGTGCTGTTTGTCTTTAATGTATACAGGACACAGCCTCCGCTTTGTGAGGTTATGTCAAGTCCTACCACCAGGGCCTGAGCTGAGCCTTCGCCTCTGGCTCTGTGGCCTTGTGAGGTTCCAGCCAAGCCTCTTGTGAGGTTCCAACCAAGCCTCTGATGCCTCCTCCCTGTGCCGCTGAGTTTCTCAGGCACCGTTTACTTAGAACTACCCAGGCGTGACTTGCCTTAGAGGAGCCGGGCAGCTGTATTGTTCTTTCTGCACTACCCTTCCCAGCAGTGCTTTGACGCACAGAAGTTGTTTTCGTTTTCTTTTGATACGCATTAGAGCATTGAACGCAGGCGTCCTTGTAGCTCTGTTTCTTACCAGTACCTGTTTCCAGGGGCCCTAGCAGGCAGCTCCAGAAACTAGCCACCAGGGCGTTTGCAGTGGTAAACTGTGCGAAGTCTTTGTCAGTGCAGGGCTGTGGACTTTCTCTAGCTCTTCCACCCTCTGCCTTTCTTGCACTAGCTTGGTGGAGTGGAGTGACCCAGTGGTAGCTTAAAACTCCATTTTAGGAACTCCATTTTAGAAAACACCTACGATTTTTGGTACCATATGGCTTCTCTGTGTTCTCTCCCTCTTCCTTGTCCAATTGCCCATCTCTGATTATGGGTCTGGTTTCCAGAGCATTCTGTCAGGAGGCAGGCTGGAGCTATTGATCTGGCCAACTGTGTCTGCTGTATCATTCTTTCGCAGATTAAAGAAAGACTGTACTTTTCCCTAGAAATTCTGCATTTGTAGATATTGATTACTTTGGACGCGTCATCAGGAAAGACCATCTCTAGAAAAGGATATCATGTTTGGGAAAGTAGACGGTCAGCCAAAATGAGGAAAACCCTTAATGAGATGGATTGACACAGTAGCTGCAACGGTAAGCTTGAACATATCAAAGGTTGCGGAGATTGCACAGGACCAGGCAGTGCTTTATTCTGTTCCGCATAAGGTCGCCATGAGTTTGAGCCAACTCAGTGGCAACTTGTTAGGTGCTCTTGAGTCAGTTCTGACTCTTAGCGACCCTGTGCACAACGAAAGGAGATGCTGCCTGGTCCTGGGCTGTCCTCACGATCATTATGTTTGAGCTCATTGTTGCAGCCACTGTGTCAGTCCATCTTGTTGAGGGTCTTCCTTTTTTTCTGCTCTCTGCTTTACCAAGCATGACGTCCTTCTCCAGGGACTGGTCCCTCCTGATAAAGCATCCAAAGTATGTAAGACAAAGTCTCGCCATCCTTGCTGCTAAGGAGCATTCTGGCTGTACTTCCTCCAAGGCAGATTTGTTCGTTCTTCTGGCAGTCCGTGGTATATTCGATATTCTTTGCCAACACCGTAAGTCAAAGGCACAATTATTCTTCAGCCTTCCTTATTAATTTGTGCAGCTTTCGCGTGCGTAGGAGGCTATGTGAATATACCACGGCTTGGGTCAGGCGCACCTTAGTCCTCAAGATGTCATGTTTGCTTTTTAACACTTGAAAGAGGTCTTTTGCCGCAGATTTGCCCAGTGCAGTGACGGCTGCTTCCATGGGCGTTGATTGTGGATCCAAGTGAAATGAAATCATTGACAATTTAAATCTTTTCTCCATTTATCATGATGTTGCTTATTGGTCCAGTTGTGAGGATTTTTGTTTTCTTTATGGTGAGGTGTAATCCATACTGAAGGCTGTAGTGCTTCATCTTCATCAGCAAGTGCTTCAAGTCCTCTTCGCTTTAGCAAGCAAGGTTATGTCATCTGCATAACACAGGTTGTTAATGAGTCTTCCTCCAATCCTGATGCTGCGTTCTTCTTCATATAGTCCAGCTTCTCGGATTATTTGCTCAGCATACAGATTAAATATGTACGGTGAAAGGATACAACCCTGACGCACACCTTTCCTGACTTTAAACCATGCAATATCCCCTTGTTCTGTTTGAACGACTGCGTCTTGGTTTATGCACAGGTTCCGCATGAGCACAATTAAGTGTTCTGGAATTCTCATTCTTCACAATGTTATCCATAATTTTGTTACGATCCACACAGTCAGATGCTTTGGATAGGCAATAAAACACAGGCAAACATCTTTCTGGTGTTCTCTGCTCTCAGCCAAACCTATCTGAGATCAGCAGTGATACCCCTCTTTTCTCTTCATCTTCTGAATTTGGCAACTAACAACTACAAAAAAGTAATTTGCAGACCCTTTCTTATCTGATACCAGGGGACCTGCAGAGATTGACAGCTTTAGGCTGACCTCAACTTTGCCAGAATTCACTGCTATTTTGATAGACCCTCAGGTACATCCTGTAGCCCATGATGTTCCAGTCAGAGCCATCCAGCCACCTCCCTTTCACTTTACCGTGGAATGCCCTGGGCCCAGCACTACCTGTAGAAGCAGAGGCTCATTGTCCACCTTGGCACCTTTGGGTAAGAACACGCGCCTAGCTCTGTTCCAGGGAGACTGTGGTGTGCAGGTGGCCACAGCAACAGACTCCTCAACTTTGAACTGGACCCCAAAATGGACCCCATCGCCAGCCTTCCCCCATCCCCACCATTGTTATTTCGGGGAGTCATTGGAGCTATAGGCATCCCTGGGTGATGCAAATGGTTAATGCACTCAGCAGCTAACTGAAAAGGTTGGAGGTTCGAGTCCATCCAGAAGCACCTCAGAAGAAAAGACTGGAGATCTACTTCCGAGAAGTCAGCGAGTGCAGTTCTACCATGACACCTGTGGGCTGACCGTGAGTGGGATAGACCTGATGGCAACTGGCTTACTAGTTTTAGAGTGCCGCATCTTGCGAGCAGGCCTTTGGTGTTCTACTACTCCGAGTGCCCTGTCCACATACCCAGGCTGCTGGAGTGTAGAGCCCAGCCGCCTGGTCTGGACCCTGACCATTCTCAGCCCTTCTACTGATTGTTCTGGGGTTCTGGGCTGGGTGGGGATTGCCCTACTGAGCCCTCTCCTCGCTGGCACCTCTCGCATCCATGCATACCATCTCAACTGCGACACCCCCTTGCCAGTGCAGCCCAGCAGATACCCCGAACATCCGTGTCTGAACCCCCATCGGGTTCGGCCCGTGCCTCTGTGCAGAGCTACATGGTTCAACCAAGATGGCATGGGATTAAAAATATAATAGTAAAGTTTATATTCATTTGGACTGTTTGGGACATCGATTTTTCCTTTGTACACTCTTAAATCGCCCCTTTCCTGGACGAGGTAGGGAAGCAGGCTGGCTTCGGGATCCACCCTGGGAATCTTTTTGTAAGAACTATGAATGGCTTTAGTCTTCTTGTTTTAGGTCATGCGTTTCTGGTTTTAAACCTTAAAAATATGTTACTTGCTGAATGGCCTGTATTATTTACTGTATTTTGTATATGTGTACTTCAGGTAATTTGAAAAGTTTACTGTCTGCTTTTTTTTTTTTTTTTAACTGTGGCAAATATAAATGTTACGGAGCATTTGGCATTTCAGTAATCTTCACGTGTACAGTTAAGTGATGTTAGTTATGTTCAGCGTGTTGGTCATATGTCACACGTGTCTGTCCCCAGATTACATCAGCACCCTTACAGCCTGCCCGCAGTTCTAGTGCCTGTCTTTGTAGCTACTGTACAACTGCATAATGTGGTCAGCTCTGTACTTCTTCAGATGGTATGTATTGACTTGCCACTGTGAGCGCTGAGAAAATTATTCCACAGTGTGTTCATCCTGACGAAAACAATAACATTTACTATATTATTATTTTTTGATTAAAATTTTAACTCTCACCATAGTACCTGCATTATAAGGTTTTTATTATACACATTTTAAAGATGGGGAATTCTTGGCCTAGAGAGGTGTGGGGATTTGCTCAGGGACACAAGGATTAGTGTCTAGGGAAGCTAGAATTTGCCCTGGAGGCCCTGAACCCTGTCTTTTTCAGCCTGTGCATATGTTCTGGGTAAAGTCCCCTCTCCTTCTCTTTTATTTCTTTGGAGCTGGGCCCTCCGGAGGGTATATGTCTTAGGTGCGTACTGCCGCTGTAAGAGAAATGCCACAAGTGGGTGGCGTTAAAGAACAGAAATTTATTTTCCCATAGCTCCGGAGGCTAAAAGTCCAAACCAAGGTCTTGGCTGTGTTGATTTCTTCCATGGGTCTCTCGCAGTTTCTGGTGCTGGCTGGCGATCCTGGCATTCCTTTGCTTGTTGATGTGCCCACATGTGGAATCTGTCTACCCCTGTGTGTGTCTCTGCTGCTATTTTTATAACTCAGAATTGATTAGGTTTAGGACCCATCCTACTTGGGTATGACCTTATTAACATAACAAAAGAAAAACCCTATTTCTAAACAGGATCGCATCCACAGGTTCAGGGGTGAGGATTTCCATATGCATAGTAGGGGCAATTCAGAGCTGCAGATCTTAGCGGTCCTTGGACCTGCCCTGCGAGTATCTCGAGGGCCTATTCAGGGCTGCCCAGGTGCTCATTCAAAGAGTAAGTCTAAAGTGCCCTTGATGTGGCCTGTGAGCAGCCTCCCAAGGCAGGAAATGGCAGAAGTGACTCACCTGGAGCCCTGTGGCCGCCTGCCTGGGTCTCCAGAAGCAGCCCTTCTGTGGCCCTCAGGAGCCCAGCTGGTACAGGCCCCCCTTGGTGTGTGTGGATCCCGGCTTGGGGGACCCATTGAGGCGTGATGGAGTGGTGGCCAGCGCCCACCCTTCATCTTCAGCACTTGCATCAGCAGTGCCGTGAACACAAGACCAAAAAAAAAAATCCCAGTTGCCATTGAGTTGATTCTGACTCATGGTGACCCCATGTGTGTCAGAGTAGAACCTTGCTCCAAAGGGTCTTCACTCGTTGTGACCTTTCAGAAGTAGATCATCAGGCCTTTATTTTGAGGCCCTGGGTGGATTTGAACAACCAACATTTCTGTTAGTAGCTAAGCATTTAACCATTAAAAACAAACACCAAACCGATTGCCGTGAAGTCGATTCTGACTCCTAGTGACCTTATAAGACAGAGTAGAACTGCCCCATAGAGTTTCCAAGGAGCGCCTGGTGGATTTGAACTGTAGACCTTTTGGCTAGCAGCCATTACTCTTAACCACTATGCTACCAGCGTTTCCGCTTAACCATTAGGACTCATAACTCTTTTTACTTTCATGTGGTAGCATCGAGGGGGAGTGGCAGTCTGGAGTCTATGACCTCCCACTACCCCTGCTGTTAACATCCCATCTTCAGCTTTCTATCGACACCTCCACTCCACAACCACTTGTCCCCTGGGGGCTTCTAGTAAGGAGCACCTTAGCACCCAAAGCAGTCAGGGGTCAACCAGAGAAGCAGAATCAGTGGGAGATACGTATATATATACATGTTGTTGTTAGTTGCTGTCAAGTCAGCCCCTACTCACAGTGACCCCATGCACAGCTGAACAAAACGCTGTCCGATCCTGCACCACCCCCCGGTCAGCTATGGATCCATAGAGTTTTCATTGGCTGGTTTTCAGAAGTAGATTGCCAGGCCTTTCTTCCCACTCCATCTTAGTCTGGAAACTCCCCTTATACCTGTTCAGCATCATAGCAACATGCGAGCCTATACTGACAGATGGGTGGTGGCTGTGTGCAAGGTGTGTTGGCTGGGAGTTGAACCTGGATCTTCTGCATGGAAGGTGAGGATTCTACCACTTAACCACCAATGCCCCTCTTTTGGGGAGGGGTCAGATCGACCTAAATTTCAATCTGGATTTTCTTGCGGGGTGGCTTTTTCAGGAAATCATCTAACCTCCGGGAGCCTCATCCACAAAGGAGGTGGTGGGGGGAGATAGTGATATTAATACCCTATTTGCAGAGTTGTTAATTGGTAAGACTACCACAGATGGGATTAAGAAATGCTGTCTTAGTTATCTAGTTTTGCTATAACAGAAAAACCACAAGAGGAGGGCCTTAACAAACAGAAATTTATTTTCCTACTCTTTGGGAAGCTAGAAGTCCAAATTCTGGCACCAGCTCTAGGGGGAGGCTCTCTCTGTCAGCTCTGGAGGAGAGTCCTTGTCTCTTTTGAGCACCTGCTCCTGGGCCATCTTCACGTGGCTTGGAATGGCCCTTCCCCTGTCTCTGCTTCTTGTATGCTCCTTTAATCTCTTTTATATCTCTAAAGAGATTGACTCAAGGCATACCCTATCCTAATTCTGTCTCATTAATATAACAAAGACAACCCATTCCCAAATGAGGTTATAACCGCAGATGTTAGAGGTTAGGATTTATAACACATATTTTGGGGGTACACAGTTCAACCCATAACAAATACCAAGTCTAGCTTTGCTCCTAGGCCTAGGGTAAAAAAATCTCAGACCCATCACAGTTCCGGATACTACCCAGGGTTGTAAAATTGCCACATAATTAAGCTCCACTCTTAGTTCCTCAATAAATGGTTTTGTCACATAGGGCCTATGTATTACTGGTGTTAATTTTCTTCCTAGGACTTTGCTATTTCTTCTTGTCATTGTGAATGAAATTTAATTATGTTTTTAAATTAGTTATAGATGATGTATGTTTCCAGAAAGATGGTAATAAATAGTCTTGTTCCTTTCTTTAATGGGAATTCCTCTGGGGTTTCCTCGTAACTCTGATATTGCCTGTTGGTTTTAGATAGCATTTATATTTTCTATTTAGCATTTTAATATCCTTTTTATATGTGCTTTTCTGTGTCCTCCTGAAGGTGGGTCCTAATATCAAGAAGCGATACTTTTAAAGCCACAAATGTGGAATTTTATCGTGTGATACTTTGTTCGCATCTGTCAGGATGATCCTGGACTTTTTCGCTTGTGACATACTCGTGTGAGTAACAATATTACTGGATTTTCCGGCAGGACAGAATGTTGAAATCAGACGCAACTCCAGTGGAAAGAGCATAGGAGAGAGTGTCTGGAAACCTGGATTCTAGTTCTAGTTTGGTTATTAAATATAAACTTGACCTTAGACAAGTCAGTGAATTTCTTTGCTCATTATCTTAGTAGTCAGGGTTCGGTAGAGAAACAGAACCAGTGATGTGTATATATGTATATGTATATAACCCTAAAGGACAGGCTAGAACTGCCCCATGGGGTTTCCAAGGTGCGGCTGGTGGATTCAAACCATTGACCTTTTGGTTAGCAGCCAAGCTCTTAACTACCATGCCACCAGGGCTGTTTATATATATGTGTGTGTGTGTGTGTAAACCCACTGCCATCAAGTCAATTCCGACTCATAGCGACCCTATAGGACAGAGTAGAACTGCCCCACTTCCCCTGCCCCACACCCCCCCCCCCACAGTGAAACCTGTGAGAGCTGGAACTTAATGGGACTGCCTGCTTTTTCAGGTCTCATATGGGTCTGCTTTTGACAGTGTCTAGACTTATCACTTTTCTATCACTCATTTTAGTGGAAAGTGTTTGCGTTTTCCTTCTCTGATAGGTTCTGCCTTACACAGGTTCCGGCTTCCACAGGTGTTACTGTGTGTGTCAGGTAAGTGATACATTCTATAAAGATAAATAAACCCAGGAGGGGAGGTGGAGAGTGAGGTAGGCTGTGGGGGAGGTTCTGCTTTAAGTAGGGTGGCCAGGGAAGACCTCTCTGAGATGACCTTTAAGCAGAGACCTGCATGAAAAGAGGAAATGAGCTGTAGGGAGATCTGGGGGAGAATGTTCCAGTAGAGGGAACGTCAGGTGCAAAGGCCCTGAGGAACAGCAGCCAGTGTAGCCTGAGTTGGGTGAGCAGCTAGATGAGGGAAAGGACTAGAGCTCCAAGAGGCTGGGGAGGGCCAGGTCACGCAGGACCTTGTGGGCCGTCACAGGGACTCTGTAAGGGAATCCTCGGGGAGTGCAGATGGTTAATGTGCACAGCTGCTAACTGAGAGGTTGGTGGTTTGAGTCCATCCAGAGGCACCTTGGAAGAAAAGCCTGGTGACTACTTCCGAAACATCAGCCATTGAAAACCCTGTGGGTTTCTCCTCTGACAAGCATGGGTTGGCCATGAGTTGGATTCCACTGGAAGGTAACTGGCAAGGAAAGCCATTGGAGGGTTGTGAGCGGGGTACTGCCACGATCGGGCTTCCTGTGGTAAAGGATCATTCTGACTGCCGTGTGGAGGACAGATTGCAGCCGTTTGAGAGTTGAGGTAGAGACACTTGAGGGGATGGTAGCTGTGTTTGGGATGATAGCAGCTGAGGTGGCGAGAAGTATAGGATTTGGGGTCCATCTTGAAGGAGGTGCTGACAGGATTTGCTGATGAGTTGGATGTCTCTTATAGACAGCTACGTGGCTTTTTCTGTGAGAAGAAAATATGTCAGCCACCCTTCTACAACGTGGGGAAATCTGGCTTGCATTTTCCACAGAACTGTTGTGCTGAGTTGAAAGAAACTCTTGGGACCCCCAGCAACTCTCCAAACCTCTGCTTGACTGAGAGACTAAAATAACTTAAGGGGTGTGGATGACACCGGGAGAAATCTTGTACAGAGGCCAAGCCCAGGAACCAGTTCTATAGTTTGATCTGTTCTGTGGAAGAAGTAAGTTCCCCACAAAGCCCAGTCTCCCTGTGGGCCATCAGAGGCTCGTTTGGAAAGGAAGATGAGCAAGTTGGCCACACGCCACGCAGTTACAGTTTGTGTTAGTCACAGGATACTCCACCATGTGTGACGTGGGGATTAATTAATAAAAGTCAGAGACAACATTTGGGAGGCATTTGCTTTAACTCGGTGTCTAGTCCTTCAGACAGCCCTTTGTCCTCTGACAGGCTGACCCCACCCCTGGCCTCCAACAGGGCCAAGTTGCTTATTTATGTCCTTGTTTTTCAGACTCTTTCCCCAACTCTCAACTCGAAAAAGTCTCCCCACTGTTTTCTGCTAACTTGGGTTCCCTCCTTTGATCTTCTGCTGAAAATTTATGTCCTTCGCAGAGCTTAGGCATCCTGAGCACTGAGAACACCCCCTTGGCTGGCGGGCACCCCCTTGCAGCCCCTCAGTTCTGTGGGGCGTCAGCACTGTGTCTTGCATGCTCACTGGGCATGGAGCTGAGAAGGGGGTGCCGGAGCTGTGGGCAGAGGGGAAAGAAAAGGAGGCATTGTGCCAGCACTGCCTGGCTTACACCCTCTGTGGGGAGATAGGAAAGCCCACACTGAAAACTATGAAAATGCAAAATCAGAAACACAAACAAATGGGAAACAGCAGCACGTAATGGGGCGCTCATAGCTGCTCCCTGCCTTTGTTGGTTAGGAGAATCCTGTCTGGCAGCCTCATCCTGGCCTTCGCTGTGGGAGCCAATCTGGGTAATGGGTAGAGGGACAAAATGGGAGAAGTCTGATAGGCCAGTTGCAAGAAGAGAAAGGACTGATCTTGAAGGGGGTGTGTGTGTACACAGGGGTTGCACAGTCTGTCTGTCATTTGGAGAAGGATGCCTGTATGGAGTAGTGCAAGTGGTTAACATGCTCGGCTGCTAACCGAAAGGTTGGAGGGAGGTTCGAGTCCACCCAGGGGTGCCTCAGAAAAAAGCCCTGGAGATCTACTTCTGACAGATGAGCCACTGAAAACCCTATGGAGCACAGTCCTACTGTGACACACACGAGGTTGCCATGAGTCTGGCCAACTGGATGGCAACTGGTTTGCTTTTGGTTTCTGCCTGTAAGGGAGAAAGAAGCAAATCATGAGGGGTGGGGTGGGGGGATTTAATGCCCTAGTGGCACAGTGATTAAGAGCTCAGGCTGCTAACCAAAAGGTTGGGAGTTCAAATCCAGCAGCCGCTTCTTGAAAACCCTATGTTCTATAGGGTCTCTGTCCTGTAGGGTCACTGCGAGTCAGAATCAACTTGATAGCAATGGGTTTTTTTGGTTTGGAGAAAGAGATTTGGGGGGCAACTGCCATGCCTGTGAGTCAGACCAAAAGACGGGGGGTAAGAAGATTGTAAGTATTGCTACATGTTATGAATGACACACCCCCCCTTCTGAAAGAAACTTTAGTTACAGATTTAAATAGTTTTAAAAATCATTTTTGGATGCCTGAGTGATGTTAGTTTGAATGTGATACCACGTGGAAGCTGAGCTACTGCTGTGCAGACAAAGACTGAGTGTGGGGCTGATAAAGATCAGGAAGGCAAATTCAGAACCAGGTTTAAAAGGAGGGATAGTGGCATTCTTTAGAAAGAGAGGGTACCTGCTATGGGTCACCTGAAAAAAAACTCAGGTAAATCTGAATAAAAAAACCTTTAGATTATGGGCATCAGATATTTGGAAAACCAAAGGGGCAAGAAATAAGGAATCCTGAGCATAGGAGCATTTATGAGGCCTTTGATGTCTTCATCCCCGTCCCAGACAATGTGGGCTATCTTATAAGCCCTCTGGGTTTCAGGAGTTTAGGGTTTAGGTGGGAAAACAAAACTCAATAATCATAAAGTAATCAGAGAGCCCGGCGATCTGCTCTGGTAAAGATTACAGCCTAGGAAACCCTATGGGGCAGTCCTGTTCCTCACGTTGGGTCACTGTGAGTTAGAATTGACTCAGTGGCACCTAACAGCAGCAACATGGTACCTCTACTTTAACCGTTTCAGGAATTGCCAAAATGTTTTCCAAAGCAGCTGCACCATTTTACTTTCCCACCAGTGGTGTAGACCAAAAAAACCAAACCAGTTGCCATCCAGTCCGTTCCGACTCGTGGTGACCCTATAGGACAGACTAGAACTACCCTATGAGGTTTCCAAGGAGCAGCTGGTAGATTCGAACTGCCATTGTTTCGGTTAACAGCTGAGCTCGTAACAACTTTGCCACCAGGGTTACCAGCAGGGGTGTAGGAGGGCCCCCATTTTCCTACCCCCATCATGCCCTTTTTTTTTTTTTTTTTATCATGCCTGTTATTATCTGTGTTTTGAATTTTTTTTTTTTTTCCCAGTGGTAGTTTTGATTTGCATTTCCCTAATGGCTAATTATGTTGAGTACCTTTTCATGTACTTATTGGTCATTTGTGTCTCTTCTTTAGAGAAATGTCAATTCAGATTCTTTGTCCTTTTTAAATTGGGCTATTTGTGTTTTTATTATTGAGTTTTAAGTGTTCTTTACATATTCTAGACACACATCCTTTACCACACCCATGATTTCCAAATATTTTCTCCCATTCTGTGGGTTGTCTTTTCACTTTGTTGGTTGTGTCCTTTGATGCAGTAAAAGATTGAATTTTGATGGTGCCTAATTTTATGTGTTGTTTATGCGTTTGGTGTCTCATCTAAGGAACCATCACCTAATCCAAGGTCATGAAGATTTACGCCGACATTTTCCTCTTAGAGTTATAGTGTTAGCTTCTACATTTAGGTCTTCTATCCATTTTTAGTGAATTTTTGTATATGGAGTGAAGTAGGGGTCCAGCTTCATTGTTCGACGTGTAGATAGCCAGTCGTCTCAGTACCAGTTATTGAAAAGACCATTCTTTCCCCATTTGTCTTGTGACTTTTGCCATCAAGACTCCTTTCAACTATGTTATGCATTTAAACCAGAGTGCGGGGAAACATCTTCTCATGTAAGTCTGCTAACCCACAGGGAGAAATCAAATTAACAAGGTTAGAAGATGATTTCATTTGGAATTTTTAAAAAGGTTTCATTTTGGTTTTCACTCAAAACAAAAATAGGTAATGAACAATGTTGAATAAATACAATCCATAAAACACTGAATTTTATAAGTGGCCCATTCAGTGTGAGAGTGAAAGGAGGAGGAAGAGGAGCTGAGGAAGAAAAGGTGTGAGGGAAGATGGCAGGGTGCACTTAGCCTCTGCTTGGCTTGCTTCTGGCTCTGGAGGTTGAATGCATCTGCTGTGGGAGCCCCGGCCGTGGGCTGTGAACACAAGCAGCCCCTGTCTTCCCCATCTACCTCCTCTAATGGCTCCTTGAGCATCTCCCCAGCAGCAGGAGGTCAGAGCAGGGACAGCCGGGCAGAGGGAGCCATCCTCTGTGGAACTCTCTACGAGTCATCTCTTGGCCTTGATTTAAGAAGGGGATTAAGGAGTTGTTCCCTCTCACAGTCTCCACCACAGAATGGAATCCCCGTGTGGGCGGGGTGGTGCTGACGCCCTGGAACTGCGGGTGTGGGCCTCGGAGGATGCACTTATCACCAGCTTCCCTCGAGGGTGACTCCCAGGCCCCAGCTCAGGGCAGGGCCATGTGCTTGGCTTCCCAGCCTGGCTGAGATCCCTGCAAACTGGACTAGAATCCACTGTGGCTGTGCTTCTCGGAGTACACTCAAGCCTCGTGCTGCAGAGCAAAGCATTAGCTAAGCCCCAGATGTTTAGAAGTCTGACTCAGTGTTTGCATGTGTTTTATCGAGAGCTTATGTGGCCTGAGAGGTGGTCCTGGAATTTGCTCAGATCTCTGTAAGCGTTTTGGTGTTTTATCAGCATTTCCAGGGAGATGCTTGGGGCTCAGGGTTTACCCCTGGGTCATGGAGCCAGGCTGGACCTCACCCAGTCTCAGGAGCTTAGGGGGACGGAGACTGCGGCTCCGTCTTAGAGGGGACCTTTGCCTCTGCTTTTTCAACCAAAGCTCTGGCCTTGTGGAATTCTCTCCCTAGGCCCTGTGCTTCCCTGGTTCTGGCCAGTCTCTTTAAAATCAAAGTTCTGAAGAGTTGTATCCTCCAGCCCTGGTTCTGGCCTGAGTCAGTCCCTTGTGTGACTATGCAGTCAAAATACGTTCTGGGGAGCTGGGCGCGGCTGTTGACTGCGAGGGTTCTGGAGTGTACTGGTTTACTAGGGGTGCTATTACAAAACACCGCAAGCGGGGTGGCGAGTGAGAACAGAAATGTGTTGTCTCGCAGTTCTGGAGTTAGTGGCCTGAATTCAGGGTGTTGGCAGGGCCATTTTGTCTGCTCTAGGGCAAGATCCTTTTGTCTCTCCCAGGTAGTCCTTGGCTTGTGGGTGTATCTTCACATGCTGTCTTCTTCCTGTGTGTCTGTGTCTGTTCTCCTTTATAAGGACACCACTCAGATGGCATTAGGACCCACCGTACTCCAGTACGACCTCATATTAATTTAAAAAACTCCAGTTGCCATGGATTTGACTCAGACTCCTGACAACCCATGTTTGTGAGAGTAGAACTCTGCTGCATAGGGTATTCAGTGGCTGGTTTTTCTGAACTGGATCTCCAGGCCTTTCTTCTGAAGTGCCCCTGGGTATACTCCAACCTTTTGATGGACTCGAACCTCCAACTGAGTGTTAACCATTTACACCACCCGGGGCTACCATGTTAACTGATCTCAATATCTTCAAAGACCCAGTTTCCAAACAAGGTCACATTTACGGGTACCAAGGGTTAGAATTTCAGTGTATGGTTTTGGGTGATACAATCCAATCTATAACAGGGAGAAAAAAAAAGTCCCTGTTGTATTCCATGCAATAACTCAATCCCAGGTCTCCTCCAGACATGGAGTCAAGTTAGCCAAGAGCCCCACCCTCTGACCTACAGGTCCCCAACTTGCATGTTCAACTGCTTGGCCATGTTCAGTTCAAGTTCACTGTGCAGCCTGTATAAAAGTGAGAGAGCAACACAGTGGCCCTGGAAACTGGGGGTTCCCCCTCACTCAGGTGGAGCCGGGTCTGAGGAAAAGCTCGTGGAGGCTCTGCTTTCTTTCCAGGGTTCCCTGAGTTACTGCTTAAATAATCCCACCATTCAGAGCAGAGCTTATATCCACAATCGTAAGTGTTGAGTTAGGGTCAGAGATTCAGATGTCAAGAGCTGGGCTGATCACTGAGGCCTGGGGAATTATGTGCCATTGGCATCGGGAGCCCCTGATTGGTACAAACTGGTAATGTGCTTGGCTGCTGTCTGAAAGGTTGGAGGTTCATGTCTACCCAGAGGCACCTCAGAAGAAAGGGCTGGTAAGGTACTTCAGAAAAAGCAGCATTGAAAACCTTATGGAGCACAGTTCTACTCTGACAAACATGGGGTCATTATGAGTCCAAATTGACTCAATGGCAGCTGGTTTATTTGGAAACAGACAACATCAGCCAGGCAAAGCTACACTGGGAATGCACACCCAGTTGGAAATCTGAAATCCCCCAATTTTTTAATGTCGGCTATAGATTCAACTTAAAACAACGACAGCAACTAACACAGTGTGCTGCCCAAAACTCATCAGCGGCCGGATCCAGCCTTCAGATTGCAACCCTCTCAAGTACCTGGAAAAAGGGGAAAAGACATGGAGGACCTGGCCAAGGCCACATATCAGGTAAGTGCGCTGTGCTCAACCCAGGTTTCTAGAGTCCCAGAGTCTAGTGCTGTGTCTGGTCAACCGGTCCTCTCCAGTCCAGGAAACTGAGACCAAAAGAGGTTAAGGAAGATTACACAGCTTGGTAACTGGCAGAGCTGGGATTTGAACCCACAACTGGCTGGCCCTATCCATTCTACTGTCATTGGAACTGGAGTTGAGATCTGCTTGGTTCTGGAGCATATTCTCTTTGGCCCATCCTGGGATTGGCTCCTAACCCTTGAAAGAGGTCTGTTGCGTGCCAGTTGAGCCCAAAAGAAAAACAAAAAAAACCTGTTGCTGTGGAGTTGATCCCAACTTAAAGCAACCTTATAGGACAGAGTAGAACTGCCCCATAGGGTTTCCAAGGAGCGGCTGGTGGATTCGAACTGCTAACCTTTGGTTAGTGGCCTGAGCTCTTAACCACTGTAGCACCAGGGCTCCACCTACAGCACCCAGTGTTCCCAGGCGGTCTCCTATCCAAGCACTAACCAGGCCCGACCCCACTTAGCTTCTGCATCAGACGCGATCTGGTGCATTCAGGGTGGTATGGCCGTAGACTGACAATTGAGCAGCCGCTCTGAGTTCTGTGGACTCGTAAATAGGGGGAGGATCTTGAGGGTGTGTGCATGTGTGTGAATAATTCCTCTCCCTCTTCTCCCTCACACCCATCCTAGCCATTATTTAAGGGTTCCTCCCTGAGTACTCCAAGGAGTTCTCCAAGAAGAGAGTTGGAGCAAAAGCTTTTTCTTGGTTTGAGAAGCCCCCCGCCCCCCTTGAAAGAAACACCCATTTAACCCTGGCACTTTGAGTCACCAGAACCCTCACTGCTGGTGATTTGGTGGCCAAGGAACCTGGGCAGTGTTGCCAGGCGCAGCCCCTGCTGCATGTCCCCTGCAGACCAGAGAGGCCACTCGGAGATGGTGAGCCAGGTGGCACATGTCGCAGTGCGTGTCGCTGACTGCCACACCCACAGCTGCCAGAGGGCGGGACTAACACAGGATCCATCCTGCTTGGCTCTCCCTGGCTCTGCCAAGTCTGAGTCTGTGATAGGAGTCCGGTGGGGTGGGGAGTCGGGTCTGTGTGAGGGTGCAGGAATGTGGAAGGGAAGTGTTAATAAAGTGGGCTGGGGGGAGCTTCTCATGGATTTACTAGCTGCATATTTTCCGGATGTTTTCATAGTCCTTTCAGGCTGATCCAGAGGAAGGCTAAACAGGACTTGGTCTCACTCTGCAGCTGCTCCCACCCTCTGCCGACCCCTCTTGCCCTGACCTCATTCTCAGCACCACCTCCACCCTGTTGTCCTCCCCCCATCAGCCTGGCGCCTTCTACTCCCTGCTTTCATCCTACTGGGAAACAAAGAGAATCTTCTCTTCTTTTTTCCTCAACCGTTTTTTTTTTTTTTAACTTAATATTCTTGGGATGTCTTTCTAAACGTAAATGCAATAAATGAAACCACGGCGTTATTTGTAGTGTCTGCTCGTAATCCATAACTTGGATGAACTGCTATTTATAATCCCCTGGTTATGGACGCTGAGGCTACTACTTTTTTTTTTTTTTTTTTTTTTGCTATTGTTATAATCACTGAAGTTTGCATTCCTGATGGTATCTTTTTTTTTTTTCCAAATAATTTTTTTTGTGTTTTTGGTAAAGGTTTACACCGTGGTTAGGTTTCCATTCAACAATTTCTGTACAGGTTGTGCAGTGACATTGGTTACATTCCTCATAAGGTGTGAACGTTCTCTTTGTTTCCGTTCTGGTGGTTCTGTTTGGTGATGGTGTCTTTTCACACTTAGATGAAGCTCCTGGAAGGGCGAATGCTGCCTTTTCGACCTGTGCCATCATATTGCTCTTTAGAAAGCAGTTGCCATCGAGACGATTCTGACTCACAGCAACCCCATGTATGTCAGAGTAGAGCCGTACTCCGCAGGGTCTGCACTGGTTATTTTTCAGAAGTAGATTGCCAGACCTTTCTTCTGAGGGGCCTCTGGTGAACCTGAACTTCCAGCCTTTCAATTAGCAGCCGGGTGCATTAACTACACCATCCAGGGCCTCCCCCTCCTCCCCCCCTTAGAAGGGTTGGACCAGTTTACAGCCCTTGAGCATGTTCAGTTCCCCATTCACTGGCCAAGACAGGGACTTGCAGGTCTAAGGAGAGTTTGTCATGAGATGTGTCACCAGCTGCAGACCTTGCTGTGGGAGCTTGGTGAGAGGGAGGCCCGAGCTTCCCAGGCGGCCGTGTGCAGGTATGGGGTGCATGGGGTGTTTGGGCACCTGCCTTTGGGATTTGGCAAGGAACTGTGGCCTTGAGACTGTTGCTCTCCAGGCCCCTTGTCCTCTTGAGTTTCTTGGGTGCACAGGTTTCTGGTCAGGACTCATTGGCCTGAGTCTTGCACTGTGAGTGGGGGCATCTGCCCTGAACCATCTAGTTCCTTGTCTGCCTTTGGCTGGGCCTGTCCTTGTCGGAGGCCTGTGCAAGGCCCCGCCACGAGGGGCTGGTTGGAGCCGGAGGCGCGTGGGGAGTCCTCCTGAGCACAGGGACATCTCTGTTCCCTCCTCTGCCTTGGCGGAGGCCCCCATTCACTGCAAGGAGAGTCACGCAGTCCCCCTTGAGATAAGAATAGAGCCCGACTGTGCCCCAGGACAGAGTCCAGCTTCTTCAGCCGGCCCTCCGAGGCCTGGCAAGGGCTCCCAGATGGTCCTGGCATGAGAGGGCCCTGGCAGCCTGCCCCGCCTGTCCCTTGTACATTGTGTGCCCGGGACACTGGGCACTGTGTGTGTGAGTGTGTGCGTACCCAGGCCCCTTGGAGACCTGCAGACTCGAGGCTCTGCTCAGGATGGAGGGGCTTGTCTTCAAATCAGCTGTCCCAGAGCTCTGCTGTGCCCCCCACATTACCTCTGGGCCTCGGGCTCCACCAGCCCAGTCTTTATACCTCAGCTGAGTAGCTACTCCTGTCTCTTCCTGGAAGGGAGCAATAGAGGCCTTGTTCTGGGAGAGGGCCAGTGACTGGATGTTGGAAAGGGTAGCCTGGGTGCCCTGGTGGCCTGTTTCTGCAACCCCAGGGAATGAGAACAGGATCCAGCAAGGGCCACAGATTTGTGTGTGTGTGTCTGAGGAGTGGGGTCAGGGGCCTTGACCATTGCTCCGCCTGGATCTCAGGTGTGAGATGGAGCAGCTGAGAGTCAGTTCAACAGCAGGACTGGATCAAGTGCTATTAACTAGGCAAGGGGCAGGGAGAAGTCCCCAGCTCTTCTCGTGATCAATTCTGTTGTTGTTAGCTGTCCTTGTGTTGATTCTGACTCATGGTGACCCCCTGTATGCAGAGTAGAACTACTCCATAGGGTGTTCAAGGTGATTTCTAACTCAGTGGTCTCTCACATGTGGGAGACCCAGGTTTGATTCCCAGCCAGTGCACCTCACTAGTGGCAGATTGCATGTTGCTATGATGCCACGTGGATTTCAACAAAGCTTCCACACTAAGACAGACTAGGAGGAAAGGGCTGGCAATCTACTTCCAAAAATCAGCCAATAAAAACCCCATGGATCACAATGGCCCCATTTGCGACTGGTAATGGGGATGGTGCAGGACAGGGCAGCATTTTGTTGCATTGTACACGGGGTAGCCATCAGTCTGGAGCCTAGTCGATGGCAGCTGACAACAACACTTTCCTAGGGAGAAAGCACTCTTCACAGGTCTTCTGTGGGTAGGAAGGATGAACAAAGACACACAGACTGACCATTTTTGAGGTTTCGGGAGTTTCCAGAGCACCATCTTCTGGGCAGGTCTGGGAGAGTGGAAATCTTCTGGTCTTCTGAGACTTGGTTGAGAGCAACAGGTTTGGAGAAGCAAAAGGGAGAGGTTAATGAGCAACAGGTAAGTACCTTCAGTGGTCTCAGGTTAGGCTTCAGTACCCCACTGTCTGTACTTAACACATTTTCTCAACCAAAAAATGGGCAAATGGCCTGAAACCCATTGCCATCCAGTCGATTCTGACTGATAGCGACCCTACAGGACAGAGTAATACTGCCCCACAGGGTTTCCAAGGAATGGCTGGTGGACTTGGACTGCCAACCTTTTCATTAGCAGCTGTACTCTTAACCACTGCACTCGGTTTTAATACTTCCAGGCATTGTTCTCGACACATTACCTTCATTAACTCATTTAATCCTCACAACAGACCTAAAAGTACTAGTGTGCCCAGTTTACATATGGGGAAACTGAGTCACAGAGAAATAATTTCCCAGTGTCACATGGTGATTAGCAGAGCCAAGGCTTGCACCCAGGCCGTCTATCCCCAGAGCTGTCCATGCTCTTCACAGTGGTTGCTGGGCCCCTACACCTTCCGTCTACACCACATCCCTCAGGACCCCCGGAGCCCCTGCAGGTCTGTCCCTGACCCCACCCTAAATGCATCTGTACAACCAGTTTGAATAACTAGGGAGTTCCCTGGTTCAGGGTCCAAGTGGGCTTTTTCTTTCTTGTGGCTGTTACGAAGGACAGGAAATGATGGGTATGAGAGATGGCTTGGCGGGGGGGCTCCTTAGCCGCCCTCCTCTTATGTTCCTAATTCTTCCCACCCGAGCCACCCGTCCAGGACGCTGTTGAAGCATGGAGGGCTCCCTGCTTGTTGTTTCAGGATTTAGTCCTGGTCTAGCTGAATCTTTGGGGTGACTCACTAATGCGAAGGGAAGAGGAAGGAGAGCAATGGGGCGCCGTCTTCCATCGATGGCATTGTGGTTGCCTCCAAGGCCCCACAACTTTTAGGAGAGGGCAGACCGGGCAGGGAAAGGTGGATGGCGGCTGGACCAGTCCTCATGGCTGCTCCTGCCCATCGAGGGCTGTGTCTTCCCTGGGGGCCTAGGGCCAGCTGTGGTCAAGCTCGCAGCTGTTTGTGGAATGGGACGGTATGGTAGGGTTCAGAGACTGGGGAAACCATCAGGGATGTGCTCTGAAGGTCAGCTTTGAATTTCCTCCAAACAGGACAAGGCAGCCTTGCTCAGCTCACTAGCAGCCCTGCTGGTGGTTAATTGTTTCCGCTAAGAGAGTCCCAAGTTGTGGTCAGGGCTTGAGCTGCCAAGTAGACTTGATCTCCTGGTATGCATGGGTGTAACATCCGCCCTTGCTCGTCCTCTGCCCCCAGGTGGCCGGGGCTCTGCAGAAAACACAGCCTAGCTAGCAGAGGTGTCAGATCAGGGCTGGGAGGAGATGGCAGTGTGAGGGGCTGCCTCCATGTGGGGTTGGGGCTTCTAGAGAAGATATGGGTCTGAAGTTAGTTGAGAAGACCCTAAAACCAGTTGATGCTTTGGGACAGTGACCTAGAAAGGGGTTAAGACATTCTGTGGGCAGCTTACAGAGAAACCACTGAATCATGTTTTCTGGTAGCTGAGGAAGACAGTGTGTTAACCCAGCTCATGGCGTGACGGTGGTGTTAGGGGGCTGGGGTGTGAAGTAAAAGGAGGGAAACGGACCGGGGACCTTGACCAAGAATCAGAGACTCTCAGGAAGTCCTGCAGCTCTTTGTTTCTGTGTGTTTTGTGTTTCATCGTGATTGACACGCTGTCAGGAGCCAGCTCCTAAGAGACAACTCCTTCTCACGCGTAACCCTTCTGTAATCACGCGTCTTAACCTCTGTCTCCTTCAATAAAATCTAAGCTCATGTGCTTAGGGAAGCCCATGGTGAGCACTTGGTAACTATTGAATGAATGAATGAATGAAACAGGCAGAAGAGCTAGAAGGTCTTCAACTGTGTCTTGGAAACAGTCATCACATCTGAACTGTTTAAAATTGCCACCCACCCCCAACATACCTGAGCTCCTGATTTCCCTAACCTTGTTCTTTCTGTCTTTTCTATCATCTTCTAACATTTTTTGTAATTTACTTGTTTATCATGTTTATTGCCTGCTTCCCCCTGACCCGCTCCCAGCTTATGTGGGAATGAATGCTCAGAGGTTTTTCCCTTCTGATGTCCCCCAGAAGCCTACAAAAAGGTGCCTGGCACTTGATATGTGCTCAATAAATATTTGTCAAGATGAATGAAGAATGGACGGGTGAGTGAAAGACCGTGCCCAGGAAGTGCTGAGGCCATTTGACTCTGGGCGTCCCCTTGCAGCACCTTTTGCCGTTTGAGCAGGTTGTGTGCTGTGCTGGTGTCTAGGGCTAGCAGTGGAGAGTAAGACCTGCGTCCACTGGGCAGTGCCCACACAGTCTGGCCACCTGCCTTGGCTATGTTCTAGCCTCATGATTTACT
The DNA here is from genome assembly GCF_030014295.1 of Loxodonta africana. Lineage (NCBI taxonomy): Eukaryota > Metazoa > Chordata > Mammalia > Proboscidea > Elephantidae > Loxodonta > Loxodonta africana. The sequence continues at coordinate 72,939,606 of NC_087359.1, read as the reverse complement.
GGGCCCCTGACATAGGACCACCCTGACTCCTCACGACAGCTCCAAGACATGAGGGCTTTCCAGAATCCTCTTGCAGGGGCACTGAGAGCCCCAAGGGCAAGCTCAAGAGCGCAGACTGGGTAGTAAGTGGAGGTGTTCATAGCTGAGGATCTTGGAGCCTGTGGTATGACTGCATTCCTGAATCCTGCCCTACTGCCCCTCCTTTTCCCCACAACTCAGTTCCCATCCCATGAACTGTGAGAAGTAGAAATATCCCCGGTTGAGCAATTGAGGATTCAGGAGAAATCCCTGTTTACTCACAGTCTCATAAACTTAACCTGGGATGGTCATGGATTCTCTGTACCACACCCTGCACGGCGATAGGGCGTTGGTGCTTCCTGCTCCGCCCAGGGTTAAGTCCAGACCCCAATTCTCAACCCCACAGTTGGGCTCCAGTAAGACCTCCAGCAGCCTGCTTATGAGAGCCTTCTGCTCAGATCAGCAAATCTGTTTCCAGTCTTTGCTTACAGTGTTGCTCTTGACCTCCAGACATATATCCACTTTCTTACTTGACATCTCTAAGCAACCTGTCCAAAACGTGGTGCTTGGTCTTCTCCCCAGATCTGGGCCATCTGTGGCCTTTCAGAGCTCAGTAAATGGAAAGCAAGTTGTCCTCCCAGCTCCTTGGGTAGAAACCTTAAAGCCATCCTTAATTCCCCTTTTTCTCTCACACCTCATGTTTAGTCTGCCAGGAAAGCTTGTTGCTTCTTCCTTCAAAGTCGATTTTAAAAAGTCCACCCTCTTTTTACCTTGTCCAGGGGTGTCATCTTGGTCTGAGCCACCAGTACCAGGGGCTGTCGAGTCCACTCAGACTCATGGCGACCCCATGTGTGTCAGAGTAGAACTGTGCTCCATAGGGTTTTCAATGGCTGATTTTTTGAAAACAGATCACCAGGCCTTATCTTTTGAGGTGACTCTGGATGGACTCAAACTTCCAGACTTTCCGTTAGCAGCTGAGTGTGTTAACCATTTACACCATCCAGGGATGTTAGCCTGAGCTGCAGCCACCATCATTGTGCCCTGGGACTATTTCAGTAGCCCCGTAACTGCTCCACCACCCCCTGGTCTGTTCTTTTAAAATAGCAAGTCCAGTTATGTCGCGCCCCCCCCTCAGAACACTCCGGTGGCTCCTCATGGCGGCAGAGTAGAAACTGAAGGAGACCTTTCATGCCTTACGAGGCCCTATGTGATGGGGCCCCGTTACTGCCCTGACCTCAGCTTCCGCTCCTCTCCCCTTATCCCATGGCCTCCTTTCCCACCAAACCGGGGCTCTGTGTTGTCCTTCACACATGGCAGGCAGCTTTTCTCCTTAGGCCCTTTGCAGCCACATGGCTAACCCCTGGGGTAGGTTGAATAATGGGCTTCCCAAAGATATCCACGTCCTAATCCCCGGAACCTGTGAATATGTTACCTTACGTGGTAGAAGGGACAGTTCGAATGCGATTAAATTAAGGATTTTGAGGTGAGGAGATTGTTGGATTACCCAGCTGGGCCCAATGTAGTCACACAGGTCCTTATAAGAGGGAGGCAGGAGAGTTAGAGTCAGTAGTAGGACATGCAACCATGGAAGCAAGAGGTTGGAGTGATGGAAGGAAGGGGCCATGTGCCAAGGAATGCAGGCAGCCTCTAGACTGGAAAAGGTAGGGAAATGGATTCTTCGCTCAGAGCCTCCAGAAGGAATCTGCCCTGCCGACCCCTTGACTTTGGTCCAGTGAGACCGGTTTTGGACCTCTGACCTCCAGAACTGTAAGGTAATAAGCATGTGCTGTCTTACGCCACTTGGTTGTTGTGGTAATTTGTCACAGTGGCCATAGGAAACCAATACATTCCCTCTTTGTTCTCTATCGCTTACCACCTTCCAACAAAACACATCACTGGAATATAAGCTCCACTAGGGCAGGGATCTCTGTATTGTTCACTGATGCATCCCAGCACCTAGAACTGTGTCTGGTATGTAATAGGTGCTCAGCAGATATTTGTCAAATGAGTAAATATGGATGAATGGATGAGTAAATGATTTCTTGGTCTGGAATGCCCTTTCCCTACATGGTCCCCTCTTCCTACTGTCCTCTAAGTCCATTTCAGTCTGTCCCCTTCACAAGGCCTTTCTCTCTCAGGGTAGATGGAACTTCCTGTCCATAGCCCTTGTTGGGCACTGGCAACTTCGTGCAGGCTGGCCGTTCACTGAGACCTGCTGTGCTCAGGGATCTCCTACTCAGCATGAGTGCTCTGGTGGAAGCCTGTAGCAGCCAGGTATTCGAGGTGTTATTAGTGTGCATGTTTCTTACAGATGACCATTATCAGAGTCTACTTGATCTCTAAACCCAACCTCTTATTTCCTCAGAGTAAGATGACCTAGAGAAGTTAGTAGGTTGCCACACTAATATCGAGAGCCCGAGGTCTCAGAACTTCTGGCACATCCCTTGCCCAGCTGAATTATCTGTTTACATCCTCCTTCCCCATTGCCAAGGCGGCGGTGGGTCAGTGGTAGAATTCTCACCTTCCATGTGAGAATCCTGGGTTCAAATCCCAGCCAGTGCACTTCACGCATGACCACCACACGTGTGTCGGTGCAGGCTTGCATGCTGTGGTGATGCCGAACAGGTTTCAGCAGAGCTTTCAGACTAGGAGGAAAGGCTTAGTGATCTGCTCCCAAAAATCAGCCAGTGAAAACCCTGTGGATCACAGTGACCCACAGCTGATCGTGGGGATGGTGCAGGACTGGGCAGCGTTCTGTTCTGTTGTGCACGGGGTTGCCGTGAGTCAGAGGCCAGCAGCAGATAACAGCAACCCCGTCACCACACCCAAGGAGAGCAGTGTCTGGCCCATAGCAAGTGGTTAGTTAGAACCAGTTGCACGCAAAGTGGAGGAGTTGGAGCAGTTGGCCAAGTGGTCTAATGGGGAGTGAGGAGGTTCTCCCCTGGGACTAGGGACAGGGGAGGCTGAGGGATTTGTCTTGTCAGCAGAAGCTTGTGTGGAGGCTGAGGCTTAGAAGAAGGAAAGGAAGGCAAGATATGGCTGGGAAGGGAGAGGTGAGCTGGGAGTTGTGTTCTCACAATGGGCATCTCAGGTTTGAGGACCCTCCTTGATTCTTTTGGGACCCAAAAGAGTATGGCACATGACCAGAGAGTAGCAAAGAAAGATGAAGGAGGCCTGTGTCTGGGCTGAGCCTAGCTTCCCCAGGACGCAGCTGCAGGCTGGAAAGGGTGACCACTTCGCTGTTGGGAAGACTCCTTCCTGCTGTCTTCTCTGGGGAGGACACGTTTTGGAACACTTCCTGAGTTTGGGGAAGAGGTGACACTTTGCCCCCCGCCCTCCTTCAGGCTGCTGCTAAAGTGTGGTTGGTTGTGAACCTACAGCTGTGTTTCTGCACCAGGCCCCCTGCACCTCCGCCAGTCCCACTGGGGCTTGCCTCCTCCCTCTCCCTCCTCTCTGCTGGGTGGTGACTCACTCAGCTTCTTGTGCAACAGCCCAGACCCTTGCTCTCCTAGTTGTTTTCCTCTGTGCCATGAGCTCCCCTCCTGATTTATGTCTTCTCATTTGGGTTAATGCTTTCCACATTTTGGTCTGTAGATTAGTGTGTAGCTCGTTGCTTCAGCCACCAAAACCCCAGTACCCAGCTTGGTCTGGCACAGAGAGGGCAGACAGACAGAGGGACAGAGGGCCATTGGGAGCTTGCCCTCAACCTGTCCTGGCTCCAGCTGGCCCATCCCCGCCAGACTCCCCACCTCGGAGGCCGGCCCAGGAGAGTCAGGAACGCAGCTCCCTCTGCCAGCTTGCCTGGGGTTCTTCCCCAGGCTGGTTCCCTGTAAGCACACAGCACACAGCTTGGAATGGTGTGAGGAGGGAATTGCCCTGAGCCGGTGCTTCCCCCTGAAGGAGCGGGTCCTCAGAAGTGAGAGGCAGAAGCTGTAGGGTGTGGAACAACGCTTTCTCTGTGGCTTTACAAACCGTCACACAGAGCAATGTGTGTTTTCTTTTTCTTTTCGAAACAATAATATTACCTTTGTTGCTATGGTGTTGTTGTGGGGGTGGCTAATTGGACACAGACTTGATAAACACAGGTGCCTGGTGTCCATAGTGATTATCAGGTGGCGACCATGGGACTTACTTTAGTTTTCTTCCTGGGTAAGAGGCTTGCAGGTTATCACTGTGCACAGTGGCTGTGCACCCTGCCCTTGTGGGGCCTCAGGGACGTGGTGGCACCCTGGTCTGAAGTCGGGATTGAGGCAGAGGGAGGAGAATCCCAGGTTCAGATTCTAAGGCTGAGCTACAGCCCAGGTTTCCTGAAGGCTAGGTGTGTGGCAGCTTCTCCTCAGAAATTCCAGGCCACAGGGGAAGGGACCCCTCAGCAGGGAAGCTTATGGAGGTGCCTCCTGGCACCTGTGCAGCCGGCGATGTGTGGTGGCTCACCTGGCAGGGGCCGCCTTCCTATTGAGGCTGTAACATCATGGGGAAGTGTGGGTGAAGGGAGGGAGGAGTTTTCAACTTTTTGTTGAATGTATATACAAAGAAGTGCATCTTGTTATTTTACATTTTTTGAAATTTTCACCTTCCACGTGGGAGACCTGGCCAACGCATCTCAGGCACAGCTACCACCTCTCAGTGGAGGCCTGTCTGTTGCCACTGAACAGGTTTCAGGGAAGCTTCTAGACTAAGACGGACTAGGTAGAAAGGCTTTGGTGATGTACTTCTGAAAATCAGCCAATTGAAAACCATGGGGATCACAGTAGTCCAATCTGCCACCGATCATGGGGGAGGCGAGGACTGGGTAGTGTTCAGTTTATTGTTCATGGGACCACTTGACGACAGCTAACAATATATATATATTGTTAGGTACAAAGAATATAGAGTGAAAAGTTGGCCTCTCTCCCATTCCTGTCTGCCGGTCAGCTCCCTTGGCCAGAGGCCAACCAGTTACCAGTTTCCCGTGGGTACTTCCAGAAGCATTTATAAATGAATGCATACATTCAGCTCCCTGAACACAGTGGAGGCCCCCAGTAGCCCTCTGCACCTTCCTGCTGCTTCTGCTGTTCTTGTTGTTGTTTTTAAGTGATGTAGTGGTACATCTTGGATTTTGGTCAATAGAAATAGTTTCCTCCTCCTTTTTAGGAGGGCATTTCAACGACCCTGCCACCGATGGGCACCTAGGTTGCTTCTAGTCCTTCGTTGTTGCCAGCAGTGCTATTGTGGATAACCCTGTATGTCCCTCTTTCCACCCATGGGTTAGTTAGTATCTGAAGGGTAAGTTCCTGAAGTTGAAAAGCTAGGGCAAAGAAATGTATGTGTTGGTAATTTTGCTACAATGTCCTACAACCTCTGCCTTTTTGTTATACATAAGGTTGCCATGAGTTGGAACCAGGTAGATGGCAACTAACAACAATAACAAGAGTTTTCGTAGAAAGCGCCAGACTGCCTCCAAAGAGGTTGTTACTTAGTGTATACTCTGTCAGCCATTGTAGGAGTGTCGTCTTGCCCACAACCTTGCCAACACAGTGTATCTTCAATTTTGTAAAACTTCTGTATGGAAAAGTTTTGTGTCTTTACTTTCTATTGATTTCCCCTCCCTATTCTCAGCCCCGCCCCCCCATTTTGCCATACACTGTTCCTTTCCATGGGGGCAATGAGTGGATGAAGCCCCTTTAGACTCCTAAGAGGCTCTGGGGCCACAGGGCTGGGACCCTCTGTCCCACAGCCTCCTTCTCCGAGCAGCGGTCTAGTCCTTACAGGCCGGGAGATTTTTGTACCTGCTTTCAGGTCTCAGGGGAGGCCTCCCTTTCAGCATTTGATTTATAGCCCTGCTAGACCCCGTGTCCTTGTGCTACTTGCCTTATCTTTTTCCACATCTTCCTCTTCTAATCTGCATCTTCCTCCACCTCACCCCCCGAGTTCTGTCTCTTGTTTGTGGTTTCCTTACCCTGTAACTTCTGCTTCTCACTTTCCAAAGATAGAGTCTCCCCAATAAGACCTCAGACTTGTACCATGCCCTGGAAGGAGTTCCAGCGTGGAATTGGGTGTAGTGGCTGCATTCCTCTTGTCCTGAGTTCTTCCAACCAGGCAGCCGGAGCCGGAGCCGGGGATGCTCAGAGCGATGCGCTAAGCCAGCTCCGTCCAGCAGAACTGTGCGGTGGTGGACGTGTTCTGTGTTTACAGCACCAGTACAGCTGCCACAAGCCACACGTGCCTGTTGAGCACTTGACATGCGGCCAGTGTGACTGAGGAACTGAATTGTAAATTTTATTTAATTTTAATTAATTTCAATTTAAGTAGCCATACATGGATAGCTGCTATCAAGTCAACTCCAACTCACGGGACCTTGTGTACAATGGAATGAGACGTTTCCTGATCCTGCGTCACACCCTCAAAACCGCTGGCATGTTCAAGCCCGTCGTTGCAGCTGTTATTCCACTCCATCTTCCTGAGTGTGTCTCACACCCTTGCGGACCCTCTGCTTCACCAAACATGATGTCCTCCCCCAGCGATTGATCCGTCCTGCTGATGTGTCCACAGCAAGCGAGTCAGAGAAGGTTCTGTTGTGATCCATAAGGTTTTCATTGGCTAATTTTTGGAAGTAGCTCACCAGGCCTTTCTTCCTAGTCTGTCTTAGTCTGGAAGCTCTGCTGAAACCTCTCCAGCTGTGGGTGACCCTGCTGGTATTTACAATACGGGTGACTAGCTTCCAGCATCACAGCAACATGTAAGCCACCACAGCACAACAAACTGACAGACACGTAGTGGATACGTGGCCAGTGCCTAGCATATTGGAAAGCGCAGCTCTAAGCATACACTCTTCAGGATGAGAGCGAAAGTCTGACAGACAGAACATACCTGGCCTAGGTTTCCTCACGTTGAAGCACAGTGGTAGCACTTCGTTCCTTGGGTATCCAAGCTCAGTGTGTGTTTTTTTTTTTTTTTTTTTTGGATCTCACACGTTTTCTCTATTGGAAGCTCAATTGGGGGTTAGATTACTAGGCCCATCAAGGAGAGACTGGCTGGCTCTTGTCCGAAATTCCAACTTGGAATATAGGCTTTCCTCCAGGAATTTTGTTATACACAGATAGACGTGGCAGGCATTGAGCTAGGTGCTCTGGACATAGACATGAACAAAGGAAGCTAGCCCTGTCCAAATGGAGGATCTAGTGCTATTTCTAATACATATGAGATAAACATAAAACTATGATCTTTGGACACATAGACCTTGACTTTGTAGAGTTACATAAAACCAAAAAACCAAACCCAGTGCCGTCAAGTTGATTCCAACTCATAGCACCCCTATAGGACAGAGTAGAACTGCCCTATAGAGCTTCCAAGGAGTGCCTGGTGGATTCGAACTGCTGACCCTTTGGTTCGCAGCCGTAGCACTTAAACCACTAGGCCACCAGGGTTTCCCTGAGAGTTACATAAGAGGAGGTATATTGGCTTCCTATGACTGCTTTAACAAATTACCGTAATTTGTGGCTTCAAACAATATCAATTTATTCTCTAATTTATTCTTTATTTTCTTAAGAGTCCTGGAGGTCAGAAGTCCAAAACGAGTTGGCCACTTTCTCCTGCAGGCCCTAGGGGAAAATCCATGTCCTTGCCTTTTCCAGCTTCTAGAGTCCACCCACATTCCTTGGCTTGTGGCCCCACATCACATTGCCTCTTATCTCCCTGTGTCTGTAGTCATACCACCTTCTTCCCTTCTTGACCTTGCCTCCCTCTTAAAGAACCCTTGTGATCACTTTGGGCCCACCCAGGTAATCCAGGATAATCTTCCCATCTCAAAATCCTTAACTGAATCACATTTGCCAAGTCCCTTTTGCCGTGTCACATTCACAGGTTCTGAGGATTAGGATATCTTGGGGATGGGGAATTATACTTTCAGGACTTGAAGAACAGGTTTGTATGAGAAGGTCAGGCGTTCTGAACTGGTTCTGAGCTAGAGGAATGTGGAGAACTTGAGCTGCTCATGTTGAAGGTTTAATGTTCTAAAGCAGTGGATTTTCAAGCTTGGGTGGGTATCAGAATCACCTGGGGGACTTGGGAAAAGTACAGAGGCCCTACTTCAAGGCCTACCCTGAGCCTGCACCTGTGTGTTCTTTATTAGCTCTCTGGGTGATTGATCCTTCACTCAGTTTGAGAACCACAGCTTTAAGAACCTTCTCGGGGATTATCAGTATGCATACATGTGGGAGGTGGAACTGCTTGTTGTCAGTGAGTAAGTGCCAGACAGGAAGTGCTGGAGATCAGAGGAGGGGCCTGCCTCTGCAGAGGAACTGCCACCTGAGCCACACCTGGAAGGCAAGAGAAGGTACTGCTTCGTCCTGAAGCAGGGCAAGTGCTCCGGTAGAGGGGAAGGCCTTACAAGCAGCACTGAGGTAGGAGCAAGTGTGCCACCTTTGGGGACACAGAGGCCACTTGGGGCCAGGAGGGGCAGGGACAGGGAATGGATTTGCAAGAAGAATATTAACAAGATCAGCCTGCTGGTATTTGCAGGGTTGGTTGGAGGGCAGAGGCAGGGTTCTGTCTATAGTTCTGTCTGGGTGGAGTAGAGGGAGCCCTGGATTTGGTGGTGGTGGGCAAAATGGAGAAAGATGCTGATTGGGAGAGATTTCAGAGGAAATATGAACGTGACATGGGGTCTGATATCAATCAGTGGTTATTGGCTGGATGATGATGGGCACGGCACTGCACGGGCACAGCCTGGGAGCCGGGAGCCAGTGGTAAATAGGACAGACAAGGTCCCTGATCTCATGAGCCTGTGTGGGGTGGGGCAGTGTGGTAGATTAAACAATAAGCTGACAAACACAAATATGGAGCGTTAGAATGGGTTCATGTGATGAGAGGAACTGGGTGGCTTCTTTTGTTTCGGTGGCTAGGGAAGGCCTCTCTGAGGAGGTGACAATTAAGCTGATATCTGGCTGATGAAAAAGAGCCAGCTGTCAGGAGATCTGGGGGAAAGGTACTCTAGGCAGAATGGAGGTAAATTTCAGTACTTGAAGAAGAGCAAGCTCATATGAGAGAAGGTTGTTAACCCAGCCAGTCACTTCCCAGGTGCTCTGAGCTGGAGGAATGTGGAGAAGGTAAGCTGCTCATGTTGAAGGTCTGATGTTATAAAGCAGCGGGTCTCAAGCTTGGGTAGGCATCAGAATCACCTAGAAAACATGGAAAAAATACAAAGGCCCAGACCCTCTCCTACTGACATAAAGGCAGAGGTAACAGCAAGTGCAAAGGCCCTGAGGCAGCACTGTACTTGCCCTGTTCAAAGAACAGCTACAACAGCACGGTCCAATAGAACTTTCTACAGTGATGGGAGTGTTCCATGGCTGTGCTGTCCAGTATGGTAGCCACTAGCCACATGTGGCTATTGAGCACTTGAAATGTGGCTGGTAAGATGGAATTTTAGTTCATTTTGATTTGACTTTACATAGCCGCACATGGCTAGTGTCTGCCTCATCAGACAGTCCGTGTGGCTGGAGGGTGGAGGGTGTGTGAGCGTGAGAGTGGCATAAAATGACACCTCTTATGAGCTGGCAGGGATCGGGCAGATTTTATTGCCTTGTGAATAAGGGTAAGTTTTGTTTCCTAAGAGTAGTGAGAAACTACTGGATGGTTTTAGTGAGAAGGTTGACCTAGTCTGCCTTACTGGAATGTTTTATAAGCTTACTCTGGCTGCCATGTTGAGAATGGATTAGAGGAGACAAAAAGTAGAACAGAAGCCCAGTTCGGAAATGATGACAGTGTTGACTTGGGAAGAGGGTGGCAGCAGTGGGGAAGGAGAAACGTGGGTGCTTCCAGGATGAGTTCTGGAGGTAGAAGTGACAGGAGCTGAGAGCGATTGGATGTGGAAGGTGGGAGGACTTGATGAGCCTAGATTTTGGGTCTTAGCCACTGAATGGCTGGCGGTGACATTTAACTGAAATGAGGTATGGAGAGTAGGGTTTTTTTTTTTTTTTTTTGGCAGGGGGAATGAGTTGGAACAAGAGTTCTTGTTTGGATTTGTTAATTTGAGATTCCTTCTGACCATCCATGTGGGGATGTCACGGTCGCCAGTTGAGTGTGGTCTGGAATGCTAGGAAAGGTCAGGGCCAGAGTAAATAGAGGATGTATAAAGCTGTAAGGAGCTCTGGTGGCCCAGGGGTTAAAGCGATGGACTGCTAACCGAAAGGTCTGCAATTCGAAACCACCCGCGGCTCTGCAGGAGAAAGATGTGGTAGCCAGCTTCGTAGAGACTTACAGCCTTGGAAGCCCTATATGGGGTCACTGTGAGTCAGAATGGACTTGACAGCAGTGGGTTTTTTTTTTTTTTTTAAATACAGCTGTGAAAAAAGAATAAGCAGAAAAAAAGGGGGATAGGAAAGAGCCTTGGTGCACTCTAGTGTTTAAGATTGAGCATAGGAAGAAGATCTAGAAAGGAGACTTGAGAAAACCTGTGAGATGCCATGGAAAGCCAGAAAAGACATGGTTTCCAGAAAGAGGGAGTGTCGAATGCTGCTGGAAGAGACAAGTGCCTATCAGATTGGGTGACACCATGGGGATCTTTGATGACCTTGACAAGAGTAGTTTCAGGTCATTGATGACCTTGATGAGAGTGGGTAGGAGAGTTAGAGGTAAGCACGTAGAGTCTGTGACTACAGATAACTTTCGTGGAACTTTTTTTCCATTGTGTTTTAGGTGCAAGTTTACAACACAAATTAGTTTTTCATTTAAAAATGTATACACAGATGGTTTTGTGACATTGCTTGCAATCTGTGCAATGTGTCAGCACAATCCCTCTTTCTCTTTCCACTCTGGGTTCTCTGTGTCCATTCGTCCAGTTTTCCTGTCCCTTTCTGCTTTCTTGCCTTTGCTTTGGGGCAGGTGCTGCCCATTTGGTCTCCTATACTTGATTGAACCAAGAAGCATGTTCCCCACGTGGGTTATTGTTTGTTTTATAGGCCTGTCTAATCTTTGGCTGAAAGGTGGGCCTTGGGAGTGGCTTCAGTTCTGAGTTAGCAGGGTGTCTGGGAGCCATAGACTTGGGGGTTCCTCTAGTCTCTGTCAGACCAGTAAGTCTGATCTTTTTTTGTGAATTTGAATTTTCTTCTACATTTTTCTCCTGTCTGGGACCTTCTATTGTGATTCCTGTCAGAGAAGTCAGTGGTAGCTGGGCACCATCTAGTTCTGGGCTCCGGCTGGTATAGGCTCTGGTTCATGTTGTCCATCAGTTCTTTGAACTGACATTTTCCTTGTGTCTTTGGTTTTCTTCATTCTCCTTTGCTCCAGATGTGGTGGGACCAGTAGATGTATCTTAGATGACTGCTCACAAGCTTTTAAGACCCCAGATGCTGCTCACCAGAGTAGGATGTAGAACATTTTCGTTATGAACCGTGTTAGGCCAGTTGACCTAGGTGCCCCCCGAGACCATGGTCCCCAGCCCCCAGCCCCCAGCTCCAGTAACTCAGTCTCCCGCAAGGTGTTTGGACGTGTCTAGGAAGCTTCCGTGACTTCGCCTTGGTCAAGTTGTGCTGACTTTCTGTATATTGTGTTTCCCTTCACCGAAGTTAACACTTGTCTACGATCTAGTTAGCGGTTTCTCCTCCTCACCCCTCCACCTTCCTTGTAACCATCAAAGATTGTTTTTTTCTGTGTGTAAACCTTTTGTTGGGTTTTTATAATAATGGTCCCATACAATATCCTTTTTGTAATTGACTTATTTCACTCAGGATTCATTCATGTGAGGTGTTTTGTGGATTTATCATTGTTCTTTATCGTCATGTACTATTCCATTGTGTGTAGGTACCATAATTTGTTTATCCATTCGCCTGTTAATGAGTACTTAGGTTGTTTCCATCTTTTTGCTATTGTGAATAATGCTGTAATGAACATGGGTGTGCACTGTTTACTCAGGCAACCGCTCTTGTTTTTCTAGGGTATGTTCCTAGGAGTGGGATTGCTGAATCTTATGGTATTTTTATTTCTAGCTTTTTAAGGAGGCGCCATATCATTTTCCATAGTGGTTGTACCATTTTACACTTGCACCAGCAATGCAAAGGATTTCCAGTCTCCCGGCAACTTCTCCAACATTTGTTATTTTCTGTTTTTTTGATTTGTGCTGGTAATGTTGTGGTGAGATGGTATCTCATTGTAGTTTTGATTTACATTTCTCTAATGGCTAATGATCATGAACATTTTCTCTTGTGTCTGTTAGCTGCCTGAATGTCTTTTTTGGTGAAGCGTCTGTTCATATCCTTTGCCCATTGTTTATTGGATTATTTGTCTTTTTGGTGGTGAGGTGTTGAAGTAGTCTATAGATTTTAGAGATTAGACCCTTGATGGATATATTGTAGCCAAGATTTTTTCCCGGTCTGTAAGGTCTCTTTTTACTGTTTTTGTGAAGTCTTTTGATGAGCATAAATGTTTAATTTTTAGGAGCTCCCAATTACCTAGTTTATCTTCTGGTATTTATGCATTGTTAATTATGGTTTGCATTGTATTTATGGCATGTAGGGCACTTAGCATTGTTCCTATTTTTTCTTCTATGATTTTTATCGTTTTAGGTTGTACATTTAGGTCTTTGATCCATTTTTGAGTTAGTTTTTGTATATGGTGTGAGGTACGGGTCCCGTTTCATTTTTTTTACAGATGGACGTACAGTTTTGCCGGCACCATTTAATGGACTCTGGTCCTTTGTCAAAGATCAGCTGACCATAGGTGGATGAATTTCTATCTGAGTTCTCGATTCTGTTCTGTTGGTCTGTGTGTCTGTTGTTTAACCAGTACCAAGCTGTTTTGACTACTGTGGCTGTATAGTAGGTTGTGAAGACAGGTAGTGTCAGACCTCCTACTTTGTTCTTTTTCTTCAGTAATGCTTTGCTTATCCGGGACCTCTTTCCTTTCCATATAAAGTCGGTGAATAGTTTTTCCGTCTCGTTAAAGAAGTCTGTTGGTATTTGGATCAGGATTGCATTATATGTGTAGATTGGGTAGGACTAACATTTTTACAATGGTAAGTCTTCCTATCCATGAGCATGGTATGGTTTTTCATTTCCGTAGGTCTCTTTTGATTTCTTGCAGTAGTGTTTTGTAGTTTTCTGTGTCTAGGTCTTTTACATCCCTGTTTAGAGTTATTCCTTAGTATCTTATCTTTTAAGGGGCTTTATGAATGGTATTATTTTCCTGATTTCCTTTTCATAGTTCTCTTTGTTGGTATATAGAAAGTCAACTGATTTTTTGTGTGTCAATCTTGTATCCTGCTACTCTGCTGAATCTATTAGTTCCAATAGTATTCTTGTGGACTGTCTGGGGTTCTCTATGTATAGGATCCTATCGTGTGTGAATAAGGATAGTTTTACTTCTTCCTTTCCAATTTGGATGCCCTTTATTTGTTTTTCTTGCCTTATTGGTCTAGCTAGAGCTTACAGTACAATGTTAAACAGGAATGGTGATAAAGAGCACCTGTCTTGTTCCATCATCAGTGGGAATGCTTTCAGCCTCTCTTCATTGACAATGATGATGGCTGTTGGCTTTGTATAAAAAAAAAAAAAAAAAAGCCAAACCCATTGCGGTCGAGTCAATTCTGGCTCATAGCGACCCTATAGGACAGAGTAGAGCTGCCCCATAGAGTTTCCGAGGAGCACCTAGCAGATTCAAACTGCTGACCCTTTGGTTAGCAGCTGTAGCACTTAGCCACTACGCCACCAGGGTTTCCTGGCTTTGTATAGATGTGCTTTATTATGCTGGGAAGTTTCCCTTCTGTTCCTATTTTATTGAGCGTTTTTGTCAGGAATCGGTGGTAAATTTTATCAGATGTCTTTTCTGCATCGATTGAGATGATCATGTGATTCATTGGTTTTATTTATGTAGTGGACTATATTGATGATTTTCTAATGCCGAACCATCCTTGCATACCTGGTATGAATCTCACTTGGACATGGTGTATTATTTTTTTTATGTGATGCTGAATTCTATTGACTGGAATTTTGTTGAGAATATTTGCATCTATATTCCTGAAAGAGATAAGTGTGTAATTTTCTTTTTTTGTGATGTCTTTGCTTGGGCTTGGTATCAGGGTTACGCTGCTTCATAGAATGAACTCAAGAGTATTCCTTCCTTCCTTTTCAGTACTCGGCAATAGTTTGAGTAGTACTGATATGAGCTCTTCTCTAAATGTTTGGTAGAGTTCTCCAGTGAAGCCATCTAGGCCAGGGCTTGTATTTGTTGGGAATTTTTTTTTTTTTAATTACCTCTTCAATCTCTTCTCTTGTTATGGGTCTGTTCAGATTTCCTGTCTCAGCTTGTGAAAGTTAAGGTACGTAGTGTGTATCTACCAATTTGTCCATTTCTCTAGGTTCTCAGATTTATTGGAGTATTTTTTTTTTTTAATAACTTTTATTAAGCTTCAAGTGAACGTTTACAAATCCAATCAGTCTGTCACATATAAGTTTACATACATCTCACTCCCTACTCCCACTTGCTCTCCCCCTCTTGAGTCAGCCCTTTCAGTCTCTCCTTTCTTGACAATTTTGCCGGCTTCCCTCTCTCTCTATCCTCCCATCCCCCCTCCAGACAAGAGTTGCCAACACAATCTCGAGTGTCTACCTGATATCATTAGCTCACTCTTCATTAGCGTCTCTCTCCCACCCGCTGACCAGTCCCTTTCATGTCTGATGAGTTGTCTTCGGGGATGGTTCCTGTCCTGTGTCAACTGAAGGTCTGGGGACCATGGCCGCCGGGATTCCTCCAGTCTCAGTCAGACCATTAAGTTTGGTCTTTTTATGAGAATTTGGGGTCTGTATCCCACTGATCTCCTGCTCCCTCAGGGGTCCTCTGCTGTGCTCCCTGTCAGGGCAGTCATCGATTGTGGCCGGGCACCAACTAGTTCTTCTGGTCTCAGGATGATGTAGGTCTCTGGTTCATGTGGCCCTTTCTGTCTCTTAGTTGTCGTGTGGCCTTGGTGTTCTTCCTTTTCCTTTGCTCCAGGTGGGTTGAGACCAATTGCTGCATCTTAGATGGCTGCTTGTTAGCATTTATTTGTCAGTTTGGCTAATGGTTTGTGGATTTTTTTCAAAGAGCCAGGAATATATTTCTTTATATTTAATTTCTTTTTTCTTAGAGGTGGGTATTTGTATGCTGATAGAAAACATCTAGGTTGCCTTTGATAGAAGGAGTAGTGCTTCATTTGCTATAACAGGGAAAGGTGGAGTGTGGGGCCACTGATGGCAGGGGAGTGAATTGGGACGGTGAGTTGATGAGCAGTCCCTGTCTAGTTGCCCCTGTCTTTTTCAGTGAAGTGTGAGGGAGATCGTCATCTGAGAGGGTGTGAATTTGTTGTTTTGAAGATGGAAAACAGCTTACTGGGTAACTGTAGGACAGTTGCTGGGTGGCTTGCACCTTGCTTCTCAAACTCGAGTGTGCAAATGAATCACCCAGAGATTTGTTAAAATGCAAGTTCTGTGTTTCTAACAACCTCCCAGCTGATGTTGATGCTGCCGTTCCCTGGATCCTACTTTGAGTAGCCAGACTCTAAAGCAGTTCTCTGGTGGCAATCTTAGGAAGACACACCATTTCCTAATACATGGCCAGCATGTGCTTAACTACTTACCCGTTGAACTAGTATTTAGGGCAGAGTAGCAAGAGTTGACTGGCTATTTGAGGTTTGTGGCCTCCATTTTGGGAAACTGATGGTGCAGTGGTTAAGTGGTAGGCTGCTAACTGAAAGGTGGGCAGTTTGAACCCACAAGCCACTCCATGGGAGAAAGATGTAGAAGTCTGCTTATGTAAAAATTTACAGACTTGGAAACCCTATCGGGCAGTTCTGCTCTATCCTATAGAGTCGCTAGGAGTCAGAATTAAGTCAGTGGCGATGAGTTTTGGTTTTGGGCCTCCATTTAAAGCACGTGTTCTCAATGTTAGAATTATCTTGGTAACAAAAAAATCCCAGGGCCTCAGTATTTGACTGAGGTTCTGAAGTTATTGGTCTGGAGTGGGCCCTGAGCAGCCTCCTTTTTAAAAGCTCCCCTGGAGGGTCTAGTGTACACCCAGGGTTGAGAAGCACTGATGTAAAATACAAAGTCAAGAGAATGGTGATGGGAGTGGTTGGCTGAGGTAGGCCTGCCCCTGGGGTGTGTGGGCTCCTGTCTATATAAACAAATTGAGTCACCCCAAATTAGCATGCCAGGACCATTCTGGCTGCCCAGTCTTACACTGTCCCACCAAAGAAATGGTATGCCAATGGGAGCGAACTACGCACCAGGCTGTCCTTCTGGAACCTTCACAGAGTCCTGTGATGACCCCACAGACATGCATTCCAGAGCTCCTTAGGCATCTGGTCTACTTTATGTGTAGGGCTGAGGCTGAAGGGCCCCCAAAGGGGAGAGACAGGGACTTGGGTACAAGGTGGAGGGGGTACTGTTTGGGCCTGGGTAGAAGGGTGCTCAGATGTTTCTGCCAGGCCCTGCTGGTCCCAGGCTCTTTAGAAAATTTCAGAGAAGGCACTTGAAGGGCAGGACACCTTGAACCATGAGTCGTGATCAGAGGCCCTGCTCGTCTGGTCTAACACAAATACTGAATGGACCAACAGGAAGGTTGAAAAACTGAGAGCCCAGCTTGCAAGATGGATGTACCATCTAGTTGCCAACAGGGATAACAAGAATAGTGAAAGAAGTCGGCTACTAAGGGATCTCTTTAAGGAAAGAAAAAGAGTATCTGGAGGGGTCAGTAATGACCATACCATGGAGGAGTTATGCTCAAGTCTGATGGACTCTTGGGTGCAAGTGGTAGCAACTGAAGTCCAGCTGGCTAACCAAAAAATAAAAAAGGGAGGGGAGGCATATTGGCTGTCGTAAGCTACCAGCCCACAGATATACAGCTTCAGACGTGGCCCCTTCCACAGGTGTGTTAGACAACCTCCAAGGCAACCCCAGTGATCCTTCCTCCTGGTGTGTACACCCTTTTGTAGTCTCCTCCCCTTGAGTGTGGGCTGGACCTAGTGATGAGCTTCTAACAAATAAGAGCATGGCAAAAGTGATGGGATGTCGTTTCCAAGATTAGGTTACAAAAGGACTGTGGCTTTTCTCTCGTCCTCTCACTTGTTTGCTCTGAGGGGAGCTGGTGGCCATATTTTGAGCTGCCCTGTGAAGAGGCTTGTGTGACAAGCAACTGATGCTTCCATAGCTGGCAAGGACCCGAGGCCTGCCAACACCCATAAGGAAGAGCTTGGAAGTGGATCCTCCTCCTGTCCTGCCTTCAGATGACTGCAGCCCTGGCCGGCACCTTGATTATAGCTATGTGAGAGACCCTCAGCAGAGGCACCCAGTTCAGCTGTGCCCAGATCCCTGACCCACAGAAATTGAGCCCAGTATTTGTTATTTTAAGTCACTGCATTTTGGGCTGATTGGTTATGCTGTGGTAAATAGCTAACACAAGAGCACAAGAGGCTAAGGCTTAGCTTCCTGTGTTGTCCTAACAAAATACCATGAATGGGCAGCTTTAAAACACCCAAATTTATTTCCTCATGGTTCTGTAAGTGAGAAGTCCAGATCAGGGTTTGGCTGTGTCGATTCCCTCTGGGGCTTCAAGGGAGAATCTATTCCATGCCTTTCTTCTAGTTTCTGGTAGCTACTGGCAATCCTTGGCATTCCACTGCTACTTATAGACGTATCTTCACGTGGCTTTTGCCTTCCCCCTCTTTTTGTCTGTCTGTTCTCCCCTTTTATAAGAAAGTGGTGAAGAGGAAAAAGGAACCCTGGTAGTGCAATGGTTAAAGCTCTTGGCTGCTATCCAAACGGTTGGCGGTTTGAACCCACCAGCCACTCCATGGGAGAAAGATGTGGCAGTCTGCTTCTGTAAAGATTTACAGCCTTGGAAACCCTATGGGGCAATTCTGTTCTGTCCTTTAGGGTCACTATGAATCAGAATCGACTCGACGGTGATGCTTTTGGTTTTGGTGGCACAGTGGTTAAGCACTCGGCTGTTAACGGATTGGTTGGCACTTCTAGCCCACCCAGCAGCTGTGCAGGAGAAAACACCTGGCAATCTGCTCCAGTAAAGATGACAGCCTAGGAAGCCCCCGTGGGGCAGTTCTGCTTTGTCCTGTAGGATCACTATAGTCAGAATCGACTCAGAAGCAACAACAAAGAAGAAAAAACCTATTTTGCCAGACAAGTTCGCACTTCACAGGTACGGAGCTAATACTTCAACATACGTTTTTGGGGACACAGTTCAGGCCGTAGCAGGCAGTGCCATCAAAAGTCTCCATCTCCTGACTTTGCTTTCCTCTGTATGGGCTCAGCTACCTTGGCAGAAAGATTACAGAAACTCTCAGTAATTTAAAAAATAAAATCACTGGGCAGCTTTCCTCTGGAGCCTGGGGTGGGTGTGGTTTGGAGGTGGGGTCAGCCTCATCCTAACAACATGGATGAGAAAGGAACAAGGATGGCACCCAAAGGAGAACCAAGATGGGCTGATTCTAGAAGGAGGAGAATGGCTATCTACC
The DNA here is from genome assembly GCF_030014295.1 of Loxodonta africana. Classification (NCBI taxonomy): domain Eukaryota; kingdom Metazoa; phylum Chordata; class Mammalia; order Proboscidea; family Elephantidae; genus Loxodonta; species Loxodonta africana. The sequence continues at coordinate 72,921,110 of NC_087359.1, read as the reverse complement.
AAAAGTGGTAACAGACGAGCTATGGCAGTGATGGAATTCTTGATGCTGGGCTGGATGGGACTTGAGAGAGCTGGTCTAGCTCTCAGGCAGAGAGGGAAGCCAAATGGTTAGTGTCACAGAAGTAGCTGGAAGAGTCTCAAGGAGTAATGGCAAGGCAGCAGGCAGACCAGTGGAGGTAAAGACTGAGAAGGGCCTCTGAGAAATGGCATTCTTTTGTTTTAACTTTGTGTGTGAATAACATGTGTGCCCACATCCATGCAGAGGCATTCAGAAGGAAAAGATGATGAGGAGATTGAGGCAGGCAGATACATACAGATCATTGTCTTTGGTAGCCTGGCGACAGAATGTTGGTCAACTGTGCTAAAAGGAGAAAAGGCTGCAGTTTGGGTTAGAAAAGTAATGTCATTAATCATGAAAACTCAAGGCTACAAGGAGTCATAGAGATCACTCATTTCCGCTGTCCATTCAGCTAGCCGTTAAACTTGGGTAACTCCACCAAGTCTTTTAAACCAAAGTTTCCATTTCCTCCTTCTGAGCCTTTAGAACTCCCAACAGGGAGAGAAATAGATGGATTTCACCCTCCTCTTTTTTCACTTCCCTTTTCTGGTCTCCCAGGTAGGTACAAAGGAGCTGGACTGATAAGCTAAGAATATTCCTCAGACCCAGCAGGAGGCAAGAAGATTAAAGTCCTGGCCTTTACTGTCAAAGTTACATGCCTTTATGTGTGAAACAGAGGCTGGCACAACCTTTGTGAGTTTAGGGGGAAGTTAACTAATCCTGTTGTTAGGTTTGGGGTGTATTAGGTTTGTGAGGATATAGCTTTGGGGAAAGGAACTTTACAAAGGGGACAGTAAGAACGTGGCCCCCTTAGGTGGTACACCTAGGGGTACTGATGTTGCAAAAGCCATCTCTTCTCAAAATGACATGTGAATGTGGACACGTTTGCATTGTGGTGACTGGCTGAGTCCTGCCTGGGATCCCTTTCTTTCCTACTGATCACATCAGGATTGGAAGCTGCCTCTTTGGGTGTCTCCACCCATTGGGTATCCAGTGGGTGTCAGAGCATCTAGCTCATGTTTGACCAGCTAGTCTGGAAGCTTAAGCAAGAAAACTGGGGAAAAATGCTGAAGGAGAAACTTAAACATGTAGCCATTCCTCACTTTTCAGCACCAGCATGGAGAGGCGGCTGTCTCCCCATGAAGCTGGTAAGCAGATATCTGCCAGATCCACCCCAGGGCAGTGGGAAGATGGTGCTGGCAGATCACTGGATGCTGAGCAGACCTCTGCGTTCAGACTTTTTACTGGCTAGAAAGGTTAACCAAGTCCTTGCCTGCTAAGGCTGCGCAGGGGAAACTGTCTACTCTAGCCTTTATGGTGGAAACCTAACAGGGGCTGTGAGTATTGCCAGGGCCGTGTGGAACCTGCTCTGTGGAGCCTGCTCGGGAAGCTTCGCACTGGGCTGGCGGAGGAAGCACTGTTTGGTAAACAGGGCGTGGCCGAGGGAGGGCTTGGAGGGGCGTGCCCACACCTCCTCTGCCTTTTCCGATGATTCACGGCTGCATTGCTGGAAGTGGCACTGGAGAGCATTACATCCAGCAGGTTTATTTCACAAGCATGAGGAAGTGGGCTTGGAGAATGTCCTGAAACTATTTAATAGAGAGGTGAACATTGGGTGGAGTCCCTGCGAGGCAGCTAACCAAAAGGTTGGAGGTTCGAGTCCAGAGGTGCCTCAGAAGAAATGCGTGGCAGTCTACTTCTAAAAATCAGCCATCGAAAACCCTGTGGAGCAGCACAGTGCTACTCTGACACACACGGGGTTGCCATGAGGCTGGGTTGCCATGAGGCAGAGTTGACTTGTCGGCAGCTGGTTTTTTTGGGAGTTCAGATGCCCATCCACCACCTCCAAACCATGGTCCCAGCACTGCCCTTAACCTTTCTTTGGTTATTTATACTCAGGAGGAGGTGAGTGCCTGGCATGGGAGATGCACGCAGCTCCCACAGCCCTGAGCCGACCCTCACGCCTTCTTGGAGCCCACTTCATCCACCACCCAAGCTGCTCCTCACTCCAGGTGCTCTGGCTGCCCAACCACCTGGAAGAGAGAGGGGGGCAGTGTGAGGACGGGGAGAGGGGGTCACGTGGAAGTGAAGGGGCCCCAGTGAGTCCCATTGTACATTTAACACCCCCCACCCCTGCCCCCAGGTGAAGGCAGAGTTGCCCAGCTTGTGTCTACTCTGCCCACCAGCAGATTGACAGGAGGCATGGAGCCCAAGTGAGTTTTGACTGTTCTGAGGTCATGAGTTTATAAAAACTTGAAAAACAAAGACTCTTGGAAGGGAGCCCGTGACCTCGCTCAGGGCCACTGCTCCACACACACTCATGCCCGGGAGAGCAGCCACCATGGATTCATCTGGTCGATGAGCTCACCTTGCCATCTTCCTGTTTTGGGAGGAGAACTGTGTGCCCCAGGGCCTCTCCTGGGCTGCCCGTCCTCCTCGCTCTGGGAATGGTGCCACGTGTCAGGTCTAGACCAGGAAGCCCTGATGGAGTGCCCAAGCTGTCTGAGAGTCTTTCTCCTACTCTACCATCTTCATCCCTGGGCGCGATCCAGAGATGAGTAATAAAGGGCCCTGATAACTGCCAATTTAGCATGCAGGCTTGTGGAAGGAGATAATTTTCAAACAAGGGAGTCCCTGCGTGGTACAAACGGTTGAATGCTCAGCTGCTAACCAAAAAGTTGAGGTTTGAGGTCTACCCAGAAGGCCCTCGGAAGAAAGACCTGGCGATTTACTTCTAAAAAGTCAGCCATTGAAAACCCTATGGAGTGCAGTTCCACTCTGACACACATGGGGTCGCCATGAGTCAGAATTGACTGGATGGCAACTGGTAACTGTAGTCGACATACTCAGACTGTTACGGGGCTCAGAGGAAGGGAAGGAGGGCCGCATGCAGGAGAAGGCTTGTGTTCTAATGGACTGAGTGGGATTCCCAGAGGCCACGGAGGGAAGGGCAACCCAAGCCCAGGGATCAGCATGAGAAAAGGCACAGAGGTCTGAAAGAAAGTTTGGGCGTTAGATGTGGTCACTTGCATCAGTAGTTGCTGTTGCTGGTCCTTGTTTTGTTTTTGGTTTAGAAAATGTTCGATAGGTGATCCAGCATGGGTGGGGGCACGCGGGGAGCGGTGAATGATGAGGGAAGGAAGGAGCTGCAGCCTCTGACGGGAACTTTCCATTGCCAATGTCAGGAAACCAGCAGAGAAGCAATGTCTTGGACTCTCGGATCCGTGGGCTCCAGAGATTTCGTCAGGGAGTGTTCTTTCTTGCTTCAGTACATTTGCTTCTGAGTCGAGTTAGGTCAGTTCCGTGTTGTAGACCCTGGCAACTCCAGACTGGAATTCTCCTGCCTTTGAGGCCATAAGCAAAAGAGAGCTTTTTTTCCTGTAAGCCCCACGATGAAGTCCCATTGGACCAGGTGACCTTCTGGAACTGGATACTGTGGTCAGGGGCATGGTGCGCTGATGGGTTTGGGCTGGGTCATTGGCACTGGGTCTTGGGGGTGGGTGGTATTGTCCACATCTGAGAATAGGGGAGGTACACCTCCCGACAGGAAAAATGGGGTGATAACCCTATAATATATAAGAAAGGAGCCTTGGTGGTACAATGGTTAAACACTTGGCTGCTAACCAAAAGTTTGGCAGTTTTGAACCCACCCAGCAGCTCCACAGGAGAAAGACCTGGCAGTCTGCTCTCATAAAGTTTACAGCCTAGAAAATCCAATGGGACAGTTCTACTCTGTCATATGGGGTCACTATGAATTCAAAATTGACTCAACGGCATCCAACAATAACAATATACCTATAAGAGGAGCCCCTGGTTGGGGCAAATGGTTAATACGCTCAGTGGGTGACTGAAAGTTCGGAGGTTCGAATCCACCTAGGGGCACTTTGGAAGAAAGGCCTGGCGATCAGCCATTAAAGCCCTGTAGAGTACAGTTCTGCTCTGACACACATGGGGTCGCCATGAGTCAGAGTCGACTTGATTGCAGCTGGGGGACTGGAGATGGGCAGGCAAAAGCAATCGATGTTCACTGCTGGGCCAAATGCTGAAGACCCTTGAAGGGTTTGTGGATTGTATTTTGCATGCTGCTCAGGGCCTATCAGAGGTCATTTTGAATAGGTGGACAGTGCCCTGGAAAATAGAAGAGGGGGGAGGTATTTAGAAGCAGAGAGATTAGTCGTAAGGTTGAAATGGTCCTGTGGGTGAAGAAGACTTTGAGAGATCGGACAGGTGAATAGAACTTGGGAAGTGGTTGACTGTAGGGAATTCAGTAAACAAATAAATCAAAGATGATTGAATTTCGGCCTGAGCATCTAGGGGGCTGTGACTATAAAAATTAAGTTAGGATAGCGAGCCCCATCTCTTAAGCACTGCATGATAAAGGTGAGACGATGCTGTTGCATGTCACAATCCAGAGGTCCCAGGTAATCTTGGAGGACAGGATCATTTGAGTGGTGAGGGGTGGAAGGAGGTCATACTACAGTTGACAGAAACTGAAATGAAGAGGGAGTCAAGGCAGTAAGAAGTTAGGTGAAAACATGTGAGAATAAACCTGTATTAACCAAGGGACACAGTGGGCGAATCCCAACTTACTGCTAACTGCGTGGAAAGGATCAGCATAGATCCAATCCCCAAAATGTGGGAATGGATCCATCCCTCACCTTCTTACTTCTCCATCCTCACCGCCAGCCACTCACACATTACACTGACTCTCTCAACCTTAGCCACCTAGAGCTGGGTCAGATGGACGCCATCTTTTAGACCAGCTGCCCATGCAGCATTGCTTGAACCTTAGCCACTAGCGCTAGGTCAGAGTTCACATGTTGGAAGGACACCTTCTTTCAGACTGCCAGATAGGTAGCAGCGAGCCCCCGGTGGCTCTCATTACCCTGTGGGTTTTTAGTTGGCTGGAACAAGTCACAGAACCTCACGGGGGGTATACCATACTTACAGCTGCATCTTTATTACAACCAAAAAGGATACAAAGAGACACATAGGATAAGATGTGGAAGGGGTCACAATACAAAGTTTCCATGTTCCAAAGAGGGGTACGCTACCTTCTCTGTTGCATGGTCACCAACCAGGAAGCTCCATGAGAGCCATAGGGCTCAGAGCTCTTATCAGCCTTACCAGTGGCCAGGATGGGTTACATTATGCCTTGGAGGCTTAGTCAGCATCAGTCCCCCAGGTGGTCCCTCTTGGCCTGGTGGAACGCCATTCATTAGCCTTAAGTGTTGGTACAGCTCAAAAGAACAGAGAACAAAGACCAAATTGCTTTCTGCAAGGTGATCACAAAACCCTATCTTGCTCTGCTTGTAAGGTGCTTACAAAGTAGTTTAATTTACTGTTTTTTTTGAATTCTGTTAATAACCATGTGAAGTAGGTTTTTATTATCCCTGATTAAAGCTCGAGTGACTTGCCCAAGGGCACAGCTACGGAGTCATGGAGGGATCTGGAACTCACAGGGGCCTTATGCCTGCAAGACCTACATTATTTCAACTCGGTGTTACTCCTGTGTCACTGCTGTGACTTTGAGCTCCCTGACATCTGGAAGCTGAGCCCATATCCTTCAGGAGTGGCCCAGCTGTGCATTCGGGGAGATACCAGGTGTGATTTTGCTGCTCAGTAAGTGGGTAGTGTGCAGCTGTGGCTGTTAGCTGCCCACCAGTGGTGGCTGAGTGCCTGGGGACTGCAAGGGCTGGCCTTGGGGTCACTGCCATAGGTTAGCAGCTGATAGCGTGTGGACCATGGGCCACATTTCCTTTGGTTTCACGACTGTTGCTCTGGGCTGCTTCTGTGCCTCAGAAGAGTAGCCAGCAAAGAGTTGTCCCCCATTTGTAAGCTGGTTTGATGACCCTACCTGCCTGTCACTTAGTCCATGGGTTAAGGACACGGTCCCACTTGTCTGCTCCCTGCAACAAGAGAGAACCTTGATGCACCTCTTCTGAGAGGGTGTTGATCCACGTCCAATTTCAGAGGGGTGGCTAGAGACCATAGAATTTAAAACGAGTGGTTTTAGTAACATGGTGAAATATGTAATGATGTTCAGTGAGACAAAAAAAAAAAAAAAACCAGTTCGGTGAGAAGACGGGTCATAAGTGAGACAGAGTGTGACGTGAACTGTATCGTTTAAAGTGTAAGAGAAGACTTGGAAGAAATGCAGTGAAATACTAACACTGGGATTATGGGGGACTGATTTTTTTCTTCTTTTCCTTTTGATTTTTCCCTTCTGTAAGAACCTCTTGTTACTTCCAGAATTGTAGGTGGAGAAAGGGAAGTATCTTGGCACCTGTCTGCATGGTAGCTCTTGACAGAGCTATCTCAGATACTTTGTTTAAGCCCTGGGCCAGTCATTGACCTTTATTAGCTCTACATAAAGACTCAGATTATTAGATATGAAAGGGATTCTAAAAGACACAACTTCTCACAGAGATGGAAGGGGATTGGATCTCGCCCAAGGTCATGTAGGGTCAGGACTAGAGTTCCAGTCTCCTGAACCTTTTCCTGCTGCACAGCCACCACGTAGAGGTATATGAGTGGTGACATAGGTTAGCAAGTGTGGTGCACTGAACAGTGGCCTCCTGAAATACCCAGACCCTAACCCCTGGAACCTGTGAATGTGACCTTATATGGAAAAGTGGGTTTCGTAGATATGATTAAGTGCCTTGAGATAGGGAGATTATTTTATCCGGATGTGTCCTAAATGCGATCACAAGTATCCTTATAAAAAGGGAGGCAGTGGGATATCACACACATGTGCGCACGCACACACACACAGTCGAAGGAGAAGGCACTGTGACCACGGAAGCAGAGATTTGAGCGACATGGCCACAAGCCAAGGAATTCCAGCAGCCATCAGAAGCTGCAAGAGGCAAGGAATGGATTCTCCTAGAGACTCTGGAGGAAGTGTGGCCCTGCCAATACCATGATTTCAGCTCAGTGTGACTGATTTTGGATTTCTGACTTCCAGAATTGTAAGAAGATAGGTAGTATTGTTTTAAGCCAACAAGTGTACAGTAATTTGTTATATCAGCCCTAAGAAACCTGCCTGTCAAGATGCTCCTTGAGGAAAAAAAGTATTCCCTGGTCAAATAACTTTGGACCTTGAACATTTACAATGGACATTCATTCTTTCAGCACATTTTTAAAAAATAATTTTTATTGTGCTTTAAGTGAAAGTTTACAAATCAACTCAGTCTGTCACATATAAGCTTATATACACCTTACTCCATACTCCCACTTACTCTCCCCCTAATGAGTCAGCCCACTCCCTCTTTCCAGTCTCTCCTTTCGTGACAATTTTGCCAGTTTCTAACCCTCTCTACCCTCCTATCTCCCCTCCAGAAAGGAGATGCCAACACAGTCTCAAGTGTCCACCTGATACAAGTAGCTCACTCTTTGTCAGCATCTCTCTCCAACCCATTGTCCAGTCCCTTCCATGTCTGATGAGTTGTCTTCGGGAATGGTTCCTGTCCTGTGCCAACAGAAGGTTTGGGGACCATGACCGCCGGGATTCCTCTAGTCTCAGTCAGACCATTAAGTCTGGTCTTTTTATGAGAATTTGGGGTCTGCATCCCACTGTTCTCCTGCTCCCTCAGGGGTTCTCTGTTGTGCTCCCTGTCAGGGCAGTCATGGGTTGTGACCAGGCACCATTTAGTTCTTCTGGTCTCAGGATGATGTAGGTCTCTAGTTCATGTGGCCCTTTCTATCTCTTGGGCTCATAGTTATCGTGTGACCATGGTGTTCTTCATTCTCCTTTGCTCCAGGTGGGTTGAGACCAATTGATGCATCTTAGATGGCCGCTTGTTAGCATTTAAGACCCCAGATGCCACATTTCAAAGTGGGATGCAGAATGCTTTCATAATAGTATTATTTTGCCAATTGACTTAGAAGTCCCCTTAAGTCATAGTCCCCAAACCCCAGCCCTTGCTCCGCTGACGTTTGAAGCATTCGGTTTATCCCGGAAACCTCTTTGCTTTTGGTCCAGTCCAGTTGAGCTGACCTTCCCTATATTGAGTATTGTCCTTCCCTTCACCTAAAGTAGTTCTTATCTACTAACTAATCAGTAAGTAACCCTCTTCCACCCTCCCTCCCTCCCCCTCCTCATAACCACAAAAATATGTGTTCTTCTCAGTTTATACTATTTCTCAAGATCTTATAATAGTGGTCTTATACAATATTTGTCCTTTTGCCTCTGACTAATTTCGCTCAGCATAATGCCTTCCAGGTTTCTCCATGTTATGAAATGTTTCAGAGATTCGTCACTGTTCTTTATCGATGCGTAGTATTCCATTGTGTGAATATACCACAATTTATTTAACCCTTCATCCATTGATGGACACCTTGGTTGCTTCCAGCTTTTTGCTACTGTAAACAGAACTGCAATAAACATGGGTGTGCATGTATCTGTTCGTGTGAAGGCTCTTATTTCTCTAGGGTATATTCCAAGGAGTGGGATTTCTGGGTTGTATGTTCTATTTCTAACTTTTTAAGACAACGCCAGATAGATTTCCAAAGTGGTTGTACCATTTTACATTCCCACCAGCAGTGTATAAGAGTTCCAATCTCTCTGCAGCCTCTCCAACATTTATTATTTTGTGTTTTTTGGATTAATGCCAGCATTGTTGGTGTGAGATGGAATCTCATCGTAGTTTTAATTTGCATTTCTCTAATGGCTAATGATCGAGAGCATTTTCTCATGTATCTGTTAGCTGCTTGAATATCTTCTTTAGTGAAGTGTGTGTTCATATCCTTTGCCCACTTTTTGATTGGGTTGTTTGTCTTTTTGTGGTTGAGTTTTGACAGAATCATATAGATTTTAGAGATCAGGCGCTGGTCGGAGATGTCACAGCTGAAAATTCTTCCCCAATCTGTAGGTGGTCTTTTTACTCTTTTGGTGAAGTCTTTAGATGAGCATAGGTGTTTGATTTTTAGGAGCTCCTAGTTATCTGGTTTCTCTTCATCATTTTTGGTAATGTTTTGTATTCTGTTTATGCCTTGTATTAGGGCTCCTAGGGTTGTCCCTATTTTTTCTTCCATGATCTTTATAGTTTTAGTCTTTATGTTTAGGTCTTTGATCTACTTGGAGTTAGTTTTTGTGCATGGTGTGAGGTATGGGTCCTGTTTCATTTTTTTGCAAATGGATATCCAGTTATGCCAGCACCATTTGTTAAAAAGACTATCTTTTCCCCAATTAAGTGACACTGGGCCTTTGTCAAATATCAGCTGCTCATATGTGGATGGATTTATATCTGGGCTCTCAATTCTGTTCCATTGGTCTATGTGCCTGTTGTTGTACCAGTCACCAGGCTGTTTTGTGGCTGTATAATATGTTGTAAACTCACGTAGAGTGAGGCCTCCCACTTTCTTCTTCTTTTTCATTAATGCTTTACTTATCCAGGGCTTCTTTCCCTTCCATATGAAGTTGGTAATTTGTTTCTCCATCACATTAAAAAATGTCATTGGAATTTGGATCCGAAGTGCATTGTAGGTATAGATGGCTTTTGTTAGAATGGACATTTTTACTATGTTAAGTCTTCCTATCCATGAGCAAGGTATGTTTTTCCACTTATGTAGGTCCTTTTTAGTTTCTTGCAGTAGTACTTTGTAGTTTTCTTTGTATAGGTCTTTTACATCTTTGGTAAGATTTATTCCTAAGTATTTTATCTTCTTGGGGGCTACTGTGAATGGTATTGGTTTGGTGATTTCCTCCTCGATGTTCTTTTTGTTGATGTAGAGGAATCCAAGTGATTTTTGTATATTTATCTTGTAACCTGAGACTCTGCCAAACTCTTCTATTAGTTTCAGTAGTTTTCTGGAGGATTCCTTAGGGTTTTCTGTATATAAGGTCATGTCATCTGCAAATAGAGATAAATTTACTTCCTCCTTGCCAATCTGGATGCCCTTTATTTCTTTGTCTAGCCTAATTGCTCTGGCTAGGACCTCTAGCACAATGTTGAATAAGAGCAGTGATAAAGGGCATCGTTGTCTGGTTCCCGTTCTCAAGGGAAATGCTTTTAGGCTCTCTCCATTTAGAGTGATGTTGGCTGTTGGCTTTGTATAGATGCCCTTTATTATGTTGAGGAATTTTCCTTCAATTCCTATTTTGCTGAGAGTTTTTATCATGAATGGGTGTTAGACTTCGTCAAATGCCTTTTCTGCATCAATTGATAAGATCATGTGGCTTTTGTCTTTTGTTTTATTTATATGGTGGATTACATTAATGGTTTTTCTAATATTAAAGCAGCCTTGCATACCTGGTATAAATCCCACTTGGTCGTGGTGAATTATTTTTTTGATATGTTGTTGAATTCTATTGGCTAGAATTTTGTTGAGGATTTTTGCATCTATGTTCACGAGGGATATAGGTCTGTAATTTTCTTTTTTTGTGATGTCTTTACCTGGTTTTGGTATCAGGGAGATGGTGGCTTCATAGAATGAGTTAGGTAGTATTCCGTCATTTTCTAGGCTTTGAAATACCTTTAGTAGTAGTGTGTTAACTCTTCTCTGAAAGTTTGGTAGAGCTCTGCAGTAAAGCCATCCAGGCCAGGGCTTTTTTTTGTTGGGAGTTTTTTTATTACCATTTCAATCTCTTTTTTTGTTATGGGTCTATTTAGTTGTTCTACTTCTGATTGTGTTAGTTTAGGTAGGTAGTGTTTTTCCAGGAATTCATCCATTTCTTCTAGGTTTGCAAATTTGTTAGAGTACAATTTTTCGTAATAATCTGATATGATTCTTTTAATTTCAGTTGGGTCTGTTGTGATGTGGCCCATCTCGTTTCTTATTCGGGTTATTTGTTTCGTTTCCTGTATTTCTTTAGTCAGTCTAGCCAATGGTTTATCAATTTTGTTAATTTTTTCAAAGAACCAGCTTTTGGCTTTGTTAATTCTTTCAATTGTTTTTCTGTTCTCTAATTCATTTAGTTCAGCTCTAATTTTTATTATTTGTTTTCTTCTGGTACCTGATGGATTCTTTTATTGCTCACTTTCTATTTGTTCAAATTGTAGGGACAGTTCTCTGATTTGGGCTCTTTCTTCTTTATGTATGTGTGCATTTATCAATATAAATTGACCTCTGAGCGCTGCTTTTGCTGTGTCCCAGAGGTTTTGATAGAAGTGTTTTCGTTCTCATTGCATTCTATGAATTTCTTTATTCCCTCCTTAATGTCTTCTATAACCCGGTCTTTTTTCAGGAGGGTATTGTTCATTTTCCAAGTATTTGATTTCTTTTCCCTAATTTTTCTGTTATTGATTTCCACTTTTATGGCCTTGTGGTCTGAGAAGATGCTTTGTAATATTTCGATGTTTTGGATTCTGCAAAGGTTTGTTTTGTGACCTAATATGTGGTCTATTCTAGAGAATATTCCATGTGTGCTAGAGAAAAAAGCATACTTTGCAGCAGTTGGGTGGAGAGTTCTGTATAAGTCTATGAGGTCAAGTTGGTTGACTGTAGCAATTAGGTCTTCCGTGTCTCTATTAAACTTCTTACTGGAAGTCCTGTCCTTCTCCAGAAGTGGTATGTGGAAGTCTCCTACTATAATTGTGGAGGTGTCTGTCTCACTTTTCAGTTCTGTTAAAGTTTGTTTTATGTATCTTGCAGCCCTGTCATTGGGTGCATAAATATTTAATATGGCTATATCCTCCTGGTCAATTATCCCTTTAATCATTATGTTATGTCCTTCTTTATCCTTTGTGGTGGATTTAAGTTTAAAGTCTATTTTGTCAGAAATTAATATTGCTACTCCTGCTCTTTTTTGCTTGTTGTTTGCTTGATATATGTTTTTCCATCCTTTGAGTTTTAGTTTGTTTGTGTCTCTAAGTCTAAGGTGTGTCTCTTGTAGGCAGCATATAGACGGATTGTGTTTCTTTATCCAGTCTGGGACTCTCTGTCTCTTTATTGGTGCATTTAGGCCATTTACATTCAGTGTGATTATAGAAAGTATGTGTTCAGTGCTGTCATTTTGATGCCTTTTTATGTGTGTTGTTGACAATTTCATTTTTCCACTTAACTTTTTTGTGCTTTCAGCACATTTTTATTGATAGCTCTTATGTGGGAATCCCTGGGTGGTGCAAATGGGTAATGTGCTGCTAACTGAAAGATTGGAGGTTTGAGTCCACCCAGAGGCGCCTCAGAAGAAGGGCTTGGCCAACTGCTTCTGAAAATCAGCCATTGAAAACCATATGGAGTACAGTTCTACTATGACACACATGGGGTCTCCATGAGTTGGAATCAACTCAACGGCAGCTAGTTATTTATAACAAGGTTCTGCCCTCAATACTTAGATTGTACTTGGGAAAAGCGGACAGTAAAAAAATAAATAACTGTACAATGTAATGTCAAGTTAATGATGTACTGTTTTCTTGGTGGTAGAACAGAGGGTGGTAGAAGGTACTGTTTTAGGTGAACAGGAAGGGTCTCTGATGGGTAATGTTTCAGCAGAGACCTGAATGAAATGAGGGTACCTGAGGGAAGAGTGTTGTGGCACAGAAAAGAGTAAATGTGCAGAGCCCCAGTGGTGGACATATGTTTGGCCTGGTTGAGGACCAATGGGGAGGCCATCATGTCCGGAAAAGAGGGAGAACGTGGGAGGCAGGGGAAGTTCTTTCAAGTCACTGTAGCCTTGGGCTTTTACTTAGGGAAGGTGGTGCACTGGAGAGGTTTGATTCGAGGTCTGACATGATTTTTTAAAAATTGAGGTAAAATACACATAACATAAACTTAACCATTTTAAAATGTGCACATCAGTACCATTTAGTACATTCACAATGTTGGGCAACCAACATCTCTAAGTTTCAAAACATTTTCATCACCCCAGAGGAAAGCCCATACCGATTCTCCCTCCCCCAGCCCTCCCAGTCTTTGGCAACCACTAGTCTGCTTTCTGTGAGGTCCCTGCGTGGCACGAACAGTTCATTGCTTGACTGCTAACTGAAAGGTTGGTGGTTTGAACATACCCAGAGGTGCCTCAGAAGACAGGCCTCGTGATCTGCTTCTAAAAGGTCACAGCCTTGAAAACCCTGTGGAACAGCTCTACTCTGTACACGCAGGGTTGGCATGAGTTGGAATCAACTCGACGGCAACTCACAGCAACAGTCTGCTTTCTGGCTGTATGGATTTACAGATTGGGACGTGATTTTTTGAAAAGTTTATTGTGGAAACATATATAACAAAAAAAAATGCAATTTTACCCATTTTTAAGTGTACAATTCAGCAAATTAGTTACATTCACTGTGTTGTGCAGCCATCGCCACTATTTCCAAAAGTTTTTCGTGACCCCAAATAATGTGACATGATTTTTAAAAAGTTTTTTATTTTAGATGAAAGTTTCCAGTGCAGATTAGTTTCTCATTCAAAAAATGTACGCACAAATTGTTTTGTTTCATTGGTTGCAGTCCCTGCAATGTGTCGGCACTGTCCCGCTTTCCCTTTCTACCCTGGGTTCTCTGTGTCCATTCATTCACTTTTCCTGTCCTTTCTGCCTTCTTGTCTTTGCTTTTGGGCAGGTGTTGCCCATTTGGTTTCATATACTTGATTGAACTAAGAAGCAGATTCCTCAAGTGAGTTGTTTGTTTTATGTTGTTGTTGTTAGGTGTCCTTGAGTCGATTCCAACTCAAGGTGACCCTCTGTGCAATAGAACGAAACGCTGCCCGGGTCCTGTGCCGTTCTCACAATCATTGTTATGCTTGAGCCCATTGTTGCAGCCACTGTGTCAATCCGTCTTGTGGAGGGTCTTCTCTTTTTCGCTGACCCTCTACTTTACCAAGCATAATGTCCTTGAAAAGTAAAAAACAAAACAAAACAAAAAACTCCCAACAAAAAAAATTCCTGGCCCAGATGTGTTCACTGAAGAATTATACCAAACATTCAGAGAACAGCACGTATCAGTACGAATCAAACTCTTTCAGAACATAGAAAAGGAAGGGGTACTTCTGAATTCATTCTGAAGCCAGCATAACCCTAATACCAAAAGCAGGCAAAGACATCACAAAAAAAGAAAATTACAGACTAATATCTCTCAAGACTATAAATGCAAATATTCAGCATCATATCAAAAAAATAATTCACCATGACCGAGTACGATTCATACCAGGTATGTAAGGATGGTTCAACATTAGAAAATCAAGTAATGTAACCCACCACATAAATAAGACAAAAGACTCACATATCGTCTCAATTGATGCAGAAAAGGTGTTTGAATTAGTCCAACATGAATTCCTGATAACTCTCAATGAAATAGGAATAGGAGGGAAATTACTCAACATAATAAACGTCATCTATACGAAACCAACAGCCAACATCATTCTCAACAGAGAGAGGCTGAAAACATTTCCCCTGAGAACAGGAACAAGACAAGGATGCCCTTTATCACCACTCCTATTTAACATTGTACTGGAAGTCCTAGCTAGAGCAGTAAGGCAAGAAAAAGAAATAAAGGGCATCCAAATCAATAAGGAAGAAGTAAAACTATCCCTGTTTGTGAATGATATGATACTATACATAGAGAACCTAAAAGACTCCGCAAGAAAAGCACTGGAACTGATAGATTCAGTAGAGTAGCGGCATACAAGATAAACATAAGAAAAATCAGTTGACTTCCTATACACCAATAAAGAAAACTATGAAAAGGAAATCAGGAAAGCAATACCATTTATAATAGCCCCTAAAAAAAATAAAATACTTAGGAATAAAACTAACCAGGGATGTAAAAGACCTATACAAAGAAAACTGCAAAATACTACTGCAAGAAATCAAAGAGACCCACATAAATGGAAGCATATACCATGCTTATGGATAGGCAGACTCAACATTGTGAAGATGTCAGTGCTACCTAAAGGAATCCATGAATACATGCAGTCCTGATCCAAATATCAACAGCATTCTTTAACAAGATGGAAAAACTAATCATTAACTTTATATGGAAGGGAAAGAGGCCCTGGATGAGTAAAGCACTATTGAAGAAGAGCAAGATAGGAGGCCTCACACTGCCTGACCTCAGAACCTGTTATCCAACTATGGTAGTCAAAACAGCCTAGTACTGGAACAACGCCAGACACATTGACCGATGCAACCAGGTGTAAATCCATCCAGCTGTGGTCACCTGATCTTTGACAAAGGACCATAGTCCATTAAATGGGAAAAAGACAGTCTTTTTAACAAATGGTGCTGGCAAAACTGGATCTCCATCTGTTAAAGAACAGAAAAGAAAAAGGACTCATAGATCACACCGTATACAAAAACTAATTCAAAACGGATCAAATTTGTTGTTTATCTTTTGGATTTCTAGTTGCTGTTTTGTATGATTTCTAATTTTATTTATTTTAACGTTTTGTTCTATTATTTTTCTGAATTTTTCTATTGCTCTTGCCTTGTTTTCCTCTGTTCATGCTTCCATTGGTTTTATCTGTTTTTCCCTTAGTTTCGTCTGTATTTTCCTTGATCTCTTTCCTGATATCTTGGAGAGCCCTAAATATTAGTCTCTTGACTTCTCTATCAGGTAGTTCCGCTGCCTTTTTTTCTACTGGAAGGTTGTCTGATTCTTTATTTTGGTCACTTGCTGTAGCTGTCTTGTCCTGCCTTTTTATATGTTCTGATATTGTCTGCTGTCTCTGAGACGTTAAGGTATTTCTTTCTTTCTTTATTGATTTTACGTTCATTTGTTTCATCCTGCTGTTTTGTTTTTTGTTTTTTGATACGTCAGGATGGGCAGGCCAGGCATGCTTTGGTGCTTGCTCGTCTGTGGGCATGATAGCTCTCATCACCTTGTCCAGGTGGGCAGGGCAGCGGCAGGCGGGGTGAGCTGTACACTGGTTTGGCAAGATGGCTGAGAGTGGACTGGGCGGGCACTGTCTGCATCCTGATGTTGGCCAGAAGTGTGGGAACATTCACAGCCACTCACCAGATAGGCTAGGTGTCGGATGGGGAGTGGTATGGGCTCACTTCCCACTGTTTAACAGCTGGTCAAGTGGCATGGGGAGGGGCGCATTACAGGCCCAGTGTGATGTTGGGCCTGCGTGCCAGGGATGCTCTAGCTGTGGTGGCACTGTGGGGGCTGGTGGGAAGGCAGGGTTAGGTGGAAGGGAGAGGAAGAAAAAAAAAAGGATAGCCAGTGAGTGAGGGTAGGGCAGGCCTGGGCTCAGCTGGAATGGAGAGGAGGTGGCATATGGGGCTAGGCTGGAAGTAGAAAGGAAAAAGAAAGAAGAAAATAAATGGCAGTGTGCTGGGGGCTGTGGAGCATATGTGGGACAGCGGTGGGCCACTGTGCCAGTGGCTGTTTAGCCATGGCAGAATGGTGGTGTCCAGCATGAAGTGGGGGAGGTTGCCTACAAGGCTAGGTTGGAGGAAGAAAGGGAGAAAAAAATATGGCGCTGCAGGAGCCAGTGGGTGAGGGCATGGTGGACCCGGTGTGGTGGAGGGCCAGTGACTTTGTAGCCAAGGTGGTGCTGTGTGGCCTGGCGGGAAGGGGTGAAGGTGTTCCAGAATGCATCCTAATGTACAAGAGCAAGTGCTGGAGTAGAATTTGGGAGAATGAGGCTTAGAGGTCTCCACCTTGTAGTTCTGAAACTTGGGGCAAGTCAGTTCATGTCTGGGCACTCTGTATTCTCATCCAAAAATGGAGGACGTTAACCCACTTCGAGATTCCACAATTCATTGATGCCTTAGAGTAAATTGCCATCATTTGTGAAAATGTCCCAGCTTCTTGGGAAAGTGGTATCTTTGTGTCAGGATAACCTAGATTGGTTGAAACCCCTCATCTCTAAAAACCAAAACCTGCTAGCAGATCCGGCTAGCATGACTGAGTTTGAAAGTGGACTTAAGTCTTTCACAAACTGAGATTCCCATGAAAGTTAGCTCATTTGGGGAAGGCTCAATCACTGGAAAAGGCCATCATGTTTGAGGGGAACCCTCAATGAGATGGACTGACAGCAGCCGCAAGGATGCGCTCAAACATACCAATGATAATGGAGATGGCACAGGACCTTGCAGTGTCCCCTTCTGTTAAACTTAAGGCCACCATGAGTCAGAGCCGCCTAGATGCCAACAACAACCACAAAGAAGAGTCAAGTGTAGGAAACCTGCCTCATTGCCCTTATCCAGGATTTTAGGGCCCGCTTAGACTAGCGTTTCTCAGTTGCAGTGGTATAACGCAGTTGTGTCTCTGTTGGTTATGAAGTGTGTTGTAAATATATATTCTTAACAGTTCAGTTCTGACATTTGAAAGGGATTTACTTTTGTGTTTGTTTTTTGTCAGCTGCCACCCAGTTGTCCCCAAATTCATGACAGCCCCATGTAAAATGAAACAAAATGTTGCCCGATACTGCATTGTCCCCGTGATCCACCGTAGATCAGACCATTGTGATCCAGAGTTTCAATTGGTTGATTTTTAGAAGTAGATTGCCAGGCCTTTCTTCCACTTTTATGTAAATTAGGGCAGATTCAAGGGCATCCCTGTAACAACACACACTCTCATTTGTACTGCATTCTGCCACGTGTGCTTTCTTCATTTTCCATGCTATAAACTTAAAAGCCTTTGTTTTTGTCTTAAGCAAAAGTAATAACACACGTGGTTGAAGCCAAAATCCAGTTGTACTAAAGGATGTAGAATGCAAAACAACACTCTCGCTCCTCCCCTTTCCAGCCATGCTTTTAAGGGCTTGCTTTTTGTTCTGACAGTTACCCCCAGAACTTTGAACGAATCGCTTAGATGTTGTTTCTCGATTGAACTTTAACAATATCTCTTGGTTCCGTGTTATGAAAGATGAGGAGTTAGTTATCTACACTGGGCCCCATCTCATTTGATCACTCCCTTATTATTTTACGTCTTCTGTTGAGCCAGGTCCTCCCTGACATCTGGGCTATAGCACTGTAACCACAAGCTGACACCCAGGGGTTGCTTCTTGCGGACTTAGGTCCAACCCAAGGGTAAAATAGACCCATGGGGTCTCTGGGTGGCACAGTGGTTCACACACTCAGCTGCTAATGGGAAGGTTGGAGTTTCGAGTCCACACAGGTATCTTGGAAGAATGGCCTGGAAACCTACTTCCAAAAAATCAGCCATTGAAAACCCTGTGGAGCACAGTTCTACTCTGACACACGTGGGGTTGCCATGAGATGGAATCGACTTGACGGCAACTGGTTGGTTATAAAAGCCACGCTAATTAAAGACCCCCCCCCGTTTTTTTTTTTTTTTAATGAACCCTTGAGAAGAATTTCTTTTGATATTAGGCCAGGAGTGGGTACGCTCCCCTGAGCAGGTGTTTTATTTTATCTTCAGGACCCGAGGACCACTTCACCAAGCACATCCCCTCTGTACTGGCTATAAGGCTGTGCGCCAAATTTGGGGCTCGCCTCTTGTGCTGGAGGATCACACTGAAGAGGTCCCCGACCTCACCCAGACTTCATCTTCTTTCTTCCACTTGTGTTTTCTCCTCCTCATCTCCAGTTTTGTGCTCTAAGGCTCCGGATTAGGGTAGACATAGTGTAGAAACCTTCAGTCATTCCCCAGCCCCACAACCCCAAGCCCTGGTGGTACAGTGGCTCAAGAGCTTCGCTGCTAACAAAAGGTCAGCAGTTCAAATCCACCAGGTGCTCTTTGGAAACTGAGGCAGTTCTACTCTGTCCCGTAGGGTTGCTATGAGTCAGAATTGACTCGACGGCACGGCAATGGGTTTAATCCTAATAGAAGCTGTGGTGGTGCTGTGGTTAAAGCACTTGACTGCGAACCAGAAGGTCGGCAGTTCGAAACCACCAGTGGCTCAGCAGGAGACAGAGGTGGCAGTCTGCTTCTGTAAAGATTTACAGCCTTGGAAACCCTACAGGGTTGTATGAGTCAGAGTTGACTCCACAGTGGTCGGTTTGGTTTTTTTTTTTTTTTTTTTTGAATCCTGATAGTCACAGAGAGGCCATGATTTCCTGTGATCCCTCTCCATCCTCCAAGCCTCCCCGACCTTTTGAACTTCGCATCCCTTTCCTGGGTTTTGTGCCCACACTGCAGTTTCCCTTCCCTTTCAGCAGAAATAGTACAGGTGTGGCAGCCTGCCCTGTGTAATTAAGGATGCTTGATTCTCCTGTTAAAGACACCAGGCTGGGTGAAGACTTACCCTGGACCATCCAAATCCCTGGGGTGAGCCTTGTGAAAGAATGCCGGCAATTAGTGCTGCTGGAGCCGCCCTCCAGCCGGGCCTGCACAGGCCTCAGGAGAGTCAGAGAGAGGCCAGGGACTTCGGGTTGGGATGCTTGGGGGCTGTCTTCTTGAACCACTCACCTCCTCAGCTTTGGCTTAGGGTGTCAGAATGTTACAGCCAAGAAAGGTGGTCACCAACTGGCAGGGCTACCTCCTCTGGACTCCTCACAACCTGTCTTCGCCGTAGCCCTGAGCAGATCCATGTTGCATTTGCCCATCAAATGATTCATTCCCTTCCTCCCTCTCTCCTTCTGTCCCTCCCTCCTTCCTTTTTTTCCAAATGGGCAATCTAATAGACTACATCTTCCTTATTTTCAGTTACTTTCTTTATATAGGATTCTTAGGGACCTGTGGATTTTAGAACTGGAAGGGCCCTTAGAATCCAACAGTTTCCATTTCTCTGGTGGTACCAAAAAAAAAAAAAAAAAAACCAAACCCAGTGCCGTTGAGTCGATTCCGACTCATAGCGACCCTATAGGACAGAGTAGAACTGCCCCATAGAGTTTCCAAGGAGCGCCTGGCGGATTCGAACTGCCAACCCTTGGGTTAGCAGCCGTAGCACTTAACCACTGCACCACCAGGGTTTCCTCTCTGGCAGTAAGGAGGACAGAAATAAAATCTCCCTTGGAGCTGCTGGCTGTGTTCTTAGGCTTGAGGAGTCAGCCCTCTGTAATGCACAAGGCTGGTAAGCTGTTTGATGAAATGGTTCAGAAGGCCCTCTTCATTCATTCATTCAACAGTGACTCAGTGAATTTTACTAAATATCTATGGAGTGGAAGGCACATCTGCTGGGTGCCACCAGCAGTGGAGATACCCAGAAAATTGGCCCTCTGTGCCCCGGGAGCTTGCAAGAGTAGCCGAGCTGGGAGAAGCAGGCACCACACTGCAGCGTCACGCCTTTACAACGAATGCTTTGGATGTGGTGTTGATGAGTGCCCCTCAAAAGACATCCTGGTCCAGTTGTTCAGGTGACCCTATCTTTGGGGACAGGGATGCTTGATTGGCAGAAATCAGGGTAGCTGAATCCAGGTGATGCTACTGTGTTTGTATGACCATCCCCCACCCGCCCCGCCCCACCGCAGGGATTCTGGACTGGGGCACATGGGCTGTTTCCGTGCTTTTTTTTTATGTAAAGATCCCTTTTTTTCTGTACTTTTGATGAAGGGTTTACAGAACAAACTAACTTCTCATTAGAGAGTTAGTACACACACTGTTGTTGACATTGGTTAACAACCCCACCACATATCAACACTCTCCCTGTCTAGATCTTAGGGCTCCCCATTACCAGCTTTCCTGTCCCCCTCCTAACTTCTAGTTCCTGCCCCTGGGCTCGTGTGCCCCTTTAGTCTTATTTTATTTTATGGGCCTGTCTAATCTTTGGCTGAAGAGTTAACTTCAGGAGTGACTTCAGTACTGAGCTAAAAGGGTGTTGGGGGCCATGCTTTTGGGGTTTCTTCAGTCTCTGTCAGGCCAGTAAGTCTGGTCTTTTTTTGTGAGTCAGAATTTTGTTCTGTATTTTTTTCCCAGCTCTGTCTGGGACCCTCTATTGTGATCCCTGTCAGCAGTCAGTGGTAGCCAGGCACCATCTAGTTGTGTTGGACTCAGTCTGGTGGAAGCTGTGGTCCATTAGTCCTTTGGACTAGTCTTTCCCGTGTGTCTTTAGTTTCCTTCATTCTCCCTTGCTCCCAAAGGGGTGAGACCGGTGGAGTATCTTAGATGGCTACTCACAGGCTTTTAAGACCCCAGACACTACCAAAATAGCATGTAGAACGTTTTCTTTATAAACTATGTTGTGCCAATTGTCAGTTCTTTTTTTTTTAATAATTTAGTTTTGTTGTTGAGAATATATACAGTAGCACATATACCCATTCAATAGTTCCTTCATGTACAGTTCAGTGACATTGATTACATCCTTTGAGTTGCACAAGTATTCTCATCCTCCTTTTCTGAGTTATTCCTCCCCCATTAACAACTCACTGCCCTCCAAGGTTTCGAGTTGCCATTGTCAGTTTGATCCCATATAGACAGACCTTAAAAGAGCACAGTGCTGCAGGCAGACATTCTTTACTAGTTAAGCTGAACTATTGTTTGGTTTTAAGAAGACGTCTGGGAATTTTTGTTTTAAGATTTGAAGATGATCTCGGGGCATCCAGTCTCCAGAAAATTTGGATTCTGTGAGAATTGGAAATTCTGTTCTGCATTTTCCCCCTTTTGGTCAGGATTCGTCTATGGAATCTTTGATCAAAATGTTCAATAATGGTAGCCGGGCATCATCCACTTCTTTTGGTCTCATCATGGCAAAGGAGGCAGTTCGTGGAGGCATTTAGCGACACGTTCCATATCCTCCTTCTGTTGCTCCAGGTGAAGGGAGAACAATTGTAGAGCCTTGGATGGCTGCTTGCAAGCTTTTAAGACCCCAGGCACTGTGCAGTGAACTAGGAGGGAGAACAGAAGCACTAAGCACATTATCAGGCCAATTAACTGGGATGTTACATGAAACCAAAACCCTAAACCTCCAAATTAAGGAACCAAATCCCATGAGGTGTTTGGCTGTACTTAAGCAGCCTCAACAGCTACTCTCTCTCTCTTTTTTTTTTTTTTCATTGTTATAAATACATCTATCATACAACTCTAGCTAATTCAACTTTTTACAGGTGTGTAACTTATGACAGCAATTACAGTAACCGGCTGTGCGAACCCTGCCCTTAATCAATGTGACTTTTCCATCATTGTAAACCGAACTCGGTACTTCCTAAGTAATAACCACTCCTACACACACAATTTGCTTCTCCTTCCCACCCCTGGTAACCACTAATAACCTTTGGTCTCTGTACATTTGCCTGTTCTTGTCTTTTTTATGTAAGTGTGGAGCTATAACATTTGCCCTTTTGTGATTGACTTATTTCAGTCTGTACAATGTCTTCAAGCTTCATCCATATTGTAGCGTGTATCAAGACTTCATTTCTACTACTGGCTGAGTAGTATTCGTTGTATGTATGTACCACAGTTTGTGTATCCGTTTACCTGTCAGTGAGCATTTAGGTTGTTTCCACCTTTTGGCTATTGTGAATAGTGCTGCACTGAACATTGACGTATCTGTTGGAGTCTCTGCTTTCAAGTCTTGGGTGTATACCTAGAAGTTGTCTCCTTACTCTTTGAACTTTCCCCATGCTCACGTGAGGCTCTTGAGCAATTCGCAAAAAACTAAGTGGGGACCACAGGCTTTCCTTTTGTCTAGAGGCAAAAATCTTTCATGTAACACCTGGGTTTTATGGACCCTCAGCACTACCCACTGATGCCCCGTAGAGGTCCTTTGTTAAGCTCATTGAGTCACTGACCAACGTGGGAGCTCCTCAAGGTTTTCCAGGTGGTCTGGCGGGTTCCTCACAGCTTCTAGGCTTCCTCTTCCTGCAGGGGCCGCTGGGGCAGTTTTGGTATCTACACCAAGTCTCTGCTGCCCCACCTCAGCCCTCTTACACTCGTTCTTTCCTAACCATGATGTATCCCATGAGCTAGTCGCTATGCAGTCTCTGTTCTAAGCCTCCTCTTCCTCCTCTCTGGTAACGTGTGGAACTGAACCCACGTCAGTCTGAGGTGATGCTTGACCCACGGCAGGAACTCCCAGGATTATTTCCTCCCGTGCCATCCTTCAGCGTTTATTAATGAGCATCTCTGAAGCAGGATTTTACACCCACCAGCAATTTCTGTTGATTTTAACGGCTTGCACAACCAAAGTCTGTTCCCTTTTCATGTCATGTTTAATTCCCTGACCCTTGGCTTTAACCCAAACTCTGTTACCATTCTCTCTGCCTATGCAAAGAGCCCAAAGCAAACCCACGTTCCTTGAACAGGAGTTCTTTGGCTAGCAAGGACTGTGCCAGGTACAGGGAATGCCATCTAAGAATGAAGGAGACATAATTCGTGCTCTCAGGTACATTTCTCTCCCAGGTACAATCAGTGCTAGAGTGTACACATTCCAGACTGATGAGCTAATTTAATGACTTCGGACTGGGCTAGTGCAATGCCAAAAATGTGAGTCACCCAGCTGCAGGTTGGGCAGCAGTGAGCATGCTCCGTTGCCATGGGAACATGGACATTTATCTGTTCATCTCAAAGCAGAAAGAACTCACTTCAGCTCTTCTGGGATGAGGGCATCTCCCACACCATTCCCCAGGCACATCTGTTTTCCCTAAGGTTGCAGTGAGCTCGCCACCCCACCCCCTGTGCCTTCTGTCGTCGGTCTCTCCTGGGTGCTGCTCGTCGATTCCCCCCTCCTCTCCCCCGGGTGCTTTGTAGGTGCAGGCAACCTCCAACACCATGCCTCTCAGGCCAGAGTTGAAGTCCTAGTGACCTAATTAGAAAGTAGGGAGAAAGCAGAAAATGAAATCTTTGCTGGAGCTGAGACAAAATGTGAAGTGATAAGAGCTAGGCTTCAGAGTGTGACAGATTTGGATCAAGTGTCTGCTGTGTTGCTTAGGAGCCTTGTGACCTTGGGGAAGTTATTTTTTATTCCTCAGCTAAATTGGTAATTTGTCCTCATAGGAAAATTGGGGTTGTTGTCGTTAGCTGCTGTCAAGTCGGCTCCTGACTCATGGCGATCCCATGCACAGCACAACGAAACACTGCCCAGTCCTGCACCATCCTCATGACAGGTTGCAGATCCGTAGGGTTTTCATTGGCTGATTTTTGGAAGTAGATTGCCAGGACTTTCTTCCTCGTCTGTCAGAGTCTGGAAGTTCTTCTGAAACCTGTTCATCATAGCAACATACAAGCCTCTGCTGGCAGACAGGAGTTGGCTGTGCTTGAGGTTCACTGGCCGGGAATCGAACCTGGATCCTTCCCACATGGAAGGTGAGAATTCTACCACGGAACCACCGCTGCTCCCCAAACCATTTACCATCAAGTCATTTCTGACTCATGGTGACCTCATTTGTGTGAGAGTAGAATTCTGCTCCGTAGCGTTTTCAAGGGCTGAGTTTTTGGAAGAAATTTGCAGGCCTTTCTTCTGAGGTGCCTCTGGCTGGACTCAAACCTTCAACATGTTGGTTAGCAGCTGAGTGTATTGACCATTTACACTACCCTGGGACTCCCTGCTTTACCAAGCTACTAGGAGGAATAAATTAGAAAAAGTATGTCAAAGTATTTGGTGTATCGCTGAGTAAGTGATAGCTGTCTTTCATTCTGTCTCCCAGCAGCCCGGGGAGTTGGGGCCATCACTTTTTAGGTGGAAAGCCAAGGATTGTGAGAAGTTAGCTAGGTTGTCGACATGCCTAGGAACAGTTGTGTACAATTCATAACTTGGGGCTGTGGGCCGGGGTCTGCCTTGGCTGGTTGAGTGGTGTGTATCACAGAGGGCTCTTAGGTTGCAAATGTCAGAAACTTTATTCTGGCTTATGTCTGCAAAACAGGATTTACCGCAAAGATACTGAAAGCTCACAGAACAGACAGGATTGTGAGAAGGTTTTTGAAAACAGGTAGAAACCAAGGTGTGCAGCTCCATAAGGCCAGGAAGTAGGAATAACAGGGACAGTCTTACAGCAAGAGTAGTCTGGTCAGGGCTCTTCAGCTGGGATGGCTGGGTCTCTCCTTCCCTCGCTTTTCTTGCCTGTGGTACAAGAGCATCAGGGCAGAGCCTCTGGAGGCAAGCGTAAGTCGCGTTCTACGCCTGGGAAAGCACAAGGAACCTCCCAGAACCCCTTTGGATTTATAGCGGGAGGGCTGACACCTGGATTAATAGGCTCATGGAGAAAGCGCCCAGAGGGGGAGAAAGAATTCTCTGAAAAAAGCAATGGATGCTGTTCGGGGTAGGGGAAGAATACTGGGCAGCTGGGACAGCAGATATGTGCTGCAGAGATCCTGGACAAAGTGTACTCCGCGCTTCATTTCGGCAAATGGGAGAATTGAACTAGACAATCACAAAGGACACTTCCCAAATAATAACTCCTCCCCTGGGAAGAAATACTAAATTAAATTAGCCTTCTTAGTTTTATGGTCTCCCACCATAACCTCCTGCCCCCTAATGTAGATAATTCATAAATAATCAGTATTTGAAGCCATTTAATGTTTTTCTCTTTTATATATATGTATTGTGCTTTAAGTGAAAGTTTACAATTCACATCAGTTTCTCATACAAAAACTTATACACACGTGGTTATGTGACCCTAATTGCTCTCCCTACGATGTGACGGCACACTCCTCCTCTCCACCCTGTATTTCCTGCGTCCATTCAGCCAGCTCCTGTCCTCTGCCTTCTCATCTCTCCTCCAGACAGGAGCTGCCCACATAGTCTCATGTGTCTGCTTGAGCTAAGAAGCGCGCTTCTCACCGGTATCATTTTTATGTTTTATGGTCCAGTCTAGTCTTTGTCTGAAGAGTTGGCTTTGGGAATGGCTTTAGTTTTGGGCTAACAGAGAGTCCGGGGGCCATAACCTCTGGGCTGCTCCAGTCTCCGTCAGACTGTTACGTCTTTTGTCTTTTTACTAGAATTTGAGGTCTGCATCCCACTTTTCTCCTGCACCAAGAAGGACTCTCTGTTGTGTTCCCTGTCAGGGTAGTCATTGATGGTAGCCGGGCACCATCTAGTTCTTCTGGTCTCAGGTTGATGGAATCTCTGGTTCATGTGGCTCATATTTTCCTTGTGTCTTTGGTGTTCTTCATGCTCCTTTGCTCCAGGTAGGCTGAGACCAATTGCTGCATCTTAAATGGCTGCTGGCTAGCTTTTAAGACCCCAGATGCCTCTCACCAAAGTGGGATGCAGAATGTTTTCTTAATATACTTTGATATGCCAGTTGATCTGTATGTCCCCTGAAACCGTGGTCTCCAGACCCTGGCCCCTGCTACTCTGTCCCTCCAAGTGTTTGGTTGTATTCAGGAAACTTCTTGGCTTTTGATTTAGTCCAGTTGTGCTGACTTTCCCTGTACTGTGTGTTGTCCTTCCCTTCACCTAAAATAATTCTAATCTACTATCTAATTAGTGAATACCCCTTTCCCTCCCTCTGCACCCTCGTAACCATCAAAGAGTATTTTCTTCTGTGTTTAAACTTTTTCTTGAGTTCTTATAATAGTGGTCTCATACAATATTTGTCCTTTGGCGACTGACTAATTTCACTCAGCGTAATGCCTTCCAGATTCCTCCATGTTATGTTTTACAGATTCGTCGTTGTTCTTTATCATCGCATAGTATTCCATTATGTGAATATACCATAATTATCCATTCATCTGTTTATGGGCACCTAGGTTGTTTCCATCTTTTTGCTATTGTAAACTGGTGCTGCAGTGAACATGAGTGTGCATATATCTGTTCATGTGATGGCTCTTATTTCTATAGGATATATTCCAAGAAGTGGGATTGCTGGATTGTATGGTACTTCTATTTCTAGCTTTTTAAGAAAGTGCCAAATCGATTTCCAAAGTTGTTGTACCATTTTTCATTCCCACCAGCAGTGTATGTGTTCTGTTCTCTCCACAACCTTTATTATTTTGTGTTTTTTTTGATTAATGCTAGCTTTGTTGGGGTGAGACAGTATCTCGTTGTAATTTTGATTTGCATTTCTCTAATGGCTAATGATCATGAGCATTTCCTCATGTATCAGTTAGCCACCTGAATGTCTTCTTTAATGAAGTGCCTGTTCATACCCTTTGCCCATTTTTTAATTGGGGTATTTCTATTTTTGTTGTTGAGGTTTGCAGTATCTTGTAGATTTTAGAGGTTAGACACTGATCAGATTTGTTGTAGCCAAAAATGTTTTCTCAGCCTGTAGGTTGTCTTAATCAAAAATTTTAAGCCTACAGAAATGTATCTACCACCCAGATTTTTAAAAATCAACTTTGGCATGCTATAAAAAAAAAAAAAAAAAATAGTTAACCATAAAATAAAATTCACATATTTTAA
Organism: Loxodonta africana; assembly: GCF_030014295.1. Taxonomy (NCBI): domain Eukaryota; kingdom Metazoa; phylum Chordata; class Mammalia; order Proboscidea; family Elephantidae; genus Loxodonta; species Loxodonta africana. Next base: position 72,893,984 of record NC_087359.1, on the reverse strand, counting down.
GTATACAGATCAGTAACTTGACAAATGTGTAACTACCGTGCCAATTAAAATATGGGACATCTTTCTAGCCCCTTTGTGGTCAACTTCCCTCCTCCTGCCTCTCCACTAGCCCCTACCCCTATATCATCTCTCATCTGATTTCTATCCTACAGATTAGTTTTGGCTGTTCTAGAATTTAATCAAAATGGACCCTCCAGTATGTACACTTGAATCCGGCTTCTTTTGTATAGTGTAAGATTGAGTCTCGTTGTTGTATCAGTAGTTCATTCCTTTTTATTGCTGAATAGAATTCTATAATTTGAATATACTACAGTTTGCTTATCCATTCATCAAGTGATGGACGTTTGGGTTGTTTCCAGTTTCTGGCTATTGTGAAGTAAATCTGTCGTGAACATTTGTGTACAAGTCTTTTCGGCATGTTTTTAGTTCCCTTGGCTAAATATCCGGGAGTGAAATTGGTTGATCATATGATAAGTGTATGTTTAACTTTCTAAGGAACAGCTAAACTATTTCTGGAAGTGGCTGTTCGCATTACTCACCTCCCCACAGCAACATATGAGCTTCCAATTACTCACCATTCTTGCACTGCAAGATTTTTTTTTTTTAGCCATATTAGTGAGTATGAAGTAGTTTCTCATTGTGCTTTCAGCTTGTAATTCTCTGAAGTTGAATGTGGGTGAGCCTTTTTTTCACGTGCTTCTCACCATCTTTAGATTTGGCAATTACTAACATTTGCTACGTCAGTCAGAAATAACACCTACTTGGCATTAAAGCTGTTTGTGTGTTCCTCCAATTCCATTCCATCTTCTCCTTCCTTCCCCGGAGATAACCACTATTGTGTAGTTGGTGTAGATCCTCAGTGAGCGTGTTTCTGAATTTTACTAGCAGGTATATAGGGTCGCTATGAGTTAGAATCAACTCAATGGTAATGGGGTTTGTATATGTCCAGAATAGTATTCAGTAATGTGTGTTTTTAAACGTACACAAATTGTGCCACACTGCATTTATCTTTTTTACAATTTGTTTTTTCACACATTATGTTTTTGAGGTTTATCCATGTTGGTCATGTAGACCTGGCGGGTTCTTTTTAATGGCTGTGTTGTTTTCCAGCAGAGAGTTTTGGGTTATTGTAAACAGTGTTGCAGTGTTTATTTTTATGTATAATCTCTTTGTGTCCAAGTATGAGCATTTCTCTGGGGCTAGATACTTAGAAAGAGACTATCTGGGCCTGGGTGTGCATGTCTGGACTTTGCTAGGTACTGCCAAATTATTTTTCGAAGAGGTTGTGTAAATACAGCTATCCACAGAGTATCAGAATTTCCATTTCACTGGCCAACATATCAGACGACTTCTTTTTGCCAGTTTGAGGGTGTGAAATCCTACACTCTGAATTTAACTGGTGTTTACATTCCCTTCATTGCAAGTGAGGTTGTGTCTATTTTCGTAAGTTCATTTGCCGTTCAGATTTTCCTTGTCTGTGAGTTTCCTGTTCATACTCTTTGCTCATTTTTCTGCTGGGCTCGCTTTAAACCACTGATGTGTCTTTTCATTTTGTCATGCAGAAGCTTTTCAATTATAAACTAGTCACATTTATTGATCTTTTACTTTATGGATTGTGTTTTTTATGTCATAGTTAAGAACTTTTCTTACACCGAGGTCAGAAGATAGTCCTTAGTATTTCTGAAAGGAGCCCTGGTAGCGCAACAGTTAAGCACTCAGCTGCTAACTGAAGGGTTGTGGGTTTCAACTCACCCAGTGGCTTTGAGGGAGAAAGACCCGGTGTGATCTGCTACTGTAAAGATTACAGCCAAGAAAACCTTATGAGGCAATTCTAACCTGTCAGTGGGGTTGCTGTGAGTCGAAATTGACACTATAGCACCTAACAACAACATTTCTACTAATTTTTGTTTTGTTTTTGACATTCAGGTCTTTGCTCCATCTGTAATTTCCTTCCATTATATGCAGTAAGGGATTGTTGTTGTTAGTGGCCATCAGGCTGGCCCTGACTCATGGCAACCTTATGTATAACAGAACAAAACATTGCCCGGTCCTGTACCGTCTTCATGATTGATGCTGTAAGATCAGGACCCGGTTTTACTCTTTTTTTTTCAGTTGAGTAGCCATCATCCCAGAACTATTTATTAAAAAGTCTATCCTCTCCTCACCAATTTCATTACCACCTTTGCCATATTCTGTCCTAAAAGTCAGGTCTGTTTCTGAGCTCTTCATTCTATTTCATTGGCCTACTGGTCTCTCCGTTTGCTCACTGTTTAAATTATTGTAACTTTCTAAGAAGTCTTGTGACAGAACAAGTGCCTTCCTTTATTCTTCTTTAAAATGGTCGTGGATATTCTTGGCTCTTGATTTCAGATGAATTATAGCTCCAGCTCTTTGAATTTGGTGAATGACTTGGTTGTGGTTTTCATTGAAATGGCACTGCATTTTGAGACTAATTTGGGGAGAAAAAAGGCTCTTTGGCAATATTGAGCGGCTATCTAGAAACAAGTTATATCTGCCCATTTATTTAAAAAACAAACAAACTCGTTGCCGTCAAGTCCATTTCGACTCAGTGACCCTGTAGGACAGAGTAGAGCTGCCCCATGGGGTTTCCAAGGAGAATCTGGTGTATTTGTGCTGCCAACCTTTTGGTTAGCAGCCGAGCTCTTAACCACTGCACCCTTTTGTTTAGGTCTTGTTTAATGTATGTCCATAAAACCAAACCAAAAACCAAACCCACTGCCATTGAGTCAATTCCGACTCATGGAGACCCTATAGGACAGGGTAGAACGGCCCGATAGAGTTTCCAAGGAGCACTTGGTGGGTTTGAACTGCTGACCTCTTGGTTTACAGCCGTAGCACTTAACCACTGTGCCACCAGGGTTTCCATGTACATAGAGTCTGTAATTTTCTTCATAAAGTTCTTGTAGCCATAAGTTAGACTTAACTAATAGCTAACACATAGCTTTGTTGCTATTGTCAATTACATATATATTTTTCTCTTTTTTAAAATTTGGTGTTTATTTTTATCAAAGCAAAAAAACTTTAAAACGCAGTACATTCTCTTCCTTCGCTCCTCCCCACCCCCAAATCCTTGTCCTCAGAGTCTACTTCTCTTACCTCTTTTTCACTGTTTCTTTAAGCTTTGTCTCTATTTTTCTAAGAAATATGTTTATCCTGTTAAACTTCTTATTTGTTTTTTCCCCCGTTTTGTACATTATCTATTGAATTTCTCACTGTAGACGAGTGGACTGGGCTTTCTTACCATCGCTCTTACCTCCTCAGACGTGCAAATATGACCTTTTGTCCTGATGTTTGGTTGTGTCAGTGTCTGGTGTGGACATTATTTGCCCGTCTAAATTAATTATGGGGCCCTGGTGGCGTAGTGGTTAAGTGCTACAGCTGCTAACCAAAAGGTCGGCGGTTTGAATCCACCAGACGCTCCTTGGAGGCCCTATGGGGCGCTTCTACTCTGTCCTGTAGGGTCGCTATGAGTTGGAATCAACTCGACGGCAGTGGGTATGAATTAGTTACAGCTGAATCATTCACTGGCATCTGCTTCTTTGGTGGAGCAATTTTTAAATTTTCCCTAGTTAATAATTTTTTAAAAAAGAAGTAAATAAAAGCAATAAGTATTGTTTTTTATTAGCTTGGTTTTCTCTGTCCCTATCACCATATCTTCCCCCAGACTCTTAACCCCCAACCAAGGAAAAAAAAAACAAAAACCCGTTGCTGTTGAATGCATTCCAACTCACTGCAAGCCCATGTGTTACAGAGTAGAACCAAGCTCCATAGGGTTTTCTTGGCTGTAATCGTTTATGGAAGCAGATCTCCAGGCCATTCTCCCTCAGTGTTGTTGGGTGGGTTAGCACTGCCATCCTTTCAAACCATTTGCACCACCTAAGCACCTCAGACTCTTCCCGAGACCTGTAAAGTTCCTGTGAATATCATCAACAGATAGTAATCTGTGAGGTCTGTCTTTTCCCTGAAGCTGGAAGAATCTGTTTTCTCTGGTGTGGTCTGTTGCTCTCCAGGTCAGGTGATGAGTTCTCATCATGGGCTCTCCTTCACCATCATCCTGTTACTTTCCTTTGCTTCTCTTCTGCTTTTTGACCATTTCCTGGGTCTCATATCTTCCTCTCTCTTGGTTTTCTCTTTTGTTTTGATGGAATACGCTCTCCAGTAGCCTCCTGGAAAGGAAGTAAGTTTGCTGTTGACATGCAGCCTGTAAATGTTTACCTGATTGCCCTATTTTCAGTATGACTTGTCACCCCTTTCCTCTGGGTGTCCCTGAGTCCAGGACTCTGGACTTATTTCCCCAGAGAGTCAACTTCCTGTTTTCTGCCATGTGAGGTAGGAATAGTCACCTGGATGCCAAGGTAGGGAGGGCCTCTGGGAAGCTCTCTTCCTACCTCTTTTGGTACCTTGTGCTCAGGTGCCTTCCTGAGGGTCTGCATTATAGATTGAGGGACATAGATTTGAGTTTTTCCCTCTCAGCTAAGTCATTGCCATTTACCCATTTGTTTCCCATCATCCAAAACTTTGTTGACATGCCTCATTTGTTGTCAGCCCTTACTTGTCAACCCATGTTGACAACAGTGAATGCTGTTGTCAGTTCATTTTTTTTCTCTTTGTGGTTTTGTACCCCTCCCCCTACTCATTTTTAGTAGTGTTTCAGGAGAACATGGAGAGAAACAACCTGTTTTCTATCAGCCATTTAAACCGTATCAGGAGCCCTGGTGGTGCAGTGGTTAAGTGCCTGGCTGCTAACCAAAAGATCGGCAGTTCAAACCCACTAACCGCCCCATGGGAGAAAGATGTAAAGATTACAGTCTAGGAAACCCTGTGGGGCCATTCTACCCCGTCCTGTAGGGTTGCTGTGACTCAATGGCAATGGGTTTATTTATTATATTTTCAGATATATAAGAATACTGTTAGTTTTTTTCTAAGCAGATATTCAACTGTCTTGTTAGTTCTGAAAGATGGTAGAATTTCTTAGGTTTTGGGGGTAGACACTAATACATGTAAGGATATCCGCATCCTTTACAATCCTTACTTCTTATTTCTTTTTGTTGCCTTACTGTGCTGGGGAACTACAGTACGGTGTTGAAAAGAAGCAACGATTGTGGATAAACCTGCCTTATTCCTGACCATAAAGGGCACTTATAGCATTTTTCATTAAGTATGAAGGGTATAAAAGTTTTAATTTTTGAGAGTTGCACCTTACCAGATTAAGAAAATTCCCTTCTAGTCCTAGTTTGCCAGGAATTTTCGTCACAAATGGGGGTGCTGAGTTTTGTCAGATAATCTTCCTGTGTCTAGGTTACCCGCCTTGAGTTTTATGTTTTAGCTCCCTGAATTCCCGGAATTTGCTAACTTTTTTTGGAATTTTTATACCTATGACCTAAGTGAGGTTGAGGAGGTAGGCTTTTAATTCCTTTCTTCTTGTATAATTCTTCTTTGAAGTTGGTATCATGGTATTATAATAAAAGCTAAGTATTTTTCTCTATTTCTGGAAGAGTTTGTATCCCCCATTGCTGCTAAGTCGATTCCGATTCCTTGTCTTTAAAAAAAAACTTGTCAGTAAAGCCGCAGAGACCCACCATCATTTTTTAAGGTAGGTTTTAAACTGCTGGATCAATTTCTGTGAAGGTTATAGGTCTATTCAGGTTTTCCATTTCTTCTCGAGTCAATTTGGAATTTCTGATTTTTCTAGAGAATTGTCAATGGCAGGAGATAATAACCAGGCTATGGCAGACTTTGTGGGAAAGTAGCACCTTTGGCTGACTCATGGCAGAACACCTGGAAAACGGGGGGGCGGGGGAATCAAAGTAAAGCATCCCAGGGTTTTATATTATTCAGAAGGAGAAAAAAGCTATTGATTAACTTTAGGCTTGAAGTCAAGTATGCATGTCAAAGATGTCAGTGTAACTGCCTAAGTAATATAAATAGACTCTATAAACGCATAAGCAGGGGTCAGAGAATAAAGAAAATGCAATCAATCCTATAGAAAGAAAGACAGGAAAGAGCAGAAAAAGCAATGCGAAAAGCTATGATGACCTTTAGGTGGCACCTCGTCTGAGGAGGCTGCCTGGCCCACCTCCACTTTCCTGGTCCCTGGGCTTCCCTCGTCACTGCACAGAGCCATCACCCACAGCATGACTGGCTGCCTGCTGTCTTCCTCTCGTACCAGAAGGCAGACTCTTCAAGGGCCTGGGCTGTCATTTGTCTCTGCGTTCATAGTGCCTGACAGGTAGTAGGTGCCCAGTGAGTGTCTGAATCAGCACAGACAAACAAATAAATAAGTGTTGTGTCAGGCTCCGTGGCTATGCAGAGAGATTTTCATCTGAAATAGCCTTAGTTGATCGGTGAGTCAGGGAACTGAGGAAGTAGCTGTAGCCTTGAATTAGATTGGGAAAAAAAAATCACTGTGATACAAAACTAAAACCATCTATAAATTCCTGAACTGTCTGTGTAGCTGTATTGCGCTGCATCAGTGCATCACAGTGCCCTGAGACTCCCTCGCACAGTGGTAAAATGGCCTGTGTATTTTACTTGAGCGCTTCTCACACGTTAATTCACCACCTGTCTGTCAGTTTGTCATACCGTGGTGGCTTGTGTGTTGCTGTGATGCTGGAAGCTGTGCCACCAGTATTTCAAATACTAGCAGGGTCACCCATGGTAGACAGGTTTCTGCAGAGCTTCCAGACTAAGACGAGGAGGAAGGGCCTGGCGATTACTTCTGAAAATTAGCCAATGAAAACCCTATGGATCACAATAGAATATTGTCTGGTGTAGTGCTGGGAGATGAGCCCCTAGGCTGGAAGTCACTAAGAAGGACTACACAGTGACTGTAGTTCTTGAGCGTACCAACGACCCTGGAGATGGTTCAGGACGGGGCAGTGTTTGGTTCTGCTGTGCGCAGGGTCGCTGTGAGTCAGGGCCCACTCGATAGCAACTAACAACAACAAACATAAATGTGTGCATGTGTTACGTGGGGAGCTGGTTAGAATGCAGATTCGGACCCCGGAGGCCTGGGGTGGGGCCTGGATGCTTCACTTCTACCAGCTCAGTGATGCCGGGCCCTGAACCATTCTTTATGTAGACGATCGTCAGCTGTCACCTACACCAGGCTTTTCCCAGGTGCTGTATGACAACAAAGTGGCCTTCTGGGTCCCTGGGTGGCCAAAATGATTTGTGATCTGCTACTAACCTAAACAAACAAACAAAAAACCAAAGCCGTTGCCATGGAGTAGATTCCAATTCATAGAGACCCTGTAGGACAGAGTAGAACTACCCCTTAGAGTCTAGCCCGTAGAGTCTCCAAGGAGTACCTGGTGGGTTCGAACTGCTAACCTTTTCGTTAGCAGCCTCAGCACTTAACCCCTGTGCCACCAGGGTTTCCTAAACGTTGGCAATTTGAACTCCTTCAGTGGTTCCACAGAAGAAAGGCCCGGGGGTCTGTGCCCATAAAGATTACAGCCGAGAAAACCCTGTGGTGCCCAGTTCTACTCTGCAGCACATGGGTTCACCGTGAGTGGGAATCGACTTGACAGCAGTGGGTTTAGTGTTGGTTTGTATTTGTATAATAAGCTCCAGTGAAAACTGCCCTGACTTCCAAGCCTCAGCTGGCTGATACCCTGGCTGGGGAGGGCTTCCCTTGACCTCACACTGCACATCATGAGACAGGCTCACCTCCAGCCCTGCACAGGTGCCCTGTGGGGTGGGCCAGCTGGCTGAGGTGCCGTGCAGTGATCTCAACTTCCCTCGTGCCCCTGTTTCTGAGGCTGAGGCTCCCCACCTCTCTGGACCCGTCGCATCCTGGGAAGCTCTTGTCTTCGCAGTTCACATGTCACTTGTCACCCTTCTCCTGGCCCGCCACACTGCATCTGCACAGTTAAAATCCCATTCCCTTGTCTCCAACCATCCAGCCTCCCTTTGCCCTGCTGTCACTGTGATCCTGGGTAGAGAGGGCCACCTTTTCTGGGTCTGTGATGCTGCCTGCCCTTGGTGAGACGGAGGCAGCCTCCCTTCATACTCTGGGAATTAGGACAGGCTGAAGACCGGTGACTTCCTGACACCCACTGTCTTCTTTCTTTGTAGTCCCCCGTTTTTAGAAAAATGTCACAAAACCACTGGAAAATTCTATAAATTGTAGACAGGCCATCCTTGGGTCAGACAGACCCCAGCGCCCACCTCACCCAGCCCCTTCCCCCAGCTCTCCCCACTGTCAGGTCTCGGAAGGGGTGCTGGGAAGAAGTTCATTCTAACGTTCATTCACTGTTAATGTTGACCCCTGTGAGAGAGGGCTATGGACACAAAGCGTGATGCTAAGTGATGGGATCCTGGGTTTCTAATGCCTTGATTGGGGCTCCAGGGTTTTACAGAAATCTGCTTTTAAGCCAGAGGATCTAATTTCTCCCACTTGTAATGGAAATGCCTGCCTTGTGACTGTTCCATCATTGTACTTTGGAAGCAGATAACTTGTAGTCTAGATCTCACAGGCTCATAGATGAAGAGGAAATTTGCCCCAGGATGGAATACACCTAAAGCCTTAACCATGTTTCATTTAAATGATTCAGAAGGTGAGATCCCAGACTTGGAGTTAAGACATTTGCCATGATGTGATAGGGTGAGTGTATTTTACATGTGGCAAGGACATGAATTTGGGGGGGCCAAAGGGTGGAATGTTATGGATTGAGTTATGTACCCCAAAAATATGTGTTACAAATCCTACAACCAGAGTGCTCCACGGAAGCGAGGATGGTTATAATCTCATCTGGGAATAGGTTGTCTTTGAGATATTAATGAGGTAGGTTAGTGTAGGGTGTATATTGAGTCAGTCTCTTTTGAGATATAAAAGTGATTAAAAAAGCAAGCAGGCAGGCTGAGATGGGGAGGAGAGATGCCAAGCCACATGAAGATCGCCCAGGAACAGAAGCTCAGAAGAGACAAGGACCTTCTCCAGAGCTGACAGAGAGTGAAAGCCTTCTCCTAGAGCTGGGACCCTGAATTTGGACTTTTAGCGTCTTAAACAATGAGAAAATAAGTTTCTGTTTGTTGAAGCCACCCACTTGTGGTTGTAGCAGCACCAGATAACTGAGACAGAATTTGGTCTTAAGCCAGAGGACCTTCTTAACGCACCAGGACAGCCTGACACATGACTGCCTTTCAGGAGCTATCCCCAAACCCCAGCTGCTTTTTCACCTTTTCCTAGGATGGACAGGATTGCTTGCTGGAGAGAAGGCCCAGAGGATGCCCCAAACCCAAACCAAACCCACAGCTGTCGAGTTGATTCCAACTCATGGCGACCCTATAGAACGGATTAGAACTGCGCCATAGAGTTTTGCAAGCAGTGCCTGGTGGATTCGAACTGCCAACCTTTTTGTTAGCAGCCGTAGCTCTTAACCACTGTGCCCCCAGGGTTTCCGGAGGATGCCCAGACTTCGCTTTATCCCCTCTAGCATAGATGCTTTGGAAGGGACAGTGATTAAAGCCCACCACCTGTTAGTCAGTTTGCTGTACTGTGGTGGCTTGTGTGTTCTTGTGATGGCTTGCATATTTTGCTACAGTCCTGGGAGCTGTACCACCAGTATTTCAGGTACTAGCAGGGTCACCCATGGTGGACAGGTTTTAGCGGAGCTTCCAGACTAAGCCAGGCTGGGCGGAAAGGCATGGCGATCTACTTCTGAAAAGTAGCCAAGGAAAACCCTATGGCTCACAACAGGATATTGTCTGACTGGACTCACACATACCAATGATCATGAAGATGGTGCAGGACTGGACGTTCTGTTGTACATAAGGTCACCATGAGTTGGAATCAACTCAATGGCAACTAACAACAGCAGCAACAACAACAAATGGCTGAAGCAGGGACCACTGGCAGGGGCCTCCGTACTGGATTTGTGTCCTGGAGCCCCAGCTTTTCCTTGTTACTGAATCTCGGGAAAAAGCTGCTGGGCCAGGTAGTTCTGAGCCAGGCAGTTAACAATGCTGAGTGAAGTAGGTGAAGGTGCTTGGCCTCCGGTCAAAGAGACATCAGAGCAGCCGTTTGCTCAGCTGCACAGAATTACCTTGCAGGCTTTAAAAAAAAGGCCCTTTTCCCAGAGATCTTGGTTTAATTGGCTCACGTGATTCCTGAGCATTAAGGCGTTTTTAAAGCTCTGGGTGATTTTCAGCAGCAGCCGGGGCCACGAGCCACTGCATTAGGGAATGGTGGGGAAGGTGGCAGAACTTCTTCTCACCTATCACTGGCTTCAGTATTCTTCTTGACTTTTTTAAAAAAAAAAATCCGAACTTTCCCACTGTTCATATGTTGGCAGCTGTCTTTCTTAGTCATCTAGTGCTGCTGTAACAGAAATACCACAAGTGGTTGGCTTTAACAAAGAGAAATTTATTTCTTCATTGTAAAGTAGGCTAAAAGTCCAAATTCAGAGTGTCACCTCCAGGGGAAGGCTTTGTCTCTCTGTCCGCCTTTTCGTCAGTTTCCCCCAGACTAGGAGCATCTCTGTGCAGGAGCCCCAGGTCCAAAGGACGCACTCTGCTCCTGGTGCTGCTTTCTTGGTGGTATGAGGTCCCCCACTCTCTGCTTGCTTCCCTTTCCTTTTATCTCTTGAGAGATAAAGGGTGGTGCAGGTCACATCCCAGGGAAACTCCCTTTACGTTGGATCAGGGATGTGACCTTAGTAAGGCTGTTACAGTCCCATGCTAATCCTCTTTAATAAACTAAACCCACTGTCTTCGAGTTGACTCCGACTCATAGTGACCCTATAGGAAGAATAGAACTGCCCCATAGAGTTTTCAAGGAGCGCCTGGCGGATTTGAACTGCCGACCTCTTGGTTAGCAGCTGTAGCACTTAACCACTAGGCCACCAGCGGTTCCTCCTCTTTAATAGAATCTTAAAATCACAAAATGGAGGACAACCACACAATACTGGGAATCATAGCCCAATCAAATTAATACACACATTTTTGGGCAGACGTAATTCAATCCAAGAAGCCCTGGTGCTGTAGTGGTTACGTGCTATGGCTGCTAACCAAAGGATCGGCAGTTCGAATCCACTAGGCGCTCCTTGGAAACTCTATGGGACAGTTCTACTCTGTCCTACAGGATCGCTATGAGCCGGATTCAACTTGATGGCACTGGGCTTGTTTTTTTTTTTTTTTTAATTCAATCCGTGACAGCAACTAAGTGAAATGCTTTTGAAAATGCCTGTGGGTCAAGCAAACCAAGCGACTGGATTCAGCCCACCCTCCAGTTTGTGACCTCTGCTCTGGAGGCTCAGCCCTCTCCGACCCTAACTCCATTTAAGCCAAGCTCACTCTCCTTTTCTGGTCGTTGGTCCCAGACTCAGAGCCCAGATCTATGAAAGTAATATTTACAGAGCACAGACCCTGGGTGATGCCATGATCCCACAGCAGCTCTGTGTGATAGATATTATTTGTGCACCCATTTCTCAGATGACTGAGTCCCTCGCCCAAGATGATGTCCTCTGGCCTCATAAACCCAAGCTCTCAGTCACCCTACTGGCTTTCTCTCCTTGGAGTTTAGTGTCCCTTTGCCCTGCTACCCAGGAAAACCCCACTGAATGACCTCTGGGTGGACCCTCTGACCTTGGTTGGGTGGCTCCTTTGAGTCCCTGGCTGGGCTGGGCAGGCATCCCGACGCCCCGACAGGACTGTGTAGGGGAGGGGAAGTGGAAATTTGGACTCTCAGCCTTGTGACTCCATGTCCACTCACCTTCAGACTCCATTGCTCTCTGCCCAGGCATCTCTTGATTATGGAGTGGGTGGGAAGGATGGCATCTTTGCTGGTATTCTCTCTCTTCAAGGCCAGGCTGGTAGCCTGACAAGCTGAATGGAGCACATGGAGGCAGAAATGAGGAATGCTGGGGGAACAGGGAGCTGAGCTGAGGGTAGCAGGGGAGGCAGGGAGGCTGGGCTGCTGCACCAGATTGGAGTGGGGTGGTGGGAGGACTGCTGGTGGGAGGACTCCTGGGACAGGGTGGCTGCTGAGGCTGGAGAACAAATGAGAGCGAGGGGGAGGAAAGAGCTGGAACAAGCCTTGGGACTCGGGGTGTGGGCTTAGGGTACACAGGAAGCCTACTAGTTAGCAGACGGGGCAGGCTTGTAGAGTGGAGATTCTATAATGGAGTCCCTGGTGGTGCAGACAGACAGTGCTTCACTACTAACTGGAAGGTTGGTTGGTTGAATCCACCAAAAGGCACCTCAGAAGAAAGTCCTGGGGATCTGCTTTGGAAAGATCACAGCCATTAAAAACCCTTTGGAGCACAGTTCACTCTGACATACACGGGGTCACCATGAGTCAAAGTCGGCTCAACAGCACTTGGTTTGGTTTTATGGACAAGGCTTTTAGGACCATTGAATCACATAATGAAGAGCGTATTCCTTTTAGTCCTTCTGATTGTGTTAAGGACAAAGCTTCGGGTGGAGCTGGGTGAGAACAGGCCTCAGCAGGTAGCAGTATCCAGCCAGGATTTAACAGCATCGCTTGGTTTCCATTGTGGTTATTTTTAGGTCGTTGTGTATTTACGGCAAACATTACTAGCTTTCCATTCAGAGAATAATATAAAGATTTCTGCGAAATACATTTTTTTAAGTTAAAAAAAAAGTGAGTCAACTAAAAATATTAAGTAAAATATGAGAAAAAATAGTATGAGATTATGCTAGAAATTGTGCTTGGTGCTCAGTGAAAGACAGGCCCCCAGGAGAAGCTAGGTTTAGGGGTTAAATGTCTCTGGCCGTAGGATCCAACCGACCAGAGTTCAAGCCCATTACCAATGTGACCTTGGGCAACTCATTTCATGCCACTAAACCATAGGTGACTCATCTGTAAAAGGAGATTTTTACTATCAAACGAGCTCTTGCATGTAGCATGCTTGGCACAGTGCCCAACACAGAGTAATAGTAAATGGTGACTGTTAATCTGTGAAATATGCTTCAACATGAAATACTGAATTCGGAGGCTGATATTTCCCGGGAAAACACACCAACAACGAGTACAGGCCAACCAAGGAACAGGCGACTTTGTAAGGCTGTCAGCACAAGTGTTTTAGAGACATGGTACCAGCCTAGGATTTGGTGGGAGCTGCTGCCTCTGGCAGTAGATGGGCCAGACAGCTGGGGAGGGTCCTTCCAGTAAACATTCTAGAGCCTGTGGGCATAAAGAGTTCACATAGCAGGCCCGAGGCTGCCGTCCGTAGGAAGCCCTGCTTGCAAAGATGGCCCTGAGCTGGCATCTGGGAGCTTGAATTTTGGGAGCGTTCCCACCAGTCCCTGAATGATAAGAGTGGCTTTTATTGAAATTCTTGTACAAACAGTGTGGTTTATGTGGAGCACCTGCTTTCCTCCTGGGAGTCTGGAAGTTTGGTATGTGCTAGGCAGAGGGCGCCTGCGTGACCAGCCCCCAGTGAAAATCCTGGGTAACCGAAACCAAACCAGATCGGTTGCCTGCAAGCCGATTCCAGCTCACGGCAGCTCCGTGAGTGTCCGAATAGAACTGGTCCCCACAGGGTTTTCAATGGCTGTTATTTTTATTTTGGAAGTAAATCACCAGGTCTTTCTTCCAAAGTACCTCAGGGTAGACTCAAACCTTCAAGGTTCTGGTTAGCAGCCACGTGAGTTTGCACCATTTTTACCGCCCAGGGACCCCAGACCTCGGATGCTGAATCTCTAATGAGTGTCGCTGGTAGACAGCTTTTGACACATGTTGTCACAAATCACTGCTAGAGGTGTTAAACTTGACCTGTACAGCTCCCCTGGGACAGAACCCTCGGAAACCCTGGTTTCTCTCCGGATTCTGCCCCAGGGACCTTTTCCCTTTGCCGTTTCTTTTGTTTCCTGTCTCCATAATGAATCTGAGCCATGAGTATGACTTAATACCTGTGAGTCCTCTTAGCAAATGATCAAACCTGGGGTTGGCCTTGGAGTCCCCTGACAGCCAGTCCGTTCTGAGGGCAGGGAAGAAGACCCAGGCTCAGGCTTCCTTTGAGCACAAGGCCTCCCAGTGTCTGGACTGGGGCTGCTGCTTCCTGAGCAAAGGGACATGACGAGGCTGATACTGCGTCTGGGGAGAGTATTTGGAAAGCTGCCCATTCTTTGGGGCTCTGTGTGATGTCACCAAACAGCTTAAGAGGCTTGGGAGAAACGGTGGGGGTGTTTCTGTATGTGACTTACATCTCCGCTCTCGCTCCCATTAAGTCTGCGAAGGACAAATCACAACCCCAGACTGGTTTTCACATAAATGACAGAGGTAAAGAGCATCGGTTCGGTGCCAGGAGTGTCAGAGACACCCCACCCCGATTCCTTATACACTGTGGCAGGGACCACGCGTCTTTGGTTAAGGTCGAGATTAAGAGATGGTGAATCATCCTGCCCCCAAGGGATCAGACTGTGTCATGGAATCCATTTCTGCTAATTCTAGTGTCAGACTTCCAGGGGGTACTTTATGTCCCTGGTCCTGCCCCCCCCCACCCCCCGCCCCACGCCCCATGCCAGGGTGGGACAGGTATGCAGGGTGCACTGGCTGTGTTTTCAAAGAGCTACCATGGTAAGAGGAGACCAGCAGAGATGTCTGCAGGCAGTCTCAGCTCAAGGCTGGCGGCGCAGTGGCCTGGGGGTTCTGTGCCGATTGTCAAGGACGTATTTTGGTTGGTGGTCCTCTTGGCCTTCCTTTCTGACTCCCCCTGGCTGGGGGGGCAGGTAGAATTGAGATTAGCTCGGAGAAGTGGAACGCTTGTCTGCATGGAGCAGTGGAGGGAGTGGGCTGGAAGGGCAGACACGTGACATGGGCTGGAGACACACTACCCAGATCTCATCAGAGCATCAATAAGGGACTGGTAGAACTCTGGAGGGAAAGAAAGGTCTGCTGTTACTGTCTCAGGAGTCCCTGTGTGGTGCAAACAACACACTCAGGGGATAACCAGAAGGTTGGAGGTTCGAGTATAACCAGAGGTGCCTCACAAGAAAGCCTTGGCAATCTACCGCTGAAAAGTCAGCATTGGAAACCCTGTGAGCACAGTTCTCAGATACACACGGGATCACCAGGAGTCAGCGCGCACCTAACGGCAGCTGTTTGGTTAACTGGCGCCCATTTCTCCAGCACTCTGGTTATTTCTCTCCTAGTGCCTCGTGACCTGCCCCGTTGGCTCCCGTTCCTCTGTGGAGTTGTAGCCAGTTGGACCGGGTGAGGTGTTAACAGCAGTAACAGTGACTGGGCCCGTTCCTATCCAGATCACGGTTCTGACTTAGCCAGACTGGGGAAGGAGGAAGTTTGGCAGGCTGATAATGGCTCTCAAGGGTATGTCCATGTCGTAATTCCTAAAATTTGTGAATGTGACGTTATTTGGAAAAAAGGTCTTTGCAGATGTAATTAAGTTATGGATTTTGAGATGAGATTATCCTGGATTGTCCAGGTTGGTCCTAAAATGCCATCACAAATACCCTTATAAGAGAGAGGCAGAGAGACTTGACTACAGACAGAAGAGGAGGAGGCCATGTCACCACAGAGAAGGGGGTTGGGGTGAGGCAGCCACAAGCCAAGGAATGGTGGGAGCCACCAGAAGCTGTAAGAGGCCAGGAATGGATTTGCCCCTAGAGCCTCTGGAGGGAGCATGGTCCTGCTGAAACCTTGATGCTGGCCCAGTGAAACTGGTTTCAGACTTCTGGCTTCCAGAACAGTGAGGATAAATTTCTGTTATTTTAAGTTACCAAATTTGTGGTCATTTGTTACAGCAGCTATAGGGCACTAATACATATTAAAAAAAAAAACCAAACCCACTGCTGTCGAGTTGATTCCAACTCATAGCGACCCTATAGGACAGAGTAGAACTGCCCCATAGAGTTTCCAAGGAGTGCCTGGTGGATTTGACCTGCCAGCCTCTTGGTTAGCAGCTGTAGCAGTTAACCACTATGCCACCAGGCTTTCTGGAAACTAATATGGGGGTATTTAAACACAAATGTTTTTGGGAAAGGGAGCTTACCCCTAAGTGCAGGCTGAAAGAAGGGGCTGAGTCTCTAAGTATTCTCTGCCTCCTGTCCTTTAAGCTTTGAGTGTTGTCATTGCTGTAATACCCTGACCCTTCCCAAGCAGAGTATTAGCCAGGATTCCTTCTATTGCAAATTACAGAATCCCATTCAAATTCAGACAAGAAAGGAACTTTTGGACTGGTGTAACTGAAAAATTCCCCTGGAAGCTCAGGTTCAGGCATGGTCCGATCAAGGGGCTTAGATAATGTCAGCAGTCGTTCTTTGGTCCTTTTCTCCCTCTTTCCATTACCAGGCCCATTCCTTCCACTGCTCCATGCAGACAAGTGCTCTACTTCTCTGAGCTGATCTCAATCCTACCTCCCCCCACCCCCTCCCCCACCAGCTGGGGGAGTCAGAAGGGAAGAATGTGGGCTCCATTCTCAGTGATGTTTTACCTGTGAAGTGTGAAGGTGCTCACCATCTGTTTCAGGTTTATATCCTATCGTAATATTTCCTTTCAATGGTCATTCCAACCAAAGTACAGGGATGGGCCCTCAGGTGATGCCTTGGGTCACATGCCCTTCCTCACAGCCATCACTGTGGCCAGGCTGGGGATATGCTGATTGGTCAGGTTGGGGCCACTTACCCACACAAACCACTGGGACTGAGAGAGGGGGAAAGAGTGTTCTCCAAAGGAGAATCTGGGGCATGTACGGCTGCTCCAAGGCGCTTCCAGCTTGGGGGTTCCTGGGGTTGATAAGACGCCTTTGAAGCCCAAGGTGGTTTCCAGGCAACCAGATTATCCAGGGCATCTTGGAGATCCCAAGCCATGCTAGCCTCTGGTATGAGACTCCCAAATGTGAAAACCAGACCCTGCCTCCACACATCGGGGACCCAAGGAGAGGAAGAGGCTGATCAGAGAGGTCCCAGAAAGCAGGGGATTGAGCAATAGAGCTGAGAAGCTGCTGCAGCAGCTGGGGCCGCTGGGGCCTTGCATTTGAAAATTACATTATCAAAGCATCTTTGAACTTCTGCTGGCATTTGCGTGACTCATGTTTGATCTGGTGAGGGTTGTGTTTAGGAAATGGAAAAGGGAAGTGGGGATGAGCACCCGTGCTACAATGGGGCTCTTTTTGGCAATGGTCTTTGGGGGGAGTTGACTCACCCCGGGGACTGAGGCAACAAAGGAACTGCTGTGGCTGGATGGAGAAAGTGCTTCCTCCACCCCTCTCTGTGCCTTGGAAGTGGGAGCCCTGGTCTTTGTGTTCTTCTTTGCCAGGGAGGGGGGCCAGCAGTTGAGCTGTGCTAGGTGGTGATGGAGAAGGTGTCACGGTGAGCAGCTAAATAGAACAGGAGCTCTGAAAGGCAGGCATGGATTCAGACAGACCTCAAGGTCATGTCTTGTTAGCTGCATGACTTTAGTTAGACAAGGTACTTAAACCGTGACAGACCCCAGGACTGCCTGGGCTCCAGCCCCGGTGCTACTGCTTAGTATCTGCACACGGGTGCCCACACCTGGGCCAAGTCACTTACTAGGCTGCACCTTGGTCTCTCCCTCTGTAAAATGGGGACAGTTAGAGAACCTACCTCCTAGGGTTGTTGAGGATTGAATGAGCAAAAGTCTGTAAAGTGATTAGGACAGGGTCGGGCACATTAGAGGTGTCGCCTAAGCGTTTACTGCTGTCACTGTCTGAACATTGCGATGATTTAAGGTGACCTGCCTCGGCTATTGATTTCACTATTAAATGAGATCACGCACGAACATGTTTACGATGGGGCTTTGTTGTCGTTAGTTGCTGTCGAGTTGGCTCTGACTCACGCCACCCCACGTGTAACAGAATGAAACGTTGTCCGGCCCTGCATCACCTTCACAGTGATGATCAATGCCCAGCAGAGAGCAGAGTCCAGGGGCCCCTGGGACACGTATGTGCATGCATACATGCCCACGCCAGGGGCCCCTGTGCCTCCACACATGGTTTCGACCGTGGTGGGAAGGAGCGGGCACTCCTTTTGTGAGAGTGACCCAAAGTGGCATTAGCCCGCCCTGCCTGTGTTCCGGCCAGGGAATCCTCACTTAAGCACCTCAGAATTACCCTCTGTAGCCCCTTCTTGGTCCCCTGTGGGGCAGTCAGGCAGCAAATGGAACCACCGGTTGAGGCAGGGGACGTAGGTTGCTTTTGCTGGGGATGACCTTTCTTTGTATACCCCCATGCATGCCCGTGCAGGCTGGAGAGGCCCTCCTGAGCCCTCTCCCCTTCTCCAGGCTGCCCCAGCTACTGCAGGCCTCCCCCACAGAGTGTGGGATTCCCCTGGTTACCCCCAGGATCCTGGCGAGCAAGAGTGCACCCAGGGAGGGCTGAGAGCTGCGGGGTCATTAGGGGTTATCGTCAGTTAATGGTGGTTTAGCACTACTGGGGGTGAGAAGAGAGGAAAGAGAAGGGAATGAGGGTGCGGGAAGCCCTGGCTTGTTGGTTCGGGGATTTCTGAGACCCAAAGACAGCCCAGCAGCAAAGCAGGCTTAGCTGTTATTTGAAGGAGTTACATAAAAGAGATGTAAAATTCTATGTCCATTGTGTTTATGTGGCTTCTATTTTTTATAGACAAGACACATTCTATATGTGTTTTTTTTTTTCTATTTTTTATATATCAAATGAGAATTATTTGAGGAAGATTGTAGAACAGTTATGGAACCTGCTTTAAAATATAAAAAGAATGGTACAAATTTCTTCTTTGTTGTAGGTTAGAGTCCCTGGACAGTGCAACAGCACACACCCTCAGCTGGTTCACGTTCACCCAGAAGTGCCTCAGGAGAAAGGCCAAAAAGTCAGCCATTGAAAACCCCATGGAGCACAGTTCTACTCTGAAACACATGGGGTCACCATGAGTCAAGGGTGACTTGAGGACAGCAGGCTTTAATCATGGATCAGAGCTTCTCCGCGATCTCTGAAAGGCCTAAGGTTGACTTCTCCATGGAAATGGACTTGGGTGAGGGTCATTGGGAACCAGCCAAGGTCCTGTCAGTGTTAGGCTTTACCAGGGTTTCTTAACCTTGACGAAGTTGACATTTGGGCTTGGATAATTCTATGTTGTGGCTGCTGCCTTATGCATTGTAGGATATTTAGCAGCATGCTGGGCTCTACTCACTAGATGCCACTGACCCCATGTGGTAGGCAGAATAATATCCCCCAAAGATGTCTTTGTCCTATTTTCTGGGACCTATAAATGTGTTAAGTTACATGGCACAGGGGAATTAAAGTTGCTAATCAGATGACTTTGAGATGGAGCGATTATCCCGGTGGGTACAAAATAATCAGAAAGGTCCTTGGAAAAGACTCAGCCCGACATTGTTGATTGAAGATGGAGGAGGGAACCACAAGCCAAGGGATGCGGTGGCCTCTAGAGGCTGGGGAAGGCAAGAAAACAGATTCTCCCCCAGAGCCTTTAGAAGGAATGCAGTCCTGCCAACACCTTGGTTTTAGGCTCCTGAGACCCATTTCAGACTTCTGACCCCTTAATTGTAAGATTATAAACTTGTGTTCTATTAAGCCCAAATTTGTGGTAATTTGTTACAGCGGCCATGGAAATCTAATAGATACGCCCATCACCTGCACCCTGATTGTGATAACCAGTAAATGTCTCCAGGCATTGGCAGATGTCCCCTGGAGGCAAAGGCACCCCTATTCGAGAACCAATGAGTGCCATATTGAGAAACTGGGAAAGGAAGATGTTCTGTTCTGCCATGAAAATGAGGTTGGGCATGGGTACGCCCAGCAAGGTTTGCTCCGGGAGGGAGGAACCCGTGGTGTGAGAGCGAGGGGTCCCATATCTGCCCCCACTTCAGAGGTTCCTGGAGCTGTCACATTGTCATCAAGGGCACACTATTATTGTCACTGCTTGTACACATTGGGATGAAACTAAAAAAGAAGCTGAACTGTCTTCAGCTGTACCATAAAAGAGAATATAAAAACTCAGTAAAACACTAGAATGTTAACAGAAGCAGGATTGCCAGCAGAGACTGAGGCAAGGAGGAAGGGTATGCCGGGCACCCCAGCACTGTTTGCGGGCATCATGGGTGGGGAGGACAGGCGAGGGGAGCCCGGCCTGCACTGGGGGCCACCAAATCCAGGCTCCGTGCCAAATACACAGCCTCCTGGTTTCTCGGGTCCAACCCCAATGCTGTAATTCTGTTTATTTTGCTGTGTACGAAACCCATATGGTTCTGATTTCTTCCTTGTAATCCGTCATCTCTGTGTGGTTTAGGAGCCGGAAACCATGCAAAGCGGCTTTGAAGTTGTTGTTCTGGGCAAAGTAGGAAGTGGTGCTCTTCCAGGGTTCACCGGGGCACCCACAAGGTTTGCATTTAATCTGAAGATTGCTCCAGGAGTTGAGAGTGGGAAATGGGCTGGCAGGGTCTGGTCCTGTCCTCAGGCCCCAGGCCCCAGG
This sequence comes from Loxodonta africana, assembly GCF_030014295.1. NCBI lineage: Eukaryota > Metazoa > Chordata > Mammalia > Proboscidea > Elephantidae > Loxodonta > Loxodonta africana. The sequence goes on along the minus strand of NC_087359.1, from coordinate 72,873,557 downwards.
CTTGGTCAGAAGGAAGAGGAGGGTTTGCAGAGCCTGTTGCAGGTCTACTTGGACCGCTGTTCCCTCTCAGGTCCTCAGTTTAGTCCACAGGGACTCTTCATTCCAGGCAGCTGTGAGGTCACATGGAGCTGTGACATTTGGCACCTCCATGAAGGGCAAATGCTTGTCATGCTTGAGGGCAGAGATAGAGGAAGAAGAAATGAAAACACAGAGTCAGTGAGAAAGTAGAATATGGAAGAAGATATCACCTGCATCCATGGTTTTTTGATATTATAGGGAAATGGCCAAGCATCCTGCGATGGGTAGTCAGCTGAATCTAGTTGGTGTTTGAGGCCAACCAAACCAAGCTAAAGCAGTGATCACAGCAACCCTATGTGTATCATAGTTGTGTATCAGAGTAGAACTGTGTTCTATAGGGTTTTCAGTGGCTGTGATCTTTCAGATGACCACGACTTTCTTTCGAGGTGCCTCCGGGTGGATTTGAACTGCCAACCTTTCAGATAGTAGTTCACTTCTTAACCACTTGTGCTACCAGGGATTCCATTCAGAGGCCAGAGATTCTCAAATTTCTGCTTGCATTATTAGAATCACCCACAGAGCTTGTTAAATCACAAATTGGTGGGTCCCACCCTTGGAATTCCTGATTCAGTAGGTCTGGGTGGAACCCACAATTTTGTACTTTCTAACAAATTCCCAGGTGATGCTAATGCTGCTGGTCTGAGGGCCCCCATTTGAGAACCACTGGTCTAGAACAGGGACCCTGGTGGTGCAGTGGTTAAGAGTTATTGGCTGCTAACCAAAAGGCTGGCAGTTCGAATCCTCCAGCTGCTCCTTGGAAACCCTGTAGGGGGTGTTCTACTCTGTCCTGTAGGGTCACTGTGAGTCAGAATCAACTCAACAGCAATGGGTTTGGGGTGCAAGGATGGTTCCAAAAAAAATCAAACCCGTTACTGTTGAATTGATTCCAGCTTAACCACTGTGCCACCAGAACTCTGGAAATATGGAACGCTTCAGAAATTTGCATGTCATCCTTGCATACCTGGTATGAATCCCACTTGGTTTGTTTTTGTTGTTGTTGTTTTTTGGTCTAGAACAAGAAGAAAATGATTACTAATAACTAGTAGTTCTCAGGACTTTATAGTTTCTGTGTGAGGGTCATTTGTTTGATCTGAATAATCCTGTGAGAAGACACTGTTGTTGTCTCTCATTTTTGTTAAGAGTAAAAATAACATTGATTCTCTTTTTTTTAATGTCATACCGTAGAGTTAATTTTTTTGGTGTACCATTCTTGAAAATATCACCCATATGTAGATTCATGTAATTACCACTGCAACCAGGATACAGAGCACAGTTCCACCCTGTCTTAGTCATCTAGTGCTGCTATAACAGAAGTACCGTAAGTAGATGGCTTCAACATACGGAAGTTTCTTCTTTCACAGCCTAGTAGGCTAGAAGTCCAAATTCAGGGCCAGCTCCAAGGGAAGGCTTTCTTTCTCTGTCAGCTCTGGAGGAAGGTCTTTGTCATCAATCACCCCCAGTCTTGAAGGGTAGGGCCACAGTCTCCTAGGTTTCAAAGAGTCATATCTTCACCAGCTCAGGGTTCCAGAGTGTGGGGCTGCCATTCACAAGTACTAGCGTGATGGGGCCAGATTGACTACCCAAAGTCGAGGGGGCGGGGCTGCCATGTCCAAGGGACAGAAGAGTGGGGACCTTGTACCACCAAGAAACAAGAACCAGGAGAATAGTGCATCCTTTAGACCCGAGTTGCCTGCACTGAGAAGCTCCTAGACCAGGGGAAGGTTGATGACAAGAACCTTCCTCCAGAGCCAACAGAGAGAGAAAGCCTTCCCCTGGAGCTGGCACCCTGAATCCAGACTTCTAGCCTACTGGACTGGGAGAGAGTAAACATTTGATTGTTGACTTCTTAAAGCTATCCACTTGTGGTATTTCTGTTGGAGCAGCACTAGATAACTAAGAATTTAGTACTGAGAGAGTTGGGTGCTGCTCTAACAGATACCTAAGATGTGGAAGCAGTTTTGAAACTGTGAATGGGTAGAGGCTGGAAGAGTTTTAAGATTGCCTTGAAGAGACTGTTGGTGAAATTACAGACATGAAAGGCAATCCTGATAAGGACTCAGAAGGAAGTGAGGAGAGCTGTTACACTGGAGAATGCACAGATGGTAAGACGTAGCGACAGAGAACCAGCAGTGGCGGAGAACGGGAGCAGCAGAACCAGGAGACCAGCATGAGAAAGCGCCGGAGCTGACCCACAGAGCAAGAGAGCTGCATACCTTTGTGCAGGAGGCTTCCTAGCGGAGTGGGGTGCCTCCTGGCACTTCTCTGTGGAGCTAGGCCTGGCAATACACGGAGCAATAGAGCTGAATGCCTTCCAGCCGAAGTTTACCGGTGGAGTGGGGTACCTCCAGGAGCTACAGTACTTGGAACACTTGTCCCAGCAGGGCAGACATGGGCAGTGAGGCCTGAGGGGCTAAGAGGGAAAGGGACCAGGAAGCAGAAGCTTAAGAAACAAGGAACACAGGAAGCAAAGCTTCCTCAGTCTCAAAGGGTGAAGTTGCCACTTGAATAGACTAGGAAAACGGAAGCAAATTTGAGGGAGCAGAGTTGCTGTTCCAGTGAGGGTGGAAGATGGAGCTGAAGCCCAGGGCTGAGGGGTCTCCACTCAGAATCTGGAGAGTGTGGCCAACACCCAGAGTCTGGAGAACAGGGCCATTGTCTAAGTGGCTTCAGAGAACAGAAGATTATTTTCAAGCCTTGAGGACTAATGTAATGTGTTCTGCTGACTTGCTTGGTGCCTGTTATCCGTTCTTTGCCTCCAGTTTCTCCCGTTTGTAATGGAAATGCCTAGCTTGTGCCTGTTTACCATTGTACTGTGGAAGCAGATGACTTTTATTCTGGGTTTCACTGATGAAAGGAAGTTTTGGAATTTGGACTTGGAGTTGATTTAAGACTTTTGCTATGATAGGGGAAATCTATGTTTTACATGTTTCAAAGATATGAATTTTGGAGGGCCAAAGGGTGGAATGTTATTGAATTTTATCCCCCCCACCCCAAAAAAATGTGTGTCAACTTTTCTAGTCTATGATTCCCGGTATTGTATGATTGTCCACATTTTGTCATCTGATGTGATTTTCCTGTATTTTGTAAATCCTATCTCTATGATGTTAATGAGGCAGAATCAGAGGCAGTCATGTTAATGAAGCAGAATTCAGTCTACAAGATTAGGTTCTGTCTTAAGTCAATTCTTGAGATATGAAAGAGAGAAGCGAGCAGAGGGACACAGGGACCTCATACCACCAGGAAAACAATGCGGGGAGCAGATTATACCCTTCGGACCTGAGGCTCCTGTGCTGAGAAGCTCCTAGACTAGGGGAAGATTGGTGACAAGCATCTTCCTCCAGAACTGAGAGAGAAAGCCATCCCCTGGAGTTGGTTGCCCTGACTTGGGACTTTTAGCCTGCTAGACTGTGAGAGAATAAACTTCTGTTTGTTGAAGACTTCCACTTCTGTTATAGCAGCACTAAATAACTAAGACACCCCCCCGCCAATGAAATTCCTTCATGTTATGCCTTTGCGCTCATACCCTTCCTCACCCCTAACCTCTGAAATACTCTCTCTCCTTATAACTTTATCTTTTCTACAAAACCAAAACATGAAACCAGATATCATCAAGTCGATTCCAACTCATGGAGACCACACATGTGTATCACAGTAGAACTGTGCTCCATAGAGTTTTCTGTGGCTGATTTTTTCAGAAATAGATTACTAAGCCTTTCTTCTGAGTGTCTTTTCGACAGTGTCCTGTAAATGGAACCATGTCATGTGTAACTTTTTGAGACTGACTCCTTTCACTGAATGTAATTTTTTTTTAATTTCTAAATTTTAGTTTGTCGTTGGGAATATACACAGAGAAACATACACCAACAATTTCTGCGTGTACAATTTAGTGACATTGATTACGTTCTTTGAGTTGTGCAGCCATTCTCATCCTCCTTTTGAGTTATTCCTCACTTGTTAACAAACTTCACTGCCCCCTAAGGTTCCTGCCTAATCTTTTGTTCTTAAAAGAGCGTAATGCTCAAGGCAGACACTTTTTACTAGTTAAGCTAACCTATTTTTCAGTTTTAAGATGACTTCAGGGGATATATTTGGTTTAAGGCTTAAGATTTAAAGATAATTTTAGGGCAATAGATTCAGGGGTTCATCTACCCTCCATGGCTCTAGAAAGTCTAGAGTCCATGAGATTTTGAAATTCTCTTCTGCATTTTCCCCCTTTTTATCAGGCTTCCTCTATAGACTCTTTGATCAAAATGTTCAGTAACAGCAGCTGGGCACCATCCAGTTCTTCTGGTCTCATGGAGGCAAACAGCCACACATTCCATATCCTCCTCCTGTTCTTGACTCTCCTTCCTCTGTTGCTCAGGGTGGGTGGAGAACAATTGTTGAGCCTTGGACAGCCACTTTTAAGCTTTTAAGACCTCAGGCACTGCACAATGAATTAGGAGTTAGAACAGAAGCACTAAACACATTATTAGGCCAATTAACTGGGCTGTCCCATGAAACCGTGACAATAAACCTCCAAACCAAGGAACCAAATCCCATGAGGTGTTTGTACATAAGCAGCCTGAACAGCTACCCCCCCCCCGCCTTTTTTTTTTTTTTTGGTCGCTGTCGTAAATATATCACACAACTTTTGCCAAGTCAACTTTTTACAGGTATACAATTTATTGACAACAATTATGATAATCAGCTGTGTAGATCTACCCTCAATTTGTGTGATTTCCATCACTGTTAACCCCCCTTTCCCCCACTCCATCCCACCCCTGGTAACCACTAATAAGCTTTGGTCTCTGTACATTTGCCTTTGCTTGTCTTTTTATATAAGTGAGGCTGTACAATATTTGTCCTTTTGTAATGGACTTATTTCATTCAGCATAATATCTTCCAGCTCCATCCATTGTGTAACATGTATCAAGACTTCATTGCTCCTACTGGCTGAGTAGTATTCCATTGTATGTATGTACCACATTTTGTTTATCTATTCATCTACTGATGGGCATTTAGGTGGTTTCCACCTTTTGGTTATTGTGGATTGTACAGCCATGAACATTGGTGTACACGTATCTTTTTGAGTCTCAGCTTTCAAGTCTTTTGGTTATATACCTAGGAGTGGAAAGTGGAAAGCCACCTTACCTGGCTTCCTCCTTTACCATTCAGCTGACTCACTACCTCCTCAGCTGCGTTTGACCCCAGGGGTTTTGGTTTGAGCAATGGGTAGGATGGAGTTACCATTTCGTTTGGTGTATGGGATGACTTTGCTTTTGGGTATATTAAACTGAAGGTGCTCCTTAGGCATTGTTGAGGCATTTATGTACTCAAGTCTGTAAATTTGATACTTTCAAAATACAAAGGATATGGAAGCTCTGGGCCTGAATAAATTCATTTAAGACAGTGGTTCTCAAACCTGGCTGCACATTTGAATCACCTGCCAACCTTTAAAAATAATCCTAAAGCTGGGTCCTACACTTGACCAATTGAATCAGAATCTCAGGGTTAGGAGCAGGGAAGGGGAGGTGAGCAGACACCGGTAGTGTTTAAAAGGTTCCCTGGGTGATACTTATCTGGACGTTGAGCTTCCAGAATCCTTACATTCCAATCTCCCAAATTCCTCACTGCTTAAAAAACTGCAAATGTGGGTTGTTCTGTCCGGATGGATAGGTAGAACAGAGCAGAGAACATTGATTGTTATTCATCCAGCATACATGTTTCAGGGCTGGGGCACTATGTTAATTTCATGAGACTGAAAGATAAGATACAGGTCCTACCCCCAGGGTGCTCACGGTCAAGCCAGGGAAGATAGGCTTATAAACAAATAGGTGTAATCAAGTGGGCTATATAGGGGTGTCTGGAGCCTGTAAGTTGGAATTGACTCCGTGGCAACAGGTTTGGTTTTTGGAGCTCTGGTTCTGGTAGTTCTGCTTTTAGCCTTTTGAGAAACCACCACACTGTTTTCCGCAATGGCTGTACCATTTCACATTCTCACCAGCAATGGATAAGGGTTCCAATTTCTCCACATCTTCACCGTTTGTTATTTTCTGTTTTTTTTTTTTTAATCTTAAAAAAAAAAAAAATAGCCCGAAAAAACCCATTGCCATTGAGGTGATTGTGACTCATAGTGACCCTATAGCTATCTTAGTGGGAGTGAAGTGGTATCTCATTGTGGTTTTGATTTGCATTTCTCTGGTGGCTAGTGATACTGAGCATCTTTTCATGTGTTTGGTGGCCATTCAAACGTTGTGTTTGGTGGCCATTCGAACGTCCTCTTAGGTGAAATGTGTATTCAAGTCCTTTACCCATTTTATGATTGGGTTGTCTTTTTGTTGTTAAGCTGTTGAAGTTTTATATATATTTTGGTTATTACATTCTTGCCAGATATATGGTTTCTGAAGATATTCTCCCAGTTGGTAGCTTGTTTTTTCACTTTTTTTGGTAAAGTCTTTTTGATGAACAAAATTTTTGAATTTTCATGAGGTCCCATTTATTTATTTTCTCTTTTGCTGTTTGTGCTTTTATTATTAGATAATCCATTGTTGAAAGGTTGGCCTGACAGTGTTGCCCCTGCTTGTTCTTCTAAGATTTTATGGTTTTAGTTTGCCCATTTAGGCCCTTATTCCATTTTGAATTTGTTTTTGTGTATGGTGAGATGCGTGGATTCTGTTTCTTTTTTTGCATGTAGAAATCCAATTTTCCAAGCACCGCTTACTGAAGAGGCTCTTCTTTCCCCATCAAATGGACTTAGCATCCTTGTCAAAACTCAGTTGACCACAGATGTGTGAGTTTATTCCCAGACTCTCAATTCTATTTCATTGCTTTGTGTTTCTGTTGTTATACCAGTACCAGACTGTTTTGATTACTGTAGCTGTATAGTATGTTTTAAAATCAAGAAGTGTGAGTCCTACTTTGTTCCTCTCTTTCAACCTTGTTTTACCTATTCAGGGACTTTTGCCATTCCATGTAAAATTGAGGATTGGTTTTTCCATTTCTGTAAAGAAGACGGTTGGAATTTTGATACGGATTATGTTGAGTTTATAGATCACTTTGGGTAGTATTAACATTTCAGCAGTGTTAAGTCTTACAATCCATGAACATGGAACATCTTACCATTTATTTAAGTTCTCTGTAATCTCTTTCAGCACATTTTATAGCTCTCATTGTATGTCCTTCACATCCCTGGTTAGATTTATCCCTAGGTATTTTATTCTCATAGACCCTATTGTAAATGGAATTGTTTCCTTAATTTCCCTTTCAGATTTTTCATTGCTAGTTTTTTTAGTGTATAGAAATCCAACTGATTTTTCTTTGTTGACCTTTGTACCTTGTTAAAAAAAAAAAAATTTTTTTTTTTTTTATGCTAAATACCTGTATTAGCTCTAAAAGTTTTCTTGTGGGCTCTGGGATTTTCTGTATATAGGATCATGTCATCTGCAAATAGAGATAATCTTACTGCCTCTTTTCCAATCTGGATACGTTTTATTTCTCTTTCTTGTCTTATTGACTGGCTAGGACTTCAAATACAAAACTGAGTAGAAGCGATGAGAACAGGCACCCTTGTCTTGTTCTGATTTCAAGGGGAAAGCTCTCAGTCTTTCTCCATTAAGTATAATGTTGGCTGTTGGCTTTTCATATGTGCCCTGAATCATATTGAGGAATTTCTCATCTATTCCAATCTTCTTTAGGGTTTTCATCAAGAAGGAGTGTTAGATTTTACCAAATGCTTTTCCGTGTCCATAGAGATGATCATGTGGTTTTTTTCCTTTGTTCTGTTGATGTGGTGTATTACGTTTATTGATTTTCCAATGTTGAACCATCCCTGCGTTCCTGGAATAAATCCCATTTGGTCATGGTGTATGACTCTTAATATGATGTTGGATTCTGTTCATTACTATTTTGTTGAGGATTTTTGCATTTATATTCATAAGAGGTATTGGCTTATAGTTTTCTTTTCTTGTGACATCTTTGTCTGATTTGGGTATTAGAGTTATGTTTGCTTCATAGAATGAATTAGGGTGTAGTCCTTCCATCTGTATCTTTTGGAAGACTTTAAACAATGTTGGTGTCATTTCTTCTCTCACTGTTTGGTAGAATTCTCCAGTGAAGCTCTCTGGTCCGGGGCTGCTTTTTTTTTTTTGCCGAGAGGTTTTTGATCACTGATTCCATCTCTTCACTTGTTATAGGTCAGTTGGGACTTTCTATTTCCTCTTGAGTCAGTTTGGGTAGGTCATGTGTTTCTATGAATTTGTTCATTTCAGCTAGGCTATCCAGTTTGTTCTAGAGGTTCTGTCCAATATTGAAAGTGGTCTATTGAAGCCTCCAACTATTATTGTAGTACTATCTATTTCTCCCTTCAGTTCTATCAGTGTTTGTTTTATATATTTAGGTGCCCTGATGCACTCTCTAGAAAGAATATAAAAAATGAGACAGCCCTGAATGATACAGTGAACCTACTAGACTTAATAAACTTATAGAGAACACGTATATTTAAATCTTCTTGATTAATTGACCCTTTTATCACTATATAACATCCATATTTCTCTCCTCTGCCATATTTTGTCTTATAGTCTACTTTTTCTGTATTAAGATTGCCACCCCAGTTCTCTTTTGGTTATTTGCATGGAATATTTTTTTTTCCATCCTTTCTCTTTCAATCTATTTGTGTCCTTGTGTTCAAGGTGTGTCTCTTATAAACAGCATATAGTTGGGCCATTTTTTTTTTTTCAATCCATTTTCCCACTCTCTGCCTTTTGATTGGATCACGTAGTCCATTTACATAATATAATGCTTTTGAGATTGATGTTTTGTGTATTAGCAGTTCTTTTCCTTTTGTTGCTAAGTAGTATTCCATTGTATGGACGTACCACAGTTTGTTCACTATTTCCTTGTTGATGGTCTTATTTAGATTGTTCATTTTAGAGTTGTTATGGATAAAGGTGCTTTGAGCATTCATGTGTAAGACTTTGGGGGAATGTGTATTGTTATTGCTCTTGGGTAAATACTTAGAAGTGGGATTACTGAGTTGCATGGTAAGTCGGTGTTTTTAAGAAACTGCCCATCTGTTCTCCAGAGTATCTGTACCATTTTGCAGTCCCATTAGCAGTGCATAAGGGTCCAGTTGCTCTGCATTCTTACCAACACTTGGTGTTGTCAGTATTTTTTATTGGGTCATTCTAGATGATCCCTCATTTAAAAATGTGTAAATGAGACCCAGAAGGACTCAGACTTTTCCAAGGCTCCTCAGCCTCTGGATGGCCCCTTACAAAAAGACTGGAATCCAGGCCTCTGACTTGAAAGCTGTGGGCCTTCTGGGGGATGGCAGCTGTGTTGAATGAGAGCAACAGAGGCTTATTGCATGGGCTGGATCTAGGAACCGGGAGCCCTTGTGTGGCATGGGAACTTTTGTGATATCCAGGGCAAACATGGCGGGGCTAAGGCATAGGTCCAGGGAATAGGGAAATAAGAGGAAAGTAGAAAAAGGAGGTGACAGAGGAGAAAACATGCACATCCTAGAATCACAGAGATGAAAGGCTACTTCTCCATCCTCCCCAGTTTTGTAATTTTTAGTTGATGTGGAATTGGCTCCAACTCATGGCAATCCCGTGTGCAGCAGAAGGAAATGTTACCTGGTTCTTTGCCATCTTGATGATAGTTTATATGCATGAGTCTGTTGTTGTGGCCACGTGTATTTTGAGTGCCTTCCAACCTAGGGAGCTCATCTCCCAGCACTATATTGGACAGTATTATGTTGTGAAGCACAGGGTTTTCATTGGCTGATTTTTGGAAGTAGGTCACCAGGCCTTTCTTCCTGGTCTGTCTTAGTCTGGACGCTCCACTGAAACCTGTCCACCATGGGTGACCCTGCTGGCATTTGAAATACTGGTGGCATAGTTTCTAGCATCATAGCAATATGCAAGCCACCACAGTATGACAACCTGATAGATGGGTGGTGGGCATCCTCACAAACCCCCACTTATTTTAAATTTGAGACTCAGAGAAGTAACACAGCCTGCCAGTTGTCACACAGCTTGCTCGTTGCCTCTTGGCTGTTTGCCTGTGGAAGGCAGTGACGAAGGCCAGTTTCGTTTCCAGAAGCATCCTTGGTAATGACACCAGGGCTGCTTCCCCTTTGTGCTGGAGAAATAGACTTTCTGCCAGCTGGTATACCTGGCTGAGATAATCACACTCCCTCTGTGTCCTGGCCTCAGGTCCGCTCTGGGCAGGAGTTGGCTTTAGGAAGGAGCTTGTGCACGGGGTGACAGTGACCTAATGGGAGGAGGAGTTTCACTGAGGACCAGGCCCTTCTCGAGAGGCCTTCCCACCCACCCTCGGGGGAAGGGGTGCAGCTGCCCTGGAAGGCTGTGGACATGCTTTCCCGATTGCAGAGTACTTCTGTTTCATTTTGAATATCATTTGTTTGGTTGCCACGGCAACGTCAAGTCTCTATTTTAATGGTAACCTGCGTGGCTGCAACTTTCTATATATAAATGCTGCTTCGCACAGTGAATTGGCTGATGCCACGGGGAAGCCGTGCATGTGGAAGTGGTAGCAGAAAATGACCAGCGTGTCAGATTTGAATGAGGAAGGACTACAGGGCTGAGGTGAGTTGGAATCCAGCACCCTGGTGGCTGTCTTTTGTTCAGGAGCTCAAAGCCAATCAGATCGGGTAGGGTCTGAGCCTGGGCTGGGGCTTGGTGCTGCTTTGGAGGGATTCAGGGTGATGGTTCTGTTTCCCCATTTACCCTATCCACCTGCCCTTATTCCTGCAGAGAATTGGGGTTGCACTGTGACCCAAAGTTCCAGAAGGAAGAGAAAGCAATTTAGGTCCGGGGAAGTATCTGGCATGGGCTCAGTGGGAAGTGAGTTTTCCTTGGACCTGCCTCGGTTTCCTGTTCTGGAGCTTTGCCTTCCCTACTTGGCATTTTTTAAACATTTTTATCCCCGAATGTGGGGTGGGCAGTCCTGTAGGGGCTAAATGACTCCGAATGGTGCAGGCAGAGTTTTCAGGAGGAATCTGAAGATTGAGAATCGACAAGTTCAACTCGCTCAGGTTCCAGGTGAGGGAGAAGTCCCTCTGGATCAACCAGATGACAGGCCAGAGACCAAAGTGGGACTGGAACCCAGGCCCACAGTGATCTCACGCATGCGTGCTGTGCGTGTGCACATTCTGTCGTGAGTCAGGGCCACGTGTACACCTGTCTGGGTATACATACCAGAGGTAGATGGGCTGCGAAGAAGGCAGTGCCTCGGCGGGGGGGGTGTTCCTTTCTCATCTAGTACCTGGGGGGCGTTCTGAATGCAGGCTTATGTAACGTGATCAGAAGCCAATGGGGCTTCCAGAAAGATCGTGGAGTTTGGAGTCTAGAAAAATTTGGATTCACATGGATTCAGCCACTTTCTACCAGTGTGACAATTTGGTTAACTTTTTAAAGCTCAATTTCCCCATCCATACAGTAGGTGTACTAAATAAATATCTTTCCCCTAGTCCCTGGGTGACCCAAACAGTTAAGTGCTCAGGTGCTAACTGAAAGGTTGGAGGTTTGAGTTCACCCTGAAGTTTCTCGAAGACCTGGTGATTGACTTCCTGGAAATCAGCCATTGAAAACCCCGTGAAGCACAGTTCTGCTTGGACGCACAGGGGTTGCTATGAGTCAGACTTGACTCCAAGGCAGCTTTTTTTGAGGGGGGGGCGGGGGCGGGGGTGAGAGGCTTTAGCACTGTTATCTTGAATAACTATCATAGCATATATGAACCCACCCAAGACAGTGCCCAGGCCGTGATAGAGGTGTGATGTATTCAAGGGTAAAGATGTTGGTAAACCATAAGTTATATAAATGTCAGACCACAGCTCTGTTCTCCCAGCTCGGGGGGTGGCAGGTGAGGGGGGTGGCACTGGGATCGGAAGAGTTTGGCTGCACCAGAAGTGTTCTCTGAAGGCTGAGTTTCTTGGCGTGTTGCAAAATGCATTACAATTTTATAGTTCTTTGTCTAATTTGGGCTTCCTCTTGTATCACATCACGTAATCACCAGATACTTGAGGGCGTTGGATCCAGAGACTTAGATCCTGTTCTTGGAAAGAGAAAGTGTGTACGGTTATACTGAGTGCCCGTGAGTGACAGGTGGTTCGTAGATAGTCCCGAGGGGCTGGGAGATTTAGAGTTGGGAGTAGTCGCTGCTACTGGGTGGATCAGGAAAAGAATAGCAAAGGGAATCCTTTGTAGACATTTTTGATTGAAAAGGAGATGAAGAAGCATATTCTAAAAAAGTAGATTGGGGCCAGGTAAAGGGATGCTTTCTGAACCGTGAGTCACAAGCTATGCAATTAATGTAATTGGGGTCAACCAGCATGAGAACCAAATGGAAGGATATTATCATGTATTGCAGGTGACAAGGGCAAATGCTGTCACAAGAAACATTTGATTTGTGTGTATACTGGGTTGTAAAGTAAAATGAGTTCTTGACTGTGGGTCAAAAAAAGTTTGAAAAGTGCTAGCTTGAGTGGTGGCAAGTGAGCCCAAATGCTGTCCTGCCAATGGAAGGAAAACCTGGGAAATCTACAGTAGGAAGAGTTTTTGAATGGAGGAGCTATGGGCAAACATCACTTTTTTTTGGTGGGGCGGGGGGTAAAATATATATAGCATAAAAATTGCCGTTTTAACCATTTTTTTTACATTTCCTTGCTTATTTTGTTTTTGTGGTGATAAATATGTAACAAATTATTTGCTATTTCAGCATTTTTTACACGTACAATTCAGTGACATTTTAAATTGCTTCCATCGTGTCGTTCAGCCATCATCGTTATCTGTTTCCAGAGTTTTCCATTACCCTTGACAGAAGCCCAGTGGCCCCTGAGAAATGAGTCTTTCCCCCACCTCGTCTGACCCTGTTGTTGTTGTTAGGTGCCATTGAGTCAGTTCTGACTCATAGCGACGCTGTGTGCGACAGGACAGAACAATGCCCGGTCCTTCGCCATGCTCACAATCCCTGCTATGTTTGAGCCCATTGTTGCAGCCACTGCGTTCGTCCATCTCATCAAGGTTCTTCCTCTCTTTCGCTGACCCTCTACTTTCCCATAGGTCTCTATACACTTGCCTATTCTGGATGTTTCCTGTGAGTGGAATCATACAATATTTTCCTTTTTTGACTCATTTCACTCAGCATGCTGTTTTCTGGGTTCATCCATTTTTAAGCGTACAATTCACTGGCCTTACTTTCATTCATAATATCGTGCAGCCATCACCATTCTCTATTTCCATAACCTCTAAGCAGAATTTCTGTCCCCATTAAGTATTTACTCCCCACTCCTCTTTTCCCCCAGCCCCTGGTAACCACTATCTTGCTGTCTCTATGCCTTTGCCAGTTCAAGGTGTTTCCTGTCAGTGTTTCAGATTAGTGGGATCACACAATGTCTGCCCTTGCAAGTATGTATCATTTTGAGGAGTTAATGCAGCCCAGTGTTCCACACAGACAGGAACAAACCAATCAGTTGGGCAGGGTGAGGTCTGGGGACCGGGAGGGGGCTGCCCTTTCTCTCAGTGATTTCAGGCCAAGAGGAAGGCTCCCTGTGAGCAAGTTGAGAAGAACGCCCACCATTCTTGGAGCGGCTGCCCACATGGCTCCACTCTCATTCTTGTGGTTCCCGAACACACCTTCCTGGTACCCCTGGGTCCTAGCGTTTGGATACCACCCCCTCTTAGGAGGGAAGAACCATCCCCAGTGTTCCAAGGGTGCTAACTTCCAGCTGCTTGCTTTGTTGTTGTGCTTAACAGCCCTTGAGTTGCACCTGACTTGTGGCGATCTCATGTACAATAGTATTGGATCATTCTGCTCCATAGGGTTTTCATTGCCGCACTGTGGGAATTCCTCTGCTGTCTGTGAAGACTGTGTCATCTCACCTTCAGACCCCGCAAGCGTGTATCTGTCCTCCCCGGGCTGCTGTGCCTGGCTTCCACCGTCCTCGGTTTCCCAGTCCCTCTTCTTTCACAGTCTGCTTAGTGCACAGCTTTGCCTCTGCCTCTGCCTATCTCTCTGCATCTCTCTCCTGCTGGTGGGCCATGCCTCGTTCTTAACCTGTCAGCTTCTTCCTGTACCTCCTCCCCTTTTGAACCTTCTCACCAGGTGACGGAGTGCTCCCGTTTCCGCAGACTGAGTAGGACAAGCTTTCCAGGGTCTCTTCTTCCCAGAAGCCTTGTTCTGTGCTTTCTGCTGTCCAAGGAAGGTGAGGCCCAGGCTGGAGGAGCACAGCTCTGGGCAGGGAGGGGGTTGGCCACAGGCTTGCAGCCACTGGGGAGGGTGCACGGGTACACTGGAAGCTGGCATGCAGCTACACCTGCCAGAAGGTGTTGGTAGTAAAAGGTCCTGGCCAAAAGCATACAAAAAAAAAGCCCAAACCCGTTGTCGTTGAGTCGCTTCCGACTCATAGCGACCCTATAGGACAGAGTAGAGCTGCCCTATAGAGTTTCCAAGGAGCGCCTGGCGGATTCGAACTGCTGACCCTTTGGTTAGCAGCCGTAGCACTTGACCACTACGCCACCAGGGTTTCTGGCGAAAAGTCTGGAGGGCAGAAATGCTGGTTGATCTCCTGTTCCAGCAGTTACCAGTTACCATCGAGTCAACCCCAACTCATTTCCAGCCCGTGAATGTCACAATAGAACTTCGCTCTGTAGGATTTTCTGTGGCTGATTTTTCGGAAGTAGGTTGCCAGGCCTTTCTCCCAAGTCACCTGGGTAGACTCGAACGTCCAGCCTTTTGGTTAGCAGCTGAGCATGTTAACTATTTGCACCATCCAGTACTCCAGTCTTAGTCTAGGGTGGTGATATTAAATTCTCTATAAAACCAGAGAGCCTTCACGTCAAATGCATGCTTCTTCAGACCTCCGGCAGTTAAGCCAGAGGCTCTACAGTGGCTAAATCAAGTGCGGACCTGTATTTTTGTTTTTTTTGGCCAGTGCTTTCCTTTTACATTTTTGAATCAACCATCAACACCTAAACGCCAGAAGATTTCACGTTAAAAATTCAGATTTCCAGCTTCCTTCCAAAAAAAGGAGGAGCTTTGGCAACACCGAGCCTGACGCCCCGCATGGCAGCAATCACTGATGTTAAGTGCATACCTGCTTCTCACTTATCAACTGTCTCGTTGTCCGACGTTTCGCATTTGTGACGATAGTAAAAAATCTACTGTCCAACTGTTTTGCTCATTACCGATGCACATCTGACAGTAACGAACACTGGGATGCGAGGCGAGAGTAATGCTGGCTGTGACGGGTAAGGTTATATGTCATCTTGGCTGAGCCGTGACTCTCAGTGGTTTGGCAGTTATATAATGATATAACTTGGCAGTTATGTAATGATGCAATTTGGCAGTTATGTGTGATATAATTTGGCCGTTACATAATAATGTCGTCACCCTCCATCAGGAATTGCAAGATTAAGACAATTTCATTCGTTTCAGATCATCTCTTGGGTTTTGATGGTTATAGGCCGAAGTCAGCTCAGTCTTGGTTAGGCCTAGGCTACCATAACTTTTGTATAATGCTGATTTTTGCACAATGACCTGGTCTTTGGAACCTAGCCATGTCTACAAGTGAAGAGTGGGTGTAGTGAATTTTCCAGTTAGCCACAGTCTGCACCCTTCTCTCCTGCTCCCCAGGGCTGAGGCCAACAGTGGACCAGTTGCCATTCATGGCACTTGTGATGTTCTTATTATGACTGGAGGAAGAATGAGGTATTTCCTGCATCCATGTCTATGAAAAGAGGGAAAATAAGAGTTCCACGTTTTCCAAGAAGATGTTAGAGAGCCTATTTCTGAAAGTGTGGTGCCTGAACAACTAGCAGCAGCATCACTTGGGAACTTGCTAAAAAAGCAAAGTATTGGGCCCAGCAATCTGTTTTAACAGTCCTTCTGATCCATGTTAAAATGGGAGAGCCACGGCTTTAGATGACTGGGCCTTTACAAAGAAATACAGATGGGTAGAGTATGGAAAGATGCCAGCACTTACCGGCATTTTCTACCATCCTGAGGCCCAGAGCAGAGGGGCCATTGGTGGTTCAGTGGTAGAATTCTTGCCTGCCACGCTGGAGACCCAGGTTTGATTCCTGGCCAGTGTACCTCATGTGCACGCTTCTGAAACATCACAGCCTTGAAAGCCCTAGGGCGCAGCAGTTCTACTCTGCACACATAGGGTCACCATGAGTCGGAGTGGACTGGACGGCAGCTAACAACAACAACGACCAAGCCACTGATCGTTTTTTTCCTCCTGGCCCTCTTCATTCATTTGTGTTTTGGGGGCCCCTGGAATCATTTAAGTATCTGAGACTTCTCATGTGTGGGCTGTTGTTATGGGTTGAATTGTGTCTCCCCAACTGTGGAACCCCTATACATATAGAAGAAACCCTGGTGGCATAGTGGTTAAGAGCTACGGCTGCTAACCAAAAGGTAGGCGGTTCGAATCCACCAGGTGCTCCTTGGAAACTTTATGGGGCAGGCAGTTCTACTCTGGCCTACAGGGTCGATTTGAGTCCAGTGCAGTGGGTTTGTTTTTTTTTTTTTTTTTTTTATGTACGTAAGGATATAATCCTGTTTGGAAATTTTTCCTTGTTAAGGAGGCCATATCAATGTAGGGTGTGTCCTAAACTAACAACTAACAACAACAGTCAAGCCATTGATCTTTTAAAAAAATTTTTTTTTTTTACAGTCCTCTCTCTATGCATCTGCAGGGGATTGGTTCCAGGACCCCCGTAGGTACCCAAATCCGAGGATGCTCAAGTCCCTTATATAACATGGTGTAGTATTTGCATATAACCTACACACATCTTCTTGTGCACTTTAAGTCATTTCTAGATTACTTATAACACCCAATACAGTGTAAATGCTATGTAAGCAGCTGTTATACTGTATTGTTAGGGAATAATGACAAGAGAAAATGGCATGTTCAGTACAGATATAACCATCGTAGGTCTAGCTACATGGTGCACGGGTAACTTTTAAAAAAATATTTTCCATCCGCGATTGGTTGAATCCTTAAATGTAAGACTTATGGCTACTGAGGGTGGACTGTAATCACTTCTAAGTTATAAAAACAGCAGATTAGAGACAGAAGTGAGCGTAAGAGGGGTGGGTGTGGCGGCAGTAGATGCTACGTCAAGGTCACCAAGGAACTTAGAAACTCTGGGTCCATAAAAAAAAAAAAAAGAAGGTGAAAAAGAGGCAACGATCTTGTCCTAGAGCTGACTGAGACAGTCTTCCTCCTATAGCTGGTGCCCTGAATTTGGGCTTCTAGCCTCCTAACCTGTGAAAAAATAAGATTTCTGCTCTTTAAAGACACCCATTTACATTATTTGAGTTACAGCAGCTGTGAAATGGTTGTAGCATCGGAACCCGTCTGTCATAGATTGACTTACATCCCCCCAAAAATGTGTGCATCAGTTGGGCTGGGCCATGATGGTTCCCAGTATTGTGTGATTTTCCCGTATGTTGTAAATCCTGCCTCTGTAACGTTAACGAGGGAGGTTGGGTGGCAGTTGTGTTAGTGAGGCAGGAGTCAACCTACAGGATTAGATTGTGTCTTGAGGCAATCTCTTGAGATGTAAAAGATAGAAGCAATCAGAGAGCCAGGGGGACCTCACACCACCAAGAAAGTAGCGCCAGGAGCGGAACGCGTCCTTTGGACATGGGGTCCTTGCGCCTGAGAAGCTCTAAGACCAGGGAAAGATTGAGGACCTTCCTCCAGAGCCGACACAGAGAGAAAGGCTTCCCTGGAGCTGACGCCCTGAATTTGGACTTGCAACCTAGTAGACTGTGAGAAAATAAATTTCTCTTCGTTAAAGCCATCCACTTGTGGTATTTCTGTTATGGCAGCACTAGATGACTAAGACAGAATTTGGTACAGAGAGTGTGGGGTGCCGCTCTAACAGATACCTAAAATGTGGAAGTGGTTTTGAAACTGAATACAGGAGCAGCAGCAGCAGAGAACCTGCAGTGGCAGAGAAGTAGCAGCAGAAGACCAGAGCAAGATGGAACTGGAGCCGACCCAAGGAGCAAGAAAGCTGAGTGCCTGTGCGCAAGAGGCTTCCTGGTGGAGCGGGGCGCCTCCAGGCACTTATCGGTGAGCTACAGAGCTTTGGAACACTTGCCCCAGCAGGGCAGATGCAGGTGTGAGGCGCAAGGAGCTGAGAGGGCAAGAAACCAGGAAGCAGAAGCTGAAGAGACAAGGAACACAAGAAGTTGAGCTGCCTCAGTCTCAAAAGGTATGGCCAGGACCTCTGGGGTTTCAAAGGGTGGAGCCAAGGCCTCTGGTGTTTCTAAGGGTGGAGTTGCCACTCAGATGGACTAGGAGAATTGTGCGCCTAAAGCCGAGGGAGCAGAGTTGCTGTCGCAGTGGGCCTGGAAGGTGGAGCTGAAGCCTAGGGCCGAGGGGCCTTCACTCAGAATCTGGAGAGTGTGGCCAACACCCGGAGTCTGGAGGACAGGGTTATTGTGTAAATTGTCTCAGAGAACAGAGGATTATTTTCAAAGCCTTGAGGGCCAATGTAATGTGTTCTGTTGGCTTGCTTGGTACCTGTTATGCCTTCTTTTTCTTCAGTTTCTCCCATTTGTAATGGAAATATCTAGCTTTTGCCTGTTCTGCCATTGTACCCTTGGAAGCAGATAACTTGTGTTCTTGATTTCACAGATGAAGAGGAATTCTTTGGATTTTGGATTTGTAGCTAAGACTTTTGCTATGATACGACGGGGTGAATATGTTTTGCATGTTACAAGGATGTGATTTGGGGTGGGGCCAAAGGGTAGAACGTCATGGATTGAATTGTGTACCCCCAAAAATATGTCAACTTGGTTAGGCCATGATTCCCAGTATTGTGTGGCTGTCTTCCATTTTGTGATTGTTATTTATGTTAAGAGGATTAGGGTGGGATTGTAACACCATCCTTACTCAGGTCACCTCCCTGATCCAATGTAAGGGGAGTCTCCCTCAGATGTGGCCTGTACCACCTTTTATCACTCAAGAGATAAAAGGAAAGGGAAGCAAGTGGAAAGTTGGGGACCTCATACTACCAAGAAAGCAGAACCAGGAGCAGAGTGCGTCGTTTGGACCTGGGTCCCTGCACCTGAGAAGCTCATTGAGCAGGGGAACCCTTCCTCCAGAGCTGACAGAGAGAAGGCCTTCCCCTGGAGCTGATGCCTTCAAGTTGGACTTGTAACCTACTAGGCTGAGAAAATAAATTTCTCTTTGTTAATGCCGTCCACGTGTATTTCTGTTATGGCAGTGCTGAGTAACTCAGACACTGTCTAACTTCAGGGGGATAATGAAAATCAAGATCAGCCCAAGGCTGGTTCCTATGAGGGGGAGGCCAGGCATACCTCTTCCCTCCAACCATTTTTTTTTACCAATTCTGATACCAGGCATCTCTCGCACGGCACTCTCCACTTCTCGTCTGGGTTGAATAATCCATTGCAGTGGCCACACAGAACTCACAGACCATACTTACAGTTAAGTAGTTTATTAGGGAAGTAACAGGATACAACTTAGGCTCAGAAGGCATATAGGTAAAGTCTG
Source organism: Loxodonta africana (assembly GCF_030014295.1). NCBI lineage: Eukaryota > Metazoa > Chordata > Mammalia > Proboscidea > Elephantidae > Loxodonta > Loxodonta africana. Next base: position 72,853,936 of record NC_087359.1, on the reverse strand, counting down.
CAAGCCCCCGAAGTGGAGAACACATCCCTCCCTTCTGTGCAGAACAGTTCTCTCCGCTCCTCTCGGCCGGCTGTGCAGGCCTGCAGACCCTTCCCTCTGTTGTGCGTGCTCCCTCTCAGCCATGAAGGCCTCCTCTGGGCCCCCCCAAGACAGGCCTCTCTGCCTTCAGCCTCCTTGCCAGCGGCTTTGCTGCAGGGCTCCTTGTGCGGCTCTCGCTGCCTTTGCTGTTACAGCTCTTGGTGCATGTTACAGCTGTTTTAGGTGGTTTCTTGCCTCCTCTCTCTCTGCTGCTTCTCTCTCCTCTCTTCTTTCTTCCTTCTCCTTCTGTCTACTCACCTCTATGGGGTTGGTTGCGTATATAAGCAAACTCCTGGTCAATTTCAGGAAACCCTGGTGGCATAGTGGTTAAGAGCTACTACTACTAACCAAAAGTTTGGCAGTTTGAATATACCAGGCACTCCTTGGAAACTCTATGAGGCAGTTCTACTTTGTCCTATATAGGGTCACTATGAGTCAGAATCGACTCGTTGGCAGTGGGTTTGGTTTTGGTTGATTTCAAGGCATGGCCCTCCCACCAGGGCCACTGACCGGTCCCTTCTCAGTAGGCCACAGACACGTTATTTGCATAGTAGGCTATAGTCACTTCATTTACATAAGTATATTGACCAATCCCTGCAAAATGTGTAAAATAGACCAATCAGAGAGCAGGCTGCAGCCAAGGGCCAGACAAAAAGTATGAAACTACAAATTGTTTAGAGTTTACCCAGGAAATGTCAATCAACCTGGACAAAAGTAACAAACCCTTTGGGGTAGAAAACTGGGGCAAAGGTAACGCCTCAGGGCTTAGGAGGAAAATCTCTAAAACAATTTTTTCCGAAGAACCAAGGCAAAAGGCCGCATAAAGGAGCTCGTTTCATCACAGCAGCTCTAGGAAACCAAGACAGCTGTGCTTAGGCCTTCGCCTTCTGGTCTCCCTCTTTTCCTTTACCCATACTCTTGGTGCCTGGTGACCCCAGTGAGGCCACTTTTCAGGTGGGCTGACAGATGCTACACAGAGACTAGGGAGAATGCCACCTATTCAGCATCTGTTTAGTGGCTGCATTCCCTGTGTCTGGGCCCAGATGTGAGTGGGAGTCAGACTAGCAGGGGTGATAACACCTCACTGTAGGATGTCACCACAGGAACAGGTATGGAGGTGAGGAGTGGCCCAGCACAGGTGGGATGGGAAGTCAGGGCAGGGTGGGGATGCCCTTCCTAGAAGACAGCCAAGAGTGAGGAGCCTGGACCACCACACAAACTAAGTCCGGAGTGGAGAGTCTGAGGCTTCCAGAACTCAGCCTCAGCCAGAGTGGCTTCAGGGCGACTGAGTGCCCATAGGCCAGTGTGACTTCCTCTACTTCGGGCTTCGGACGGGTGGATAGGGGCTGGTTGCCGGAACTTTGAGCTCTGCTGCTGCAGAATAACCCTGCTCACATTACTCTGTTTGTGGCATTCAGCTGGCATTGTTCTAGGGAGTCATGAGACTTGTGGCTGCTGGTCAGGGCACTCTGCTGTGGAAATTGCTTATCTTGGCACTTTGCTACCCAGCCTCTTAACAATTCTGTTCTCCCACCTGGGACCTCTCCCACCAGCTAATGAGGGTCCCTGCTGGCAATCAGCGATTACTTTCCAGCCTGTGAAATTGATAATTGGGGACTAGACTCAGGCGACTTCAACTGTAACTTCCCTCCTGGAGTGTTTGCCTTTTGATAGAGGATTCTGAGACCCTGAAGGGGAGTCCCAGGTGCAGTGGAGGAATGGGAGGGCGGCCGAAGGGAGAATTAACCAGAGGCAGAACCAAAACCAACCAATTGCCTTTGAGTTGATTCTCACTCATGGCAACCCTGTGCGTGTCAGAGTAGAACTCTGCTCCATAGGGTTTTCAATTGCTGATTCTTTGGAAGTAGGTTGCCAGACCTTTCTTCTGAGGTGCCTCTGGGTAGACTCAAACCTCCAGCCATTTGGTCAGCAGCCCAAGCATGCTAACCATTTGTACTACCCAGCAGCTCCACAGACAGAATACTTGGGTTCAAATTAATGCTATGTCTTGTTAGTTGTAAGGCCTTGGGCAAGTCACAAGATGCTCTGAGCCTCCGTTTCCTCAAATATAAAATGAAAATAATACTTCCCTTCCGACGTTCTCATAAGGATCAGATACATTAGTCTGTACAAAAACCGTTGTATGAGTTGATTCTGACTCATAGCAACCCTGTAAACCAAACCTAACCCTTTGCCATCCAGTCAATTCTGACTCATGGTGACCCCGTAGGACAGAGTAGAACTGCCCCACGGGGTTTCCTAGGCTGTAAATCTTTTACAGAAGCAGACTGCCACATCTTTCTCCTGCAGAGTGACTGGTGGCTTCGAACCACTGACTTTTTGGTTGCAACCAAGTGCTTAACCACTGTACCACTAGGGCTCCTAGCAACCCTGTTGGACAAAGTAAAATTGCCCCGTATGGTACAGGAACAGATTCTCAGGGTTTTTTTTCTCCCGTAGAGTGGCTGGTGGGTTCAAATTACCAACCTTTCGGCTAGTAGACGAGCACGTAACCAATTCACCACCAGGGCTCCTTGTGTAAAAGCTATTGGCCCACAATAGACGGACAGTACTTCAGAACAGCAGCAAAGGTTAAGACCTGATAGCGGACTATCCCCTCTCTGTCAGTGGAGGTTTGGGTATTGCTACGATGCCGAACAGGTTTCAGCAGAGCTTGCAGACTAAGACAGACTACGAAGAAAGGCCTGGTGATCTGCTTCCAAAAAACAGCCAGTGAAAACGTGTGGATCAGAACCATCTGATCCTGTTGTGCGTGGGGTCACCCTGAGTGGGGGTGACGTGATGGCAGCCAACAACAACAATGCTGAAGTTGAGGCCGTGGAATTATCTTTGGGGACATGCAGTGGTGGGAGAAAGAAACTTGACCCTGTGTGCTATTATCCAGCCTGTCTCATTTTTAGGAACCTGAGATAAAGGAGTGTGTTCTCTTGGGATGTCTCTGCACATGGCAATATAGTTCAAATGGAGGCATATGCAGGCCACTCCAGGAAGGTCACCTGTGGCCTTGTGTTGGTTGGTTTGCAGCTCTTGGCTGAGGACCATGTTGTTTCTTGATCTGGTTTGCCAGGACTCCTCAGCTTTCGAGCTGACCCCAAGGACTTGGGTCTTGTGGACCCCATAGGTTATTGGCCCTTTCTGCTGATTCACTAAATTCCAGCCTTGTCATTGTCCACGTCACCTGCCCTTCCTCTGCTCCTCTGATCAGCTCGCTATGTATAAGAAAGCAGAGTTTCGCCTGGGCTGCTGGGAAAACCCCCAGCAGTGCAGTGAGTGACTCAGCGGTGCCGACCGCAGCGATACTTTTCCTCAGGGGTGTTCAGTGACTTACAAGCATGGGGGGGTCTGGGGCAAAGCTAGTATTTGTAGAGTACCTACCATAAGTTTCTGTCCCTTTCTTTTATCCTTACAGTAGTTTACTAAAAAAAAAAATAGGTGATGGTATTTCAGTTTTATATGTGGAAACACACATACACACAAAACTGAGGTTCAGAGGGGTGAAGTGACTTGCCCAAGACTATATGGGCAGTAAACCCGGGAACCTAAATCCCCCGGGTGGTGCGGACAGTTAACTTGCTTTGCTGCTTGCTGAAAAATTGGAGGTTCTAGACTCCCCAGGGCATCTTGCAAGAAAAGCTTTGAGATCTACTTCCCAAATCATCCATCGAAAACACTGTGGAACACAGTTTTACTCTCTCACCATGAGTCAGAATTGACTTGATGACAGCTGGCAAGCCCTGGAGCCTATGGTCTGAGCTTCCTTTCTGCCTGGCTGAAGATTCGAAACTGGGTTTGGGAGCAAGCAAATGGGAAGCTGTGGTCTGCTGAGTGATTTGCAGGTGTTGTGTCTTCTGTTCTTGTTTTCACCCTTTCCCCAAGCCATCTGTGCACACCTTATTTTGGGAACTCTGGTGGCAGAATGAATGCTGTAGTTTCTAGGAGTCTCTGGAACCCTCTGGAACAGGCCCCCTTGTTTGAATGGAGCTTTGTACCTCCATGAGCAGAAAAAAATAGGCAGAAGAGGACTTGCCAAAAGGAAAAATAGAGTGCGTTTATGACATCACTCCTCTCGTGTGCACAAATGTTTCTTCCCTGGGTCCCCTTCCTTCCCAGGGATCGCTGCCGCAGCAGATGGGAAGTAGCTCTCGGTGAAACAGAGCTGGGCTGATGGAGAGGTGTTGGAGTCGGCCTGGGGGGGTGCAGTCCTAAGTGGGGCTTTGGCTTCTCTTGTGTCATCTTAGCATGTGGTGGTCCTCTAGCCATGATGGGAACATCAGCACCAAGGTGTAGGGCAACCAAAGAGTGAGAAGGAGGGAGCTCTATAGGACCGGGAACACTCGGCACCCAATTTCCTATCCATCTCTGGGCCTCAGTTTCCTCATCTGTAAAATTGCAAGGTGGAGTTAGATGACCTATAAAGTTCCTTCTACCTCTAATTTCTTTGACAGCCTTGCATTGGCTGAGAAAGTTCTTTTATCTTGCTATTTTGCCTTAATTCGCTTAATTTTCTTAAAAGTAAAGCCCCTCCCCCCCAGTCTTCTTGTCATTTTAAAGATAATACAATGACTCCTAAACAGTGGTCATTTTAGGGGGTGGTATGTGAGAGATGGGGTATGTCATGAGGATTTTATGGGCATTTTTAAAAAAGTTTTAATAAGGCTATATTTGTACGTTAGGAGTCCCTCAGTGGTGCAAATGGCGAAGTGCTCATTTACTAACGGAAAGGTTGGTAGTTCGAACCCACCCAGAGGTGACTCAGAAGACAGGCCTGGTTATCTGCCCCTGAAAGGTAACAGCTTTGAAAGTCCCATGGAGTACAGTTCTGCTTTGCAACACGTGGAGTCTCCATGAGTCACAATTGACTTAATGGGCTAACAACAACAACAACAGTATTCTTGCGTTAGCTTGTAATAGAAAATAAATAAAAAATTAAAAATAGTGCATTAAAATTAATATGTCCATTATAGAAAACTTGGAAAATACACAAAAGCAGAAAAAAGAAAAAAAATAATTTGAGATTCTTTTCCTTTTTTTTTTTTTTTTTTTTTGCTGTGTACAGGTAATAGGGATCCAATGGTAGAGTTAGAATTGTATATTCTGATTTTTTTTGAGGGGGGGTGTGTTTTCCCGATTGTAAAAGTAATTTTTAAAAAGAAAGAAAATTTAAAATGTAATAGAACAAATACAGCTTAAAAAGCCAGAGGAATCCCACAATACAGTAACAGCCTCTATAGACACTTCTGTGGGGAGGGCATGATTTTCCATAGTTGAGAGCATACTGCACGCTCCGATTTTTAAAGCAGGAACAAATCTTAGAGAGACGATGATATAAAGAGGGTGTTGATGACAGAAAACATCAGCCACTGGGTGGTTTACTAGTCTTTCCTGATTAAAAAAAAAAAATGAAATAAAAAACTCAGTTCATGCAGTCTGAGTTCTAAATATGCAGAAAATCATTACTCAAGCTCCTTGGCAAAGCAAATGGCCATTCTGGGTGCCTTATACAGCACAGCCTTGCTTTGGTGGGGAGAGGAAACAAAGACCTTTTGTTTGGTAAATCTCCCAGCACAGTATCCCCAAAGCTTGAATAGTTCAACCAGGGTTAGCACGTGCCTGAACAGAAAGAGCAGCACCAGCTCCTGTTGTAGGTGCTTCTCAGACGTGGCCGGAGGCTTCATCTGCCCTGTGGCTGGAAGAACGTTGTAGGAGAAATGTGTATCCTGGTTCCAGGAAGGGATTAGAAGCAGAAGAGAGGAGCTGAGGGAAATAATAGGTTACCAAGTTTCTCCCCCAAAAGGGAAAACTCACCAGACAGCACACAAGCCTGGTGAGTTTCTCAGTTTGGGGTCTACACTAAGAAATGACTAACAAATGCCTTTATATCATTACTTCCCAGTTGTCATCCTAATTTTCATTTGTCTCTCGGTGCCTAGAGAGTAAGTAAACGGTGGTATTTTCACTTGCTGGTATCTTCACTTGCATGCATAAGAGAACCTTCCTGTTTCTTGCATACATGAAGTGTTAATTGGACTTGCCTGGATATCTCCTTGAATCACAAATGTTCAGGTAGAAACATATTTGCAGCTCAGTTTGTTCAGTCATTTGACAAATATTTATTGTGAAAACCAACAGCAGTGAGCAAAAACAATGACTGTGTCCACATAACCCTTTCATCTCAGTGGGATGTGTCTTCATGTTGCCCTTGATGTTCCTGAGGGGAGATGCCAGGCCCCATTGTAGGTACTGTGATGTAGCAGCGAGCAAAACAGAATCCCTGCCTTATGGAGTTTTTATTCCAGTGGACGTGTCCTCCAGCATTAGTGCGGTAGAGGAGAAGCCTGAGGCAAAACTGATTTCCTACATAACCTGTTCTCTTTGCCTGTTTGTGTGTTGTGTTTTTTTTTTTTAATTGTTATTTTTTATTTGCAGTTGATTATTGATATTAATCTATTCTGGTTTTTTCTAATGGAATACGTCTTAAATATTTGTTGACTGTTTACTTCCTTTTTTTCTTTGCACTGTTGGGGTACTACCCCGCAGTTCACTGCCCACACCTGATTTTTAACTTTGTATATTTTTAGTTATCTGCAACTACTAATGTGGATTTGAGTTAACAATTTCTGTATAATCCTTACCTCATCCATTTTCTTCTTTGTATCATCCTTTTTATTTTGGGATTTTTTTTTTCCATTATGATTTTCTGTTCCTCTTTCAAAGAAATCACACAGCTTCTTGCGTTCGAGCAGCTTCCTAACATTGTCTTCTGAATTATTTTCTGAGATGCGCACTTCCCTTGAGCCTTCAGGGTGATGTTTTCTCATCCTTGTTTGTTTTGTTCTTTTTCTTTAATCATTCTTCAACGAAGCAGAATCTCTATTTTAAAAAGCAAGCAAACAAACAGTTACTGTGGAGTCCACTCAAACTCCTGGCAACCCTACGTGTGTCAGAGTAGAACTGCACTCCACAGGGTTTTCTGGAAGTAGATTGCAAGGCATGTTTTCTGAGGTACCCCTGGATAGACTCGAACCTCCAACCTTGTGGTTAGCAGCCGAGCACGTGAACTGTTGGCACCACCCAAGGACTCCAGGATCTCTATAGCCTTTGCACACACCAGCGGATAGTCATTGGTGTTGCTGCTCTGTCCACTGGGGTAAAGTTGAATTCTTCTCATAGCTACTTAACTGTAGGTTCAATGATGCATACATTTCCCAGTCCAGTTCCTGTTTTCAAGTTGGCTTTCACCTGGTGTGTTGCTGTTTTACTGCCTGGCTCTCTGGAATTCTGAACTGATAGAATTCATTAAAAAAAAAAAAAAAAAAGACAGTTCCCCATCACTGCTTCCAGGGCATTCCCTGCGTTAGGCCTGTGGGATCCTTACCTTTCAGAATGGTTTTCACCCCTGCTGTATACACTTCTTGATGTCTGTGTTCTGGGAGCTGCTGGGTCTGAATGGGTGCTGGGGAGGGAGGAGCTGTCTTCACATAGCATCTGTGCAATAGAGGGGTGGCTGCTCAGATTCCTGGTCTGTGCACATCTCACGTCTCACATCAGAGACAGACGATGGCATTTTGTAAAGTTTATTCTGCTTCACTGGCCTAGTGGTTCTGGAGGTTTTTCCCCCAGATTCTGATTGTCCATCAGTTTTTTTTGTTTTGTTTTTGTTTTTTAAGTTTGAATGAGTTTTATCTTTTCTTCTTTGTATCCTTTCCCTCTTATTGCTAGTTTCATAGGCAGTTGGCAGAGGCTTCCCTGGACTTCCATTAGGTGCCCTTGACCATGGCAAGTCCTCCTTGTGTGCCTTTACTGTCCTCCTGGGCCTTCTAGTGACGATTTGGACAGATACCTGGGGATGAGTCCTGCAGCTGCGGGTGTGTGGTCAGTAGGCAATTCAAGTTTGGTTTTCTGGGATTAAAAGAACCTCCTAGACTTTTTCACGGATGGTGCTTGATAATTTTACGCAGTGGGAAGCAGTGTTTCCCAAAGGATGCCGTCCTTACAACTAAGGATGTGTCTGTAAGATCATTTTAGATCATACTGAGATGTTTTTTAAATTTATATTTATTTTTAGTGCGTAATAGGAAAAACATAACCAAACCAAATCCATGATTTTATAAACATTACCATATTATTACACAAATAACGTGTGCTTTCTACGTTTGTTTGCCAACCATGCCCTCCACCCGTGAGGTATTTTCCTAAGTGCTGCTATGCCAATTTTTTTTTTTTTTAGCTGCTTTTACAAAAATACCCCATGGGGGATGGTGAGGTTGCCAAACAAAAGTAGAAGGCAGGCGTTATTTGCATAAAAATACGGTATTGCTTAAGGCCAGGCTAAATTTACATTTGATATACCAGAAGTCAGTTAAAAAAAAATGACTTAAGTAACAGTGGCAGCAGGTACATATTGGATGTTGCTGGGTGGTGCAAATGGCCAAGCACTAGACTATTGACCGAAAGGTTCGAGGTTCAAGTGCACCCAGAGGCACCTGGGAAAAACCCCGTGGATCACAGTTTCACACTGACACAGATGGGTTCACCGTGAGTTGGAATGGACTCCACGGCAGCTGGTTTGCTTTTTGGGGGTACATACTGATGGGGAAAGTTGTGGCGGTTGAACTGAGGGAAGATGTGGGAGACACTGAGCTGGAGAATCTCCTAGGTCTAGAGCTGTTAGGAGGCCGTTTAAACCCATCGGCACCATTTCTAATGTGTCCACTTGATACTGGGAATCTTTTATGGTGTGGGACACAGAAACTTATGAGCAGCCCGGGACCCTGTGTGCAAGAAACTGGCTTCCAGTCGCGTACATAGGAGCCATCTGCTGCACACACCTCGAGGGCTTGGAGCAGCCGCTGCCCACAGCCGTGTCCTCTCCTGCCTCCTTTTATGTTGGCTTTCTATCTTAGTGTATTACTTCCCTTCCTTGTCTCTCAGTGCTCACGGGCTCCCTGTTGCCTCTGATCAGATTTCCACACCCATCTCTCGTTCATATTCCTCTTTCAGAGATTAGCAGAGGAACCATCCTTGCACTTTTCCATGAGCATTTTCTTCCATACCTCACCGGCTGTAGACACTGTTAACTACATGTTTCTTCTTATAATCCACCCCCATTTGAATTCTGCAAGTCTGGTTTTCAGAACTCGCATCGTATTGATGGACAGTTCATGTTGCTACTCCTTAAACGAGAGCGCATCTCAGGGTTCAGTGATTGGTCCTTACTTTCCTTCTGAGCGCTGAGTCTACCAGTCAGATTTCACCACTGTCTCTGTGCAGATGCCTCCAGCTCCCGTGCCAGCGACCAAGCTCACCCCAACCACCCACTGAACACTTTGGCCTTGGATATGTAGCCAACAATCTCTACCACGTCACTCCCAAACGGCCAGGTCACTTTGGGTTACTGCTAGCTTCTCTCATTTCCTCTGGAATCAACTTTTACTTTCTCCCCTTTTGCCCCCAACATCTAATCAGTTAAAAAAAAAAAAAAATTACCCGGCTGTATTTTACTTCTTCATGTCCCTTACTTCGTTGCCCTTCTGGCAGATTCCGTATCTTCTGAGAAGCCACCCCTGACCATCCCAGCCGAAAGTGATCTCACCCTCTCAGAATTCTCAAAGCTCTTGTTGTCTGCTGACTTATTGCTTGGGACTTATTAGAGACTCCCTTGGGTAGTTAATCCCTTCTTTCCGCTTGTGTTTGTCTGTGCCTTATCTCCCAAATTTTACAAGTCAGGTTCTATGTGTTATACGTCTTGCACCTTCAGAGCATCCAGGAAAGGGTTGTTACCGTTGTTAGTTGCTGTCGAGTTGGCTCCAACTCATGACAACCCCATGCACAGTGGAACGACATGTTGCCCTGTCCCATGCTATCACCCTAACCGTTGGCACGCTTGTCCTAAGACGTTGGTATATTGCGGCCATTGTGTATTTTGAGTGCCTTCCAACCTAGGGTACTCATCTTCTAGCCGTATGTCAGACAGCCTTCTGTTGTGATCCATTGGGTTTTCATTGGCTGGTTTTTGGACATAGGTCACCAGGCCTTTCTTCCTAGTCTCTCTTAGTCTGGAAGCACTGCTGAAACCTGTCCACCATGGATGACCCTGCTGGTATTTGCAGTACTGGTGGCATAGCTTCCAGCATCACACCAGCATGCAAGCCACCACAGTATGACAAACTGACAGATGGGTAGGAGCAAGAAAGGATAGTCAGTAAATATTAGTTGGTGGACTGATCATGTAGCCAAGGGGCCAGATCTGCCTGCGGGAGGCGGGCATCCTGGAGACCCTAGGCGGTGGAGACTGCACGGGCTGCTGAATAATTCTCCCTTCATAACTCTGCAGCATTTTGAAGGTGTCATCGCCATACCCAGATGTTCTTCCTTATTAATTATTGTTATAAAACAACACGATTCAACCTACAGAAGGCAGCGAATGTGGCCTATTTTGATTAACAGTTTTCAACTCGACTGAAACAAAGAATGATATCAAGGGGGTGGAGCACGTCTGACTTCATCAAACTCCGGAAAATTCAGCTTGGTGGAAATGATTGTCAGTCTTTTTGCTTTCGGATCATGCTTTCCTGTTCTGGCTGTCTTTTATTTGCACACATGGCCCCATGTGTAGAAACCTACCTATTTGCAGAGGCCAAAAGCGGAGACGCATCTTGTGCTTTTCACAGACAGTTCTAATGATAGAGGACTGTTGGCAAAGGACAGCTAAAGTGACTCCTGGACTAAGGGTCTAGGATACAACCAAACTGTGAACCCATGAGAATGTACTCGCCAGTCCTGTGCACCCTGAGGTTTTAACTTTGGACAAGCCTAAAGAATACAAAGTCTGCAGGATTAGTTAGTTCTGCTTAGCTCAGGTCAGAGCAGATTAGCCTCCTGGTTGTATAACGGCCCAGAAAAGTCCTTTACCACTGGATGGGGGCCATGCTGGGGCTGCTGATAATGCGCATTGTTCTGTGTTGCCTCCCTGGTGGTGTGTTATTGTCTGTGATTGTGTCTGTGTGATGCCGGCAGAACCGTGTTGCTGGCAGCTGTGAGTGCTGCCCAACCCTGAGAACTGCCCCCTCTTGGCTGTTATAAACCACACAGGCATGGCTGTGAAACCTGCCAGGGCCATTTTGGCTCCACAAAACCTAGAGGACTGAAGGCGAAGAAGGTCTTGGCTATCTAGATTCAAATGAAGTTTTGCTTCTATCTGTTCATGGATGGGAGCCCTTTCAGGAGCAGAGAAGCAGCTTGCTGCTGCCTGTGCCTTCCAGCAGCATGTGTGACCTCAAGAGTTATGTGTGGATTTGCTACTTCACAGACGGTGCAAACAGCTCAGCAACCAGTGCAGGCATTGCCAGCTCTTGACAGGAATGCTCAGTGTCTTCGGTCAGGGGCTGGTTTGGGACCCTTATACAAATGCAGGTGTAAGCATTCCATTTCTGTCTGTCTCTCTTTAGAGTGAGAGAGACAGAGAAGAGGGAGAAAATCCCATAACCAGCTTCTCTGCCTCCACTGTCTCCCTCAGACTCCCTGGGTAGCACAGTTGGCTAAACACTTGATGACTACCTGAATGGTTGGTGGTTTGAACACACCTGGAAGTGCCTTGGAAGAGAGACCTGGTGTTCTAGTTCCCAGAAACCTATGAGCACAGTTCTACTCTAATTCACCTGGGGTCATCGTGAGTTGGAGTCAACTCGATGGCAGCTGGGTGGTGACCAAATGAGCTGGTATTGAATCCTCTTTATAAATAATCAGATCAGCCCATACTCGTGAGAAAAGAAGTGATATTTTATAACAAACCGCCTAGACCTCAGTACCATGGTCCCTCCAGAAAAGCATATTTAGTTCTTTATAAAGAATCAGTTCCTAAAATTCCAAAGATTTGCAGCTGAAAGCAAACAGAAATACGTGGCATTTTCAGTGCTAAACCTTCAGCTGCTCTAAAAAGCTGGGCTAAAAGGAATGATATGATATAGTCAGCAAAGATCTCATATCTTTAATAACTTATTATAAAGGGGCAAGCCCAGGCCTCAACATTTAGTTGGTAGGTGCAGTATGGCTCTCAGGGTCCAATCTTTTCTTCACCTGTAACTGGCAGTTCAGGCTAGTTCCATCTGAGACTCCCAGCAGCACCTCCTTTTCGCCCCGTCGGTCCAGGTTTGGTGGTGGGGAGGGCAGAGTGAAGGCAGGCGATCCATGTCTGGCCCCCCTGGGGCACCAGATTTCCAGCCCTGAACTGGTTCAGTACAGTGGTTCTTTGGGGGAGCGTTCTCCATTCTTCTTATGTTGACTTTTATCTGGCCTTGGGTTCATGCAGCTGGGACTGGGGCCGGGGCCAGAGCTGTGACTTAGGGTTGGGAAGAAGGTGACGGAAACATTCCCCAGAAGGGCTTGGGCAGGCCCAGGGAGTCCCGCCTAAATCGCAGTGGACAAAGCAGCTCTTGTCCACAGGCCTGGGGGCGGGAGGCCTCTGGTCAGTGGCACAGGCTCGGCCATTGTATGTCATGACCTCCGCCAACGTTTTTTAGCTGAGAAAGGGGAAAAGGAGAGAGTGAAAAAAAAAAAAAAAAAGACTCCAGAAGCTGCATCTGGAAGTCCAGAACGCGTTGTTGATTTCCCAACAAGAGCTGGAGCTGCTTTGGAAGGAACTGTGCAACGTGCTGGGTTCTTTGTGAAAGAATAGCCACAGGAACACCTCCCGGTACCCAGAGCGCAGACCCCGGGGCAGCTACTGGCCGCAGCTTCAGCTCCCGCAGAGGGGCCACGGAGAGGAAGCTGGCGGTGCCCTGGCCCTGAGTTTGGTGACTTCAAATAGGACCCAAGACTTTCCTCTGAGTTAGCAGCCCCCGAGGAGGGTTAGCTGTTCCCTGATGGTAAGAACCGATGCTTCTTTTCTGCGGATGTATGTTCAACTTGGCCTTTCTCTGCATGTTTCTCAAACGACTTTGGCGTTGTAAAGAGGCAGCTCTGGAAACGCTCTGAGATGTGGGTGCTAACTGCAGGATTTCGATGGTCTGGGAACCCTGTGTGCTGGTGGGCACCTTCACAGGCCCAAGGTGGGAGCAGGGGAGGAAGGGAGTCATCGTGGGAGATCAGGAGATGAGGAAGAAGGAGGACAACGGTTTCAAAAGGGATATTTGTGGAGGCAACGAATGTCTTGGCTCCCTCGGTTACCCATGGAGCAGTTCAGCTGAAGGCGTGGTGACTGAGAAGCAGAGCGATGATGTGGATTTAGACCCCGGGGACTGGAGTCCAGACTGGCCTCCCCGACTTAAAAACCCCCTGCCGTCGACCAAGTCCATCTCACGGTGCTCCCGGCTGTGTCAAGGGTAGAACCGTGCTTTCTAGGGTTTCCAGTGGCTGATTTTTCAGAAGTAGATCACCACGCCTTTCTTCAGAAGTGCCTCTGGGTGGACTTGAACCTCCTACCTTTCAGTTAGCAGCCGAGCACGTTAACTGTTTGCATCACTCAGGGACTCCCTCCCCCACTTAGTTTCCCCCAAAGAGGAAGCTTGACTTCTGCCTGCCCCATGGCACAGTTTTAGCAGAGACGCTGTGGACGAGAAAGCCCTACATCAGCGTAACTGGGGGGGCTGTTACCCCAGGAGATAGCTCAGTACAGGGCAAAGGGGGGAAGGGAGGCACAGCAATCATAATAGAAGCTCTTCTGAGACCTGTGTGGTAGAGCAGCCTTGTTTTACCAACCTTTCTACCCCCAGAAATCAGACACCCCCTTTCTTTGGAGAGAGGGAGCTCTCGTCAGCCAAGACTTTTGGGGACCAGTGTTAGAATAGCTTCTCAAGCCTTCGTAAAGTGAAGAGAGGTCCTGGTTTCTGTAAAGAGGCTAATGTATTTTCTCATGTAATCTTCATCCAGGGTGCTCCCCCGCCCCCACCCCCCAAGTGGTCAGTCAGCATCTCTGATTTTGGTCTGGCTTCCAGCAGAGGCCTGAGCCAGGGGAGGAGAGACCGTGCACCCTCTAATGGGGCAGGGGAGTTTACCTCCTAGGAACTAGGGAAGTTCATAGCAAGGTGTCTCAGAAGTTAGTGTGCACATGAATGGTCTAGGGACCTTTCAGAGTGCAGATCCTAGTTCTGGGGTTGGGCCTGGAAATTCTGGACTTCTGACTAGCTCCTAGACAGTGACAAGGCTGCTGGTCCAGGGACCACACTTTGAGAATGGCTGCTATAAAGAACCCAGATGAGTTCCACCTAGTTCTTAAAAAGTCACGGCCCCTAGGATGGGACTGCAGAGTGCTGGGACTTGTGGCAGGTTGTCTCTGTCCTTGGGTTGTGCCCGGAGGTTCATGGAGAAGGACGGGTTAGCCAGGAAAATCAGCAGGAAAGCGTTTTCAAGGAGTGGTGAGGAGCCCAAGCACAGCTCTCAGCCCAGCAAGCAAGGCAGAGCCCGAGGCACGTGAGCTGCGGCACCGGCAGGGTGCCCAGGCCAAGTGAGCGGTGTGGGCCTGTGTGAGGTTAGTGCACAGGCAGAGTGCTTGCTGGGAGCAGGCCTGGAACAGTTTGACTGGGGCCTAGGTTTGGCGCAGGGTGAATTCCAGCTCCTGAGGCTGGCAGATAACAGACTGAAGACCAGGATGCCAGGGCAGGAACCTGGTTACTAGGTGACTAGAGCATAGATCGCAGGTGTGGCTCTGGGAATGGCTGGGAGGGGCAGAAGGTCAGAACTCACAGGGGTGAGAGATGGAAGTGCAGAACTGCAGGCTGGTGAGGCTGAGATCCTAGCTGCATGAGGAAAGGGTAGCACTTCAAGGACAGTGTGAGTCGGAGTCAGCTCTGCGGCAACTGGATACAATGCCCCTGCGGTGGGGTGGTCAGTCATGGTTCAGTGGTAGAATTCTTGCCTTCCGTGTAGGAGACCCAGGTTCGATTCCTGGCCCGTGCACCTCATGTGCAGCCAGCACCCGTCTGTCAGTGGAGATCTGTGTATTGCTGTGATGCTAGACAGGTCTCAGTTGACCTTGCAGATTAATGCAGACTAGGAAGAAAGGCCTGGCCATCTACTTCTGAAAATCGGCCAGTGAAAACACTATGGACTGCAGCAGCTCCATCTGCAGCCAATTGTGGGGATGTCACAGGACTAGGCAGCATTTTGTCCCGTTGTACGTGGGGCCACTGTGAGTTGGGACCACTAGCAATTGACGACAACAGCCACAGCAGCCCGATGCCTCTGAAACACACATCTTCACTTGAATGTGATATTTTTTTTCTCCTACAAAAATGGCATGTTTTTAAAATGGATAGATTAACATTTAGAATCATTGAATATTAGGTTGTAAAAGGAAAAAAAAAAAAACAACCCTTAGAGACCATCTGGTTCAACTTCCTTCTATTAGAGATAAGGAAATTGAGGCCTCCCAGCAGAGAAGAAGTGGGTTGCCCAAGATCTCACAGCACGTTCTGGGTTCCTTCCAGGGTGCCAGAGAGGTGCTGGGTCCTAAATCTCAGTTGTCAGCTCCTCGGCAGGACCCAGCTGCACATGTGTGTCTGTACAACGGTAGCAAAAAACACGAACAAACCAGTTTGCCATCGAGTTGACACCAACTCGGTGCCCTTACTGGAATTTTTTAATTTTTGAAAAATGTATTTTCTCCATAGGGTTTTCAAGGCTGTGATCTTTTCAAAAGCAGATCTCTAGACCTCTTTTCTAAAACGCCTCTGGGTTTGAACCACTGGCTTCAGTTAGTAGTCGAACACTTAACCGTTTGCACTAGAGCCTCCAAAAATGTCACTTGGATTGGTTGGAATTCCACCCCTTACAAACTCGCCAAAACTGTTGGGGCCCCCGGTAGACTTCATCTCCCTCCGCGTACATGGTTCAGAACCAGTTAGGACTCACTGGGAGACGTTTCTGAGTCCTAAGTCTTTGATTGCAGTGGCTCTGCACACAGGCTGTTTGTCCAGCCAAGTCACTGCACAAGCTCCCGTGGGGAGAATTTACTGCTTTGGTTTTCTTTCGGGCCCGCCAGTCTGCTCCTGCCCACCGCTTTTGACCTCAAAGCCAGGCCAGCTGGAGCACCGCATGGGCGGGCTGTGCGAGGCACCCACCTTTGTGTCCTAATGAGCCCCAGTTCCAGGTTCCTGGGGATGAGCTGAAGGTCCCCGGGGCAAGAACCATCCAGCACCAGCTGCCCGACTCTTGCATTTCCTTACAACGGCACCAACTCCCCAAGGAAGCCTGCGTTTTGCCCCCAGAGCATCTGTGAGTAGCAGCTGTACCACCGCCTCTTGAAGTTCCTTTCTGGTGGGTGGCTACTTTTCATGAGATTCAGAGTGTTTTACTAATCGAGCTGGCAACTTTCAGCTGCCCTTCCCTCTGTCCGACCTTTCTACATTCATCTCGAACAGGGCAGAATTCTTGATGAAATTGGTTGTGGGCTGTTTGCAGATGGATAACAACTTCATTTCTTTTTCTCTCTTTTTTTGGCAACACCAATGTTGGCAAAACTCTCTTGGAGCCTAGCTTTCTCCTCTGCAAAGGGAAATTTGACCGGGGATCACCTGGAGGAGCCCTCGCCCTGCCAGGAGCTCCCTGGGGAGAGAGTTTAAGGTGGACAGTTTTCAAAATGCCCTTCAGAGGGTCTTATAGGGCAGGATAGTTGATATCATAGATAATCTAGTTAGGTCTCAAAAGCATTAACTTTGAGGACAAAGCCAAAACCAGTTGCCTTTGAGTTGACCCCATGGCAACCCCAAGTGTCGTAGTAGAACTGTGCTCCATGGAGTTGTCAATGGCTCCCACTTTTCAGAATTAGGTCACCAGGCCTTTCTTCCAGGGTGCCTCTGGGTGGACCCAGACCTCGAACCTCCAACCTTTCGGTTAGCAGCCAGGTGCATTAACCAATGGGAAGTTCTAAACTCTAGCCCAGATAGGGACATTTCAGCCCTAAGAGGCCCTAACAGTGACTAGCGGCAAAGGGGAGGAGAATCCAAGTGTTCAGCCTCCCCATGCAAGCCTGAGTTAATGGCCACAATTTAGTAGTCTAGTTTGGGCACGTTTTTAATACTTTCCAATTTTTTGTTAAATCATTTCACTTTATTGGTGATTTAGACGTATTTCTTTCCCATCAATCCAGGTAGCATCTGGTGGGGGTAATTGAAAGGGTACCTAGACCGAAAGGGTTGGCACACCTTCCTCATTAGAGCGCAGGTGAGCATGTAGGTTCCTGTCCGGGGGCCTCTGTCTGCCATCTCTTTTGTTGACGTAGCTGCTGCTTTTGCAAGCTTGCTCTGGACATTGACACACGTTGAAATTTCCCTTCTGGTGGTTTGAGGCTCTGTTATGAAAGACATTCATCAGATCACAGAACCGTAGCATCGGAGAGCAGGCAACCCCTTGTTTTACAGATGAGGAAACAGAGGCCAGAGACGCACAGGGTGCTGTATACGTCACAGCTTGTTGTGTGGGAATACAGCGTCTCTTTATGCCTAGGGCCTTGTCTTTCCACTCATGCCTTTACGGACCTGTGTTGGAGGTAGGCCATCAGAAAGGACCATGCTGTTTTCATTCTGCCATGGAAGGAGTAGGAGGAAATGACCAACATTCTGCAGTAGCCCCTCAGGAAGTAACGAATCCACAAAAGGGCAAGTCTTGTACTATCCCAGAATAGGCAGGTGTATGGAGACCAAAGTTTATTAGTGGTTCCCAGGAGCAGGTGGGAAGGAAGGGGAAATGGATCATCTGTGCTTATGGGGCCACGAGCTTCTGTTAAGGGTGATGGTAGAATTTGGAGATGGATAATGGTGGTGGTTGAACAAGATGATAGACATATTAATATCACTGAGCTGTACATGAAGAATTGCTGAATTGTACGTGAAGAATATTGAAATGACGAATATTTTCTTACATATGTATTTACCACGATTCAAAAAATGTCTTATATTTTCTACCTACTATTAACAAACAATAAAGTATAAGCTAGCTGAAAAACACAAAACAAAACAACCCGATGAGTAAAATCACTCAGGTTTTCCCCACTTGAAAGCCAGAAGCTGGAACAGGCCAGGCAGCAGATGGCTTTGTCCTTTGTTGCTTTGAACATCAGGACTAGACAGACCTTAGGAATGGGACAAAGCTTACAGGCTTTCGGGGTTCATCAGGAGGAGACCTCAGTCACCCCATTGAGCCCCTGCTTCCCATCTAGAGCTGTTTTCTGTATTCCAGGAGCATCCATGGGCAACATCGCCCTGCGACCGTACACAACCATGAGGGCTTGGGCCCCTGCTCCACATCTCTGTAAGAGGCAAGAGGAGTGACAGTGATATTCAATGGCACAAACATGCTGGTTGGTCTACGCTGAAGTCTCACCATCCTCGCTTCTAAGGAGCCTTCTGATTGTATTCTAAGACTGGCATGTTCATTCTTCTGGCAATTCAGGATATATTCAAATGCATCAATTCTTCTATCTTCCTTTTTCATTGTTCAGCTTTCGTGTGCATATGAGGCCATTGAAAAGACTGTGGCTTGGGTCAGGTGCGCCTTAATTATCAAAGTATCAACTTTGCTTTTTAGAATAATAAAAAAAAAAAAATCTTTTGAGAAGATTTGCTCAATGCTGTATGTCTTTTGATTTATTGATTCTTGCCTCCATGGGCACTGATCGTTGATACAAGTAGAATGAAATCCTCGAAGATTTCAGTTTTTTCTATGTTTATCATGGTGTTGTTCATCGGCCCAGCTGTGGGGTTTTAGTTTTCTTTACATCAGGTATAATCTATAATGCAGGCTGTAGTCTTCGACCTCGGTCACTATCTTCTTTCTTCTAGAACCCTATTAATCGGCTTTTCTAACTTGTACCTGTATGGCAAGTCCCATGATAATAGAAATCTCTTCCTTCAGCACTGCTGAAGTCAGGACATACAAGAGTGTTTGCAAAGCCCACGTGGTAGGCACTTCCCACATGGTAGCTTCCTTCCTACCCTCCTCTGCTTGATCCCAGATGCTTCCCGGCTGTGAAATGGCGTTTGCTCCAGGAGGACTACCCAGTTCTTCCTTGCCATTTGCAGTATCATTGGCAAACCTTCTCATCCATCCTTGTCTCCCTGGGAGCCCTGGTGGCACAGTGGTTAAGAGCTCGGCTGCTATCCAAGAGGTCAACAGTTTGAATCCACCAGCTGATCCTTCAAATCCTGTGGGGCAGTTCTGCTCTGTCCTGTGGGGTTGCTTTGAGTTGGAATCGTTTCGATGGCAACGGGTTTGGTTTTGGTTTGTCCCCTTGGGAGCCCCATATTTTCCAGCTTAGCAAGTTTTCCCGTGAGAGCTCGCTTCCTGCATCCTTGTATGGGCGACTTTGTAACTGTGTTAATCAAAACTCCTGATTAACCAGCACACTTCATTCCTTTTTAGGGTCAGAAAATACAGAGTTGATTGTTCTGTGTCCTCCCTCAGGCCTGAGAAACACCCCCAGTGAGCTGATTGGCCCTCAGGGAGCTCTGGGGGCTGGTAGATGGATATTCAGGGTGACTGCTCTCTTTGCTGAGCCTACCAGGAGCCAGACCCATCTGGAGTGTCCAAGTGGTTTAGGCTCCAGACCCACAGCTGACAGCTTTGTGCGTGCTGGGAGAAAGTCTCATGGCCCTGACATCTACCTCTCATGGTGGCCTCCAGTGACAACACCAGTATGAGGCTTCCTCCAGCAGCCTCTTGGACAGAGGATGCTGATTGGCTGGGAGTTGGAGGATGCTGACACAGGTGAGGAAGGATATGGCAGATGCTCCATGGGGAGGCCAAGTGAGCCACCCGCTGGGCACTTTTAGGTGTCATCCAGGAAGCTTGTTCAGGGGGGTGAGATCTGGCATAAGTAGGTTGGAACTTTGTTGTTATTAGTTGCCATCAAGTCAGTTCTGACTCATGGCGACCCTGTGTTCAACAGAACAAAATGTTGCCCACACCTGTGCCATCTTCGCATCATTGGTATGCTCAAGTTCATCGTTGTGGTCACAGTGTATTTTGAGTGCCTTTCCACCTGGGGGCTCATCTTCCAGCACTATATATAGGACAATATTCTGTGTGATCCATAGGGTTTTCATGGGCAAATTTTTGGGAGAAGATCACCAGGCTTTTTTTCCTAGTCTGGCTTAGTCTGAAAGCTCTGCAAAAACCTGTCCACCATGGGTGGCCCTGCTGGTATTTGAAATACTAGTGGCATGACTAGAGCCAGTAGAATGTAGATTATCGGTGCAAATGTGTCTCCATCCATCTACCTTAGGTGCTTCTCCCACTTTTGGCATAGAAGCCAAGTCACTGTTGCTCAAGGGAAGCAGAAATGCTCAGACTCAAGCCAGGAAATAGTCTTCCTTCAGTGCTGGGCACAGCTTTGGCTTTTGGAACCCTTTTTAAGGGCTTACAGAACCAAACAGCTGGTAAAAACAAGGTCTTCAGGAAGTCACTGAGTCAGAATCAATGAGAAGGCAATGGGTTTTTTCAGGAAGCCCTGGGTTCCTACCAAGTTTTCCCTCAGCCCATAAAGTACTTTGTTCTCAACGTATCCAGGGTTCATTTTGCCCCTTGGAGGCTAACCATCCCTGGGGCAAATAAAAGGTGGCCAAGAAAGAGGCTTTGGTCTCTAAGGACCCCTCCCTTCTGTTGTGTCCCCTCTGGCTGGAAAGAGGTTAGAACAGAGACTGGATTCCAGAGGTTGGAAGAAATTGGGGGAAAAGAGAAACAAGAAGATGTTTTTTTGGGGGGGGAGATGGGATTTTATCCTCATCCTTATCTTTGTTGTGTGAATGTATTAGTAGTACGTGTTCTGCTTCAGTGTCTCTCAGTGACCTCATTTTTTCTCCCCTCCCTCTTGATCTTTTTTTAGTATTACAGGTAGTTCCCAGCTTACGATGGGGTTCCATTCTGACTACCCCGTCATAATTTGGTTCTGACATAAGTTGAATACCTCTTTTTTATTATTATCATTCCTTTTTATTATCAGTATCTTTATAAATCTGATCTTTGAACGTCTCCAAGTGAACATAGAGAATGACAACATCAGCAAATTACACACTGCAGCATTGTATGTAGTACATATTACTAACAATAAGATGTACAGAAAAAAAGACTCTTGTAAGTGTGGTTCATGGTAACTCGAATACGTCGTAAGTCAGGGACTACCTGCATATGGAGTTTGTGACCCAGGTTGTTGCTATTTCTTTTCTTTTTAATAATGTGTATTTTCTTCTGAGAATAGTGATATGCACACATGATCTGATAACTAGTTTTACGATTATTTTATCCATTTTAAAATCTGCCGTCAGTGTTCGGCCTTGGTCTTTTGTACCATAACTTCTTCATTCGTCACCTTTGTTGCCTTAACCTTTCAGGCTTTTGGAGTTCATCTTTTAAGTACTTTTACTAAGAAGGACACAGGAATGGTGTATTTTCTGAGCCCTCGTCTGTAGAAGAACACATTTTTGTCGCCTTCGCTCATGAAAGACAGCTTGGCTGCACAGGAAGGTTTCAGTGTTTTCCCCATACCACTCAAAAGGTGTCTTTTGAAAAGTGCTTACAGAGATGTCTGAGACCAACCTTAGTTTTGATCCTTTATTGGAGGCTACAACCCACCTAATCTCACTCACCCTCCCTTGCTGGGATGATAATAGAACTTTGTCCTTCTCTTTATTGTGTGAATTGTTCGGTGTGTCTACTTGATGGTCTTTTTTAAATCACTTTTGCCTGGAATAGTGCGAGTCCTCTCATACGGCATATGTTGTTGTTGGCTGCTAGCTCGGTGCCCCTGACTCAAGGCTACCCCGTGTACCACCCAACGAAACCCTGCGCCGTGCCTGTTGTGGGCTACAGCTTAGAGCGTTGTGATCCACAGAGTCTTCATTGACTGAGTTTCCGAAGTAGACCACGAGTCCTTTCTTTCTACTTTGTCTTCGTTTTTTTCCCAGTTCTATTGCATTTTGAGGAAAGTTCTTAGGTTTATTTTGTATATATAATAATTAATGTTTTTGCAATATTCTACGCTTTATTGCCACCAATGTGGATTTTCCTTTGGTTATAACTTTTTTAATTTCTCTACAATCTTAACATTTCCTATTCCATTTTTATATCATTTTGTTTTCTTTGTCAAAACAACTTACCTTTTTTGCATCCATTCATTCCTTTTTTATGATTTTTCACTCTTATATTCTAGAGGCCATGTATTCCTGCCCTCTACAGAGGCTACTAAACAGGTTTCTGAAATTTTTCCTCTGGCCACTGTGTGGGATCATTTCTGGAAGTTTGTGCTTCTCCTGAGACTTGTGGATACCGTTCCTCGATCTATTTTCTATGGTTAAAGGAACACTCCACACTATCTTGCTTGCCTCTACTCATTGTTGGACAGTCCATTCACTCAGATCCATTAAGGTGTGGGAGGATTTGCTCAGGGATGGGACAGACATGGTGCTTGGATGGCTGTTCTCTGGTTGGTTAAAATAGCCTCACCCGATCTGTTTGAAACCCAGTTCCTACTACTGTTCCCAGTTTCTATTCATTCATTAAAAAATTAGTTACTGAGCCCCTGTCATGTTCTGGACACAGTGCTGACACTAAAGGCATGAACAAGATGGATGTGGGCCTGCCTTCCTGCATCTCACAGTCCATTTCTCTGTCGGCGTGGCCTGTCCTCATTCTCCCTCTGTCCAAGCCTCTGACTCTCTGATTCTCGGATTCTCGGAAGAACATGAAAATGCTGCTAGGGTCCATCCTGTCTCTACACCAGCCCGTAAAACTACTCATGAGAACTACACTTCCCAGAATGCACTGCGCCGTTGCCATGGGTCCCTTACACCACCAACCCCCCTTCCCCCAGCGCTTTTTCTGTGAGTTGCTTTCTCTGAATGGGTGAAAGGTTGCCAGAGCTGGGGAGAAAAGCACCTTCACCTGTAAGGCAGAGGAAAGTTGCCCAGTATTCTTGTAGCTGCAGACCCTGAGGCTGGTGACTTCCTTGTGGAGGTGGGGCTCTGCTTCCTGATTTGTGTCATACACATACTGGAGTAGATTGTCTTTCTTTGGGTGGCTGTTGCCAGCTTTGTGTAGGAGTCAGAGTGCCCTAAACAGGCGGCCAGGAGAAAGGTAGAAGTGAATCATCGACGTCCCAGCCCACTGGGGTCTTAGTCTTCCTGGCTGCTCCTTGGCAGCCTCTGTGAGAAGTTGGCTGGTGTGTGTTCCCAATTCACTTAACCCCTGTGGAGTGCAGAGGTGGCAGCAGAGGTGGGTCTGGGACGTCTCAGGGTAACACTAACCCACAAAAAAACCCAGTGCCCTCGAGGCGATTCCCACTCATAGCTAGTAGGAACCAATTCTCAGGGATTCCCAGTCACACCCAGCATGGTCCTGGCTGCTTTGGGCTTCCCGGCTGGCTCTGTGGTTGGGGTAGGAAGAACTTCCCGGAAAGTCCTTTGTGGAGGAACCTTCAGTCGGTGCCAATCACAGCACTTGGCTCATTAGCAGTCATTGCCATGGCAACGGGTCTGCCAGAAAGTGGCTTGTTAGGCTGACAACTTCAGAGATGTTATATATAGATCTGGGTGTGGGGGGAGTGGGGGTGTGGGGCCCTGTGGATATGCCTTTCTTTAGAGCTCCTATTGCTTCTGGGTTTGGGGTGTGAGAAGACACGGAATGGGGAACCTTAAAACTGCCTGATCTGACTGCTAAATCAAGTATCTTGACGACCACCCATTAACATCAGCTGTAGCATTTGCTCACATCTGCAGGAGCAGGTAAGAGTCAGGTGCTCCCAGAAGCCTCCTGAGGGGGAAAGGGTCCCGTAGGGGGAGGTGGAGTCCCGGGTCAACTTGAGTGATTGGAGGCTGTGGGGAGTGGAATAGGGCTCGGTACTGCCTGGAAGCTACGGAGACAAGATCGAGTCTCTCTTAGAACAAATTTGAAGGGTTTGGGTCTAGGAAATAGGGTCCTTTTTTTTTTTAACAAGTATCCATGTGGCTAAACACTGTCTTTTAAAAGAAAAAATTGTGCGTATTAAATTTTTATGTTGTCTAATTTTAATTTTATGTGACGTTTTCTCAGTTGTCCCCACTAAAGCCGCAAGCCCGTGGCTTCAGAGTTGAGTGAGCAAAAGACTCACCCAGGATTCTTGTTAGAAATTCAGACACCGGGGCTCCATCCCCACTGAGGTTGATGTGGTGGTTGGACAAGGGACAAGGAATTTGCATTTTAACCCGTATCCCAGCCCCAGCTGATCGATGGGGTGGGCTAGGGACACTTTGGGAAGCACTTCAGCAGGGTGATTGGTTTTAGATCTCTGGGTGGCTTTGCTTGCTTGCTCGTGTTTTTCCAGAGGCATCAGTAGCCATCATCGACAGGAACATTTTTTGGGTTGTTGTTTTAAATAAGGAGACAAGGAAGTCAGCGTGCAGCTGGGAAACGTGACTGCTCGGAGGCGGAAGGTGATATTTTTGCACGTCTCCTGTGAAGACATATGCTCACTTGGAGACTGTGAGACAGGCAGGAGAGCCGGGCCTGAGTTGTCATCCTCCATCCTCCACAAGAGAGAGCTGGGGGCTGGTGGTCCAGGTGAAATAGCCCCGAGCTGTCATCCTTCCAGGAAGCGACTTGTTCCAGTGGGTTAGACCAATTTGTCATCCTCCTTGGTTAGAGTCTGGGATGCAGTTTGGCTTGGGTCAAGAAACGGAGCAGCTATATGAATAGCTGGGCTGAGAGGGGTGAGGATAGCCTAGATCTAGGTAACAGAACACGGGAGACTCTAGAACAAAGCTAATATTTTAGTTTGACTTTACTATCCAATTAGCTGTGCAGTGTTGGACACATTATTAAACCCTGAGTCTTACTTTAAAAAGGAGAAAAATGCCATCTATGTGACAACCTTACTGTAAAGACTAGAGATAATTGTGTAAAGCACCTGGCCCAATCCTTGGTACAGTACAAACACCTGTGGCTGGTAAAACCATTATTGATGGGTTCAGCTGGGGTCCCAGCACAGCTATTCCTCAAGTATCTGGGGTTCTGAGTAGTCTAGAAAACTCACGATATTTTATATGAAATAGCGAGAATGTGTATGTGACCTTTGGGCAGAAAATCTACAGCTTTCCTCCAGTTCTCGGAGGGTGGGCTTCCATATGTCATTGAACAGGTGGTTTACTGAACAGGGGGTTCAAATAAGGGGGCACCTTGGCCCAGAGACAGCCTGTCCACAGGTAGAGGTAGCTTTTTATAATTCCCACAAAGACATCATACGCATTAGGTGAGGAACCGCTGAGCTGGAAACCAGCTTCACCTCCCCCGCCACCAGCTACCCCTGTTTCTGTCTCCCCTGGTCTGCCTCCAGCCACTGGGCTGTGTCCCCTCTGCTCTTAGTTCCTGTTCCCATGGGAAAGAGTTGACGGAATTGCAGGAGAGAAGCCACAGGACTAAGGAAGGGAAGGGAAGGATTAACTTTCGGAGGGAATTAATTAGAAGAATAGGTTTGGAAGACACCTTAATTATTGGGTAGTTGCTCACGGTATCCTCTTGACGACTGTGGGGCAGCTCTCCAGGGAGGCGGCCACTCCCGCCCTTTCACGGCTCTGAGGAGCGAGGTAACGTTGGTGTGGACCCCTTAAACGAGGGCCCACCAGTGGAGAGGTCTGACGTCTGCCTTCTCCACGTTTTTTTTTAATCCTGGTAAAATATACATAACAGAAAATTTACCGTTATTGACATTCACAGTGTTGTGCGAACATCACCACTGCCTAGCTCCAGAGTATTGCCATCACCCCAAACAAAGCCCTGTACCCATGAAGCAGCCACTCCCCACTCCCCACCACCACCAGCCCCTGGCAACCACTGGTCTGTACCCCAAACAAAGCCCTGTACCCATGAAGCAGCCACTCCCCACTCCCCACCACCGCCAGCGCCTGGCAACCACGGGTCTGCGCCCCAAAGCAAAGCCCTGTACCCGCGAAGAAGCCACTCCGCACCACCACCAGCCCCTGGCAGCCACGGGCCTGCTTTCTGTTCCTGTGGATTTGCCTATTCTGGGGATTTCATACATATGCAGTCATACAATACGCGTTTGTGTCCGACCTGTTTCATTCAGTGTGGTGTTCTCAAGGCTCATCCGTGTTGTCGCATCTATCAGAGCTTCATTCCTCCTTATGGCTGGATGATATTCCCCTGGAGTCCCTGGTGGCACAGACGGTTAAGTACTTAGCTACTAAACGGAAGGCTGGGAGTTGGAATCCATCCGGGGTGCCTCAGAAGAAAGGCCTGATCTATGTCCAAATATCAGCTATTGAAAACCCTGTGGAGCACAGCTCTACTCTGACACGCGTGGGGCCAGCGTGAGAATCAATTCAGTGGCAACCGGTGGTAATATTCCACTCTGTGTGTGTGTGTGTGTGTGTGTGTGTGTGTGTGTGTGTGTGTATACACACACCTTTTGTTTATCTATTTGCTTTTGTACATTAGGTTGTTTCCACCTTTGGGCTGTTGTGAATAATGCTGCAGTGAATATTCGTGTGTAAGTTTTTTGTTTGAACCCCCAATTTTATTTATTTATTTTTTTCCATGTCTTTAGGCTCCTGACTTGTTTCAAGTCAAGCGACAGGACAAAGTTCATTCCGTGAGAGGGGATAGAAAGGGGGCTTGTGGCTGCCTGTGCCTGAGGCCGAGCACAGTCAGATGGCGGGCAGAGCTGGGGGAGGCATGGCTGTGTGTGGCGGGGGAGAGTGGGACCCACCTTTGCCACATTGGCCAAAGCAGAAAATAGGCCATGTTGGTACTGGTGCCCTCCTCCTACCCTCTTTCAGCATCTCTTGGCCCTCCCTGGCTCAGTTTCTGTTCCTCCCCTGCATGTAACTTCTTATAGGGTTCAAGCACAGGGCTTGCGTTTCCTAGATGGCATATTAGTGTCCTAAGGCCCCTGGGTGGTGCAAATGGTTTGTGCTTGACTACTAACCTAAAGGTTGACCCTTTGAACCCACCGAGCAGTGCCACAGAAGAAAGACCTGGCAATCTGCTCGTGTAAAGATTACAGCCAAGAAAACCCAATGGAGTAATTCTATAATGCATAGGGCCGTCATGAGTTGGAATTGACTTGATGGCAACAAGCTTGGGTTGGTTTTTTTTTTTTTTTTTTTTTGTGCTTGTTTACTATTGCTGCCACATCAAATGACCACAAATTGGGTGTCTTATACGAACAGCAGTTTATTGTGTCACAGTTCTGGCTGAGAGTCCAAATCAGTGTGTCAGCTGGGCCGTGTGCTCCTGGGTCTCTAGGGGAAGATGCCTTCCTGTTGTTGACAGGTAGCCACAGCATAACTTTGTCTCTGCCGGCCTTCTGTGACTGCCTCTGTGTCTCTTCTGCTCTTATGAAGACACCACTCCTGCTGGCTAAGGACCCCACACTACTCCAGTATGATATTATGTTAACTGATAACATCTGCAAAGATGCTATTTCCAAACAAGGTCAAATTTGCAGGTATTGAGAAATTAGGACTTCAACATATCTTTTTGCGGGGACAAAATTCAGTCTATAACAGTGGGGGAGAAATCAGCCAGTCACCTCACCTCCTTGGCTGTCAGTGTTCTCAAATGTCAGTGGGGCTTATTTTGACCCCACAGGGTTATTTAGGTGAATTAACAGGGTCATTCTGGAGAGAAAAGCAGCCCTAAAGGCGGACAGGCATCATTACTGCTATTCAGAGGTGGGGCACTGAGCCCGAAGGTTCAGCCCGCCCACTCAGCCAGCCCCTGTGAGGGGTTGTGTCTTCATTCACCATTTGGCCTTCTCACCAGGCCTTATTTGTCAATGTCTTAAAGCGCTAACCTCCTCAGTAGGTGTTTGCCTTTCAAAGTAGGTAGTCTTGGAAACAGAGGCCACAGAGGTGTGATTTATTTCAATTGTTGTTGAAACCCTACACCAGTTCAGCAATTTCTGTGAGTACAGTTCAGTGACATTGATTACATTCTTCAAGTTGTGCAACCATTCTCACCCTTCTTTTCTGAATTGTTCCTATGAGTCAGAATCAACTCGATAGCAGTGGGTTCTGTGGGTCTCCCATTAACATACCATTGTTAATGGTGGCGTTTCAGACACCTTGGTGGTGAGGCTGGAGTCCAGGCTGGGACGAAGCTCTCTTGAACAGGCTGGTGTGGAGACTGGTCTCACTTAGCGTTTTAATGGCACCCCCTCTAATGGGGATCCCCCAGCTGTTCAGTTGTTGAATATTCCTGGTGATAGGCACTCTGTTAGCTGCCATGTTTGTTACTGTTAATCTCCACAAAGCATCTCAAAACTAGGCTAATAGCATCCCTTTTTTATAGATACAAATACTGCAGCCTAGTTGAGCCATTGGCAGGAGCTCTCGCAGGTAGTAACTGGAGGAGTCAGGATTGGAACTGAAGGCTTTTTGAGCCTGAGATCTGTTTACCCATTTTGGCCATATCAATCTGTGACCCTTGCTTAATACCCTTTAATACTATCCTATACCCTCACTGGTTCTTTGGGCAAGCACCAATATAGCCTTCCCATATTTAGTGCGCCAAAATATTTGACTCAAGCAGAAGGGACCTGGTATCTTACCCTGCTTGTTCTAGAATATTTCTCTTATCAGTTAAACACTCATTCTCAAACCCTTGCCCGCCCCACTCTTACTTTACAGCCAACCCACTCACAGCCAGAATGTTCGTCCCCTTCCCTTCATTCCTTCCTTTCCTTTTTTTCTCTCTTCCCCTTCTTTCTTTCCTTCCTAAATAAACACACACACACACACACACATACCTTATTCATCATAAGATTACTTGTCTTGCATGCATTTTGACCATCTTCCAGCCATTGGCAGGCCAAAGCTGTGTCTGCAGCTCCCAGGTAAACATGCTAGGTATGTTCTCCTGCTCTTGGGCTTAATGACCGTGTTCTGCCAGGGAGCACAGCCTGGCGGGACCGCACACAGCCTGGCTGTTGTCCATAGTACTGTGACTGGGTGTATAGAAGACAGTTCTCTGCGTAGAATCAAACCAGCTCTGTGTGTTACCAGGTGTAGGAGGCAGAAGCACTCAGG
Organism: Loxodonta africana; assembly: GCF_030014295.1. Classification (NCBI taxonomy): domain Eukaryota; kingdom Metazoa; phylum Chordata; class Mammalia; order Proboscidea; family Elephantidae; genus Loxodonta; species Loxodonta africana. Next base: position 72,824,828 of record NC_087359.1, on the reverse strand, counting down.
GCATAGGGGAAGGCTTTTAATTAAATGGTGAAAATTGATAATGAAATGTACATAGCAGCCACACAAAGGGTGAAATCCCAGGAGCCTTGAGGATTTATTCAGGGTACTGCAGGAAGTGGGGGCCCATGGGTCTGTAGCCTCTGCAGAGCCTAGAGCAACCTGAGAGCTGTGTGTCTCTGCTTTCAACCTTTTATGTTGTTTCCCTCACCGTGGCCATCGGTGACAAGAATCAACTCTGTGAACATGGCGGGGGGGGCAGGGATGCTGAGGATGTTTGGGAGCTGATTTTCGTTAGCCTTTCTGAACAGGGTCTGACTTTGCTGAGCCATTCATGGCCCCCTGCCTTATGCGGCCAGGATTCTACTTTGAGTCAGTTGACTTTCATCAAAACACACAGCAATTGTGGAGGCTAATTTGGACCCTCTGTCCTTATTTTGGAGTCCTGGTGGCATAGTGGGTAAGAGCTGTGGCTGCTAACCAAAAGGTCATCAGTTCGAATCCACCAGCTGCTCCTTGGACATCCTATTGGGGAAGTCCTACTCTGTCCTGTAGGGTCACTATGAGTTGGAATGGACTTGATGGCAGCGGGTTTGGTTTTGGGTTTTTGGTCCTTATCTTGGAATTCCTGGGTGGTGTGGATAGGTAACATGCTCGGCTGCTAACCAAAAAGTTGAAGGTTTGAGCCCGCTCAGAGATGCCTCAGAAGAAAGGCCTGGCAGTCTACTTCTGAAAAATCAGCCACTGAAAACCCCATGGAGCACAGTTCTACTCTGCATACATGGGGTCACCGTGAAGCAGAGTTGACTTGGTAGCAAATAGTTTGGGGTTTTTTCGTCCTTGTTTTTAAGTGTTCTTTAACAACTTTTACTTTCTGTGTTTATTGAAGAAAATTGAGACTAAGCAGATAAGTTAAAAGAAGGAAATGAAAATTGCCCATCACCCCACCACTGGGAGATCTCCACTGTGTTAGCATTTCTGCCTGCACCTTGTTTCTCTGTGTTGTATGTACTTTACTCAGACTTTTTTAAAGAAAAGTCATACATATGTGTGGTTAAAAGAGATGAAATAATACGCAAGTGCACACAATGAAAAGTAAGGCTCTGTTTCACCTCAGAGTCGCAGTTCTCTCTGCCAGAGTGAGTTGGACACTTGATGAGAACAACGCCCGTTAGCTTCCCATCGATTTGCGATAGTGTTATAGAAGGTTTTACATCTCGCTCTGCTGTGACTTGCGTTAATCACTTCTTTTAGGTCCGCACAGCAGGCCCTGAGCCCCAGCTGCTGCAGTCCTCTGGGGTCCATGGGTTTCAGGATTCAGCATCCATAGCAGGGGTGACTGGGCGCCTGACAAGCAATGCACCGCTTTCTAGGGAGGCCAAAGAGGAGAAGAGGCCTTGGTGGTTCAGGGGTAGAAGTCTCGCCTTGCATGCAGGAGACCTGAATTTGATTGCTGGTCATTGCACCCCGTGCACAGCCATCATCTGTCTGTCAGTGGAGGTTTGCAGGTTTCCAGGATGCTTCAGCAGAGCTTCCAGACTAAGACTGGGAAGAAAGGCCTGGTGATCTGTTTCCAAAATCAGCCAGTGAAAACAAAAGTGGTCTGGTGCGCAGCCAGTCACAGGGACGGTGCGTGCAGGTCTGAGGAGCATTTTGTTCCATGCTCCAGGACTCTGAGCCAATTAGACCAAACACTAAACCAAACTCAACTGCTGTCAAGTGGATTCCAACTCACAGCGACCCTACAGGACAGAATAGAACTGCCCCGTGAGGTTTCGAATGCTGTAAGTCTTTATGGAAGCTGACTGCAGCCTCTCCCTCCTGTGGCCAGTGAGACAGCAGCTAACAATAACAACGAGGAGAATCACCTCCCTTAGCTGACCGTCGTTTCCCTTTGTACTCTAGGGGGCGCCGTGATTGCTCTAAAAGAGCAAGTGCTGCCAACACCCCGTGCTCACGCAACCTCAGCGTCACACGTGTGCTGCTTGTGACCTCCCCCAGGGAAGCCTGGTGGCCACGCACTCCCCAACATCAGAGCTGCCCCAGGGTGGCTTCATTTGCCTGCCTCTGACTTCCTGGTTTATAGACGGTTGCACAAATGCCAGATGTGCGTGACCTTTTCTTTCCTTCCCAACAGAAGCCTGGAATGGTCCCCCCTCCTCCAGGAGAGGAAAGCCAGACGGCCGTGCTCCCACCTGGCTGGCAAAGCTACTTGTCTCCACAGGGGCGCCGCTACTATGTCAACACCACAACCAACGGTGAGTCTTGCCCCAGGAGCTTCGTGCAACCAGTGCCCAGGATTTCTGTCCCTCTGCGGGGACAACTTTCTCCTTCCTCCTCCATCCCCACCCCTGACTTTGGCTGGTTCTTCAGAAATCTACCCTCAAAGCCTGCAGTGGAGTCTTGCTCTCCCCACGGTGTTGGGTGGTAGGGTCTGGCTCTGGCTTCTAGAGTATATCCAGAGGGAAGGCTGCCTTTTAAGGTTGGTGTCATCCCTGGGACCTCACAACCACCCCGGGCATCCTCATTGAACCCAGCATCATGCTCAGTGCCTTCCAGACTGACACCTCAGAAGGTTCTGTAGTCAAATGCTGGTTTAGATGAAATTCAACAGGTGAAGTCCCACTACGTGATTTCTCAGAATTATGAAGGTACTGAGCACTGAAGCTCCGAATGGATTGAGTTGTGTCCCCCGCTAAACAGTGTGTTATGAATCCTAATCCGTATGTTTGTGGTTGGGGCCCTAGTGGTGCAGTGGTTAAGAGCTTGGTTGCTAACCCAAAGGTTGGCAGTTTGAACCCCCAGCCACTCCTTGAAACCCAGTGGGGCAGTTCTACTCTGTCCTATAGGGTTGTGATGAGTTCGAATGGACTCCACGGCAATGGGTCTTGGTTTGGTTTTTTGGATACCTGTGGTTATAATCCCATTCGGCAAAGGGTTTTGTTTGTTATGTTAATGATAAAGGATTAGTGTAGGGTGTGTTTTAAGTCAATCTCTTTGGAGATATAAAAGAGATTAAATAAGCAAGTGAGAGAAGCAGAGATGGGGGAAGAGTGATACCAAGCTACATGAAGATTGCCCAGGAGCAGAAGCTCAGAAGAGACAAGGACTTTCCTCCAGAGCTGACTTAAAAAGAAAGCCTTCTCCTAGAGCCAGCACCCTGAATGCCGACTTCTAGTCTCCTAAACTGTGAGAAAATAAATGGTAAAGCTACCCACTTGTGGTATGTCTGTTACAGCAGCTCTAGAGAACTCAGACACCAGTGTAGGGATTCCGTAACTGCACCACAAGGACTGTTTTCTCATCCCTGAAGCATCTCCCTGGGCTGGCGTTTCTCGGAATGTTCTTTGGAAAGGCTGGAGCTCCTTTGGATCATTCGTTCTAGTCAGTAACACAAGTTCCGTGTGCATTTCTAAGTTGAATAAGACCTCACCTTTTTTCTTAGGAACTTGTTGTCACCAGGAGGGTTTCTCCATGCCCACAATGATTATGGACTTCCCTGGGCCGCTTATGGAGCTTCCAGCCTATGTAGGGTCTATAGTAACCTGCACCAAAAAAATAAACCCGCTGGTGTCAAAGCAGTTCCAGCTCATGGTGACCCAGTGTGTCCGAGTGGGACTGTGCTCCGGAGGTCAAAGCAGTTCCAGCTCATGGTGACCCCGTGTGTCCGAGTGGGACTGTGCTCCGGAGCATTTCTACGGCTGTGATCTTTCAGAAGGAGATCGTCAGGACTTCCTTCCAAGGCACCTCTGGGTAGACTGAAACCACCAGCCTTTCTATGAACAGCCGAGTGCTTAACCATTTGCCCCACCAGGGGCTTCTTAGTGACCTCCAAGTAGTAGGTCTCTAAAGGGAGGGTGCAGAGTGGGCCAGATTCTATACAAGGCCCTGATGCAGGTGGTGGTCTCTGGCTGTAGGCAAAGCAGGCCAGGTTAGCTGACAGTTCTCTCCTGTGCTCGTGACTCCCCAGGGGCACTGCCAGGAGAGAACTGAGAGGATTGAAACATGGAAAATCAGAGCTGGTGGGAATCCAAGCTGTCCGTGCCAAAGCAGCACATGAAATCCACCCAAATCCACCAGTCGGCTCAGCCTTGGCTTCTCACGTCCCTCGCCTGTGCCCGCTTAACTTTGTGGCCACCTCTTCCCACCAGAGGGACCGTTAATATGTCTTCGGATTATGAGCTTGCACACGAGGGGTCCTGGTGACAGGAGAGGCAGCTGCTGTTTAGAGGGGCCAAACAAAGAAAGCAGCTGGCAGCTGCCACTCTAGAAGGCTTGTTTGTTCGTCATCTCCCCTGACAACCTGGTTTTCTGGGCATGAGAGGGGGTATCCAGTTGAAGGGGTAACCGGGGTTACTAGGAAGAGGGAAGTAGGACTATTTCTGACCATTCTAATCTTCAACTTCCTCAAACCAGCAGATGAGAGCTACACGGTTATCAGGGCCTCCTCGAGGTTGTGGAGAGAGTGTGGGCCATTCCCCACCTGTAACGTGTGCACTTTGGACCAGATGGCCCTGAGTCGACTCTAGTCCTGAGTTAGCCACTCTATTGCAGAGGACCTGGGGGGGTGGTGATTTTCTAAAATTAGCATTTTTTGTTTATCTTTGTTTTTAATTAAGAGCAGAATATATTCTCAGGGTAGAAATTCAAAGAGTACAAAAAGGTTTCAAATAAAAACTGGCAATCTCCAGCCCCACCCCCCAGCCTAATTATCATGTACACCCTTCAGGATATGCGTGTCCCCTCTCTCACTCTTAGCTGATGAGGATGTGTGATATTTTTAAAATAAATTGGGAAGTATCCAGGTTGCTCTATAAATTGCTTTGACAGTGTACCGCAGACATTTTTCTATACTTGAACACTTCAGTCTTAACTCACTCTTTATAATGGCTACGTAGCAATCCATTGCACAGGTATGTTGTCATTAATTAGCCCTCTTTTTATTAATAAGAGTCCCTGGGTGGTGCACATGGCTAAGTACTTGGCTCCTAACTGAAAGGTTGGTGGTTTGAATCCACCCAGAGGGCCTTGGAAGAAAAGCCTGGTGATCTACCTCACTGTCACAACCATTGAAAACCCTTTGGATCTCATTTCAGCTCTGACACACATGCGGTCACCAGGAGTCAGGATCACCTTGACGGCAACTGTTACTGGCACTTTATCTTCTTAATGAGCAATGTTGTTGCTGTTGTTGTTGTTAGGTGCATCAAGTAGACACCTAGAGACCCCACGTGACAGAGTAGAACTGCCCCATAGGGTTTTCTTGGCAGTAATCTTTATGAAAGCAGCTCGCCAGGCCTTTCTCCTGTGGATCCACTGGGTGGGTTTGAACCGTCAACCTTTCGGTACGGCAGTTGAGCACTTAATCATTTGTGCCACCGGGCCTTGTCACCTTTTACATTAGCAGACAGCATCTGGCAGCTTTTTCTAGGACGCAGACTTTAGCATATGCCATGAGCCAGGGCATCCTCGTGGGTCCCAGGATACAATGATCCCAAGGCAGCTCCAGGCAGCAGGGGTCAGCAGGCTTTGTGAGCCATAGGGTCTCTTGTCGTGACTACCCAGCCCTGGCCTTTTAGCATGAAAGAGCCATAGACAGTATATGTGAGTGTGACAGTGTTCTGATAAACCTGCATTTATGGACACTGAATATGAATTTCATATAATTTTTTACATATCATGAGATATTCTTCTCGCGATTCTCTTTCAACCGTGCAGAAATGTAGAAACCAGTCTTAGTTCACGAGTTCACGGCTATATAATAGCAAGTGTGGCCCAGTTTGCTGCTGACACCTGCTCCAGGCTGTCTGCCACCTCCGATAGGACCGACCCTACCTACCCTTTCCCTCCTTCTCTGTTACCCTGACACTAATCCTGGCTCCTTGCTTTTACATTCTAGACACACGCCGGTTTCATTCATCGAATGTGCAGTTTGTTGTTTATCTGTTTGTTTGATTGATTGAATCATTCATTCAACAAGTACTGTGCTTCAAATATGTACCAGACTGAGTGCTGGATCCTGGGGATATAGTAATAAAAAGCAGCAGTCCCTGCTCTCAGAGTGCTTATGTACTTGTCGGGAAGGCAGATTTTCCATGAATACATATTTGGTTGCAGTCATGAGAAGGGTTGTGAAGGAGAAGTCCAGGGTGTTTTGAGAGCATGTTACAGAGTCCAGGGAAGGCTTCCTGGAGGAGGAGATTTTTGTTAACTTGTTGTTTGTTTACGTTTATTTATTGTGGTAAATAAATATATATTTAACGCAAACATTTACCATTTCAACAATCTTCATTTGTACAGTTCAGTGACATTAGTAATGTTTGTGTTGTTCAGTCATTACCCTGATCCGTTCCCAAATTTTTCATCACTCTTAATAGAAGCTCAGTTTCCCTTAAGCATTGAGTCCTTATTTCGCCCTGCTGCCCACCTGCCCCTGATAACTGCTAATAAACTTTGTTTTCTATACTCTTACCTATTCTAGATGTTTCATATAAGTGGGAACATACAGTATTTGTCCATTTGTGATTGACTTATTTCACTCAGCATAATGTTTTCAAGGTTCGTGTATCAGGATTTCATTTCTCTTATGGCCGAGCAGTATGTATGTATATACTACATTTTGTTTATTCATTTGTTGATGGACATGTAGGCTGTTTAAAAAAAAAATAAACCCAAGCCCATTGCCATCAAGTCAGTTCTGACTCATAGCAGCCCTATAGGACAGAGGAGAACTGCACCAAAGAGTTTCCAGGGAACACCTGGTGGATTCGAACTGCCTACCTTTTGGTTAGCAGCCGTAGCATTTAACCACTGCGCCACCAGGGTTTCCTTAGGCTGTTTAGGAGGAGGTATTTTTGCTTTCAGATTGGAAGGATGTGGGAGGGGAAGGGGTTGAGAATGGGAAGCACCTTCCTGAGGGCAAAGAGTACGTCATGTTTGGTGAAGGGGGAGAAGACCAGGGTAGCTGGTGCTCTGGAAGTCGTAGGGGTAATGGCTGGAGAACAGGGACAGATTGTTCAGTCTTTGAATGCTGTGTTAATGCTCTTTAGTCTACAGGAATGGAAGCCCAGCCGTCCCTCTGACTCTCCTCTGGAATTCCTTCTTAGACTGATTGGTTTGGCTGCTGCCATGTCGTTAAAGGCTTTGAATTGTACTCCCTTCCGGCAGGGAATTACCTCTCAGAAGGATGACCTGCTTTTCTCTGACATGCATTTATCTGGCTCTCCTGATTTCTGGAGGCATGTGAGATTGTACCTCCTCACTGCTGGACCATCACACCCAGCTTTCTGCCCCAACTCACAGGTCTCTCTTGCCCACGTGGCTCAGGCTAGAGCTCCGTGCTAAAGCTCCAACACCTCCCGGGGGCCTCCCTCCCCGGGCAGCGGGTCGTTCACGCACCAGATGCACTGCCCAGGAAGCAGAGCCCCACTGCAAGTGGCCACCGGCCGTTACTCACTCCCTCTTTGTCTGCCTACCTTTCTTCCAAATACTTCCAGTCTTCCTTAATCCCTATCTCTTTTTTCTTTTTTTTTTTTTACCCAGGCAAAATAGGCATTCTGTCCCTGTTTTTATAAAACCAAAAACAAAACAAAAACTCCGTTGCCATCAAGTCGAATTCCAACTTCTGGCGACCGTATATGATAGAGTAGATCTGCCCCATAGGGTTTCCAAGACCGTAAATCTTGACAGAAGCAGCCAGCCACATCTTTCTCCCATGGAGCAGCTGGTGGGTTTTGAACCACCTGCCTTTCAGTTAGCATCCAAGCGCTTAACCACTGTGCCACCAGGGCTCCTTCCTGTTTTTATACCGAATACAGATAGAACTACATAAAAGCCCAATTTACATTTGTATTACTTTGGTTGGGCTAATCTGCTTATTTTCTAAGCCATTTAGGATTTTCTGGGTAGGGATTTTCACCCACTGGAAGCTGTGCTGGGCTCTGGGGATATAAAATCAAACAAGATGTGGCTTCTGCTGTCACAGACTGAAGCTCTAGTAAGGCCAGAGAAAGACGTAAACCAGGAAACATTAGGGGTATTAGCATGGGAACGTGGGGCTCAGTGAAGGAGCAGTCAGCTTTATCCAGGCATCAGACAAGACTCAGAGGTGGTGACCCTTAACTCAGTGTTCCAAGCGCAGGTTAGAGCATGAGCAAAGACAAGGCAACCAAAGACAGGCTAATGTATTTGGTGTCGGTAATTAACAGACAGGTGAGAGAGAGAGTTAGGGATCTGATCAACAACATGTCTTGTGACGCATTCTGAGGAGGTGGTCAGTGGGGAGCTATGGAAGAGTTTAAAATGGCGGCATGAGATGATCAGAATATTGTGGCGAGATTGCTTGTGCAGCAGAGCGAAGGATTGGAGGACAGGAAGCATGGAGACCAGGAACTAAATGAGAAGAGAAATAAAGAGATCAAACACCAAGCCCACAGCAGTGGCTGGAGAGGAGAGAAGGTAGAATCTACCCAACAGGATATGACGGATCAGGGAAAGAGATCTTGGATTTCTCCCCATTTTTGCCTTGGGTGACTGAGTCCTGCAATGAGAATAAGGGACATGAGGTTAGAGAACAGGTTTGGCAGGAAGAAAATGGATCCATATTGAGTGTACAGTAACTTGGGGGAGATTCAGGGAGACGTCTAGCAGATATTTGGATGACTGGGTCTATGATTCAGGAGGTGTTGAGACTACAGATGGGAATTTGGGAAGCTGAGGGAGGACATGGCTTGGCAAGCAGAGAGCTGAGTGGATTTCACCTTATAGCCCCCTTGGCCTGACACTGTTGCTCAGTAACCAACCTGTGTAACCACATCCGGCAGCCCAGAACTTGCATTTCATGGTAGAGAGATGAAGTCATGAGAATGCAGGACACTACCCAGGACACACTTCTAGGAGAGAGCCCTACAGAACAACGTTGAAGGGAGGGCCAAAGGAGACTTTGAGGGAATTGTCAGAGACATGTTGGAGTCAGGAGAAGGTAGGGCCATAAAAGGCAAGGGAGAAGAAATGTTCTAGAAGGGAAAGTCAGAGACAGACTGAAATATCCATCCTATTTATGGTAGGGGTGATATTTTAGATGACTGGGGAAAGCACAGATTATTTAATAAATGGGACTGGGGCAAATGATGGGGGCGTTGGCGGTTCAGTGGTAGAATTCTTCCCTTCCATGCGGGAAAGCAGAGTGTCATTTCTGGCAAGGCACCTCATGTGTACCTACCATCATTTGTCAGCGGAGGCTTGCGTGTTGCTCTAATGCTGAACTGATTTCAGGGGAGCTTCCAGACAAAGATGGGCTGGGAGGAAAGGCTTGGTGGCCTACTTCCAAATATCAACTGTTGAAAACACTAGATTACAACGGTTTGGTCCACAACATGTTGTTTCATGATGCATGAGGTCGCCAAGAGTCCGGGCCCTACTTGACAGCGTCTAATAACAACAAGGAGCCCTGGTGGCATAGTGGTTAAGAACTCAGCTGCTCACCAAAAGGTTAGCAGTTCAGATCCACCAGCCGCTCCTTGGAAACCCTATGGGGCAGTTCTCCTCTGTCCTATAGGGTCACTATGAGTCTGAATCAACTCGACGGGCAACGAGTGGTTTGGTTAATAACAACTACAACTGGGCCAAATGGCTAACAGGAAGTCTCAGAGGGTAAATTAATATATTAATGCCACTGCATGCATATAAACTCACCGAAGCCATCAGAGCATGCTTTATGAGATTTGGGGAAGCCTCCATCCTCTCCCAGTCCCTACCCATGGCTTATGGCACCATGAAGGGTGACCTTGAACTCAGCCCCAGGAACTCTAGGGGTTCTGGAATAGGGAATTGCTTGTCCTACACTGTCTAGGAAAGTGCTCCATTCCCACCAAAAGTTAACTCTGTTGCAAAAAAAAAAATTGGGGTTGTGTTTAGTTCATGGATTGTGAGCTGTTATCAATAGCCTGCCCTGTAGTTCAAGAAGCATTTGTTGCCATTTATAAATTGGCCAGATATGTAGGCTTCCCCTCTCTTAATAGTGATGGTCATAGGTATTCAGGTCCTGTTTTTGGAGAAACGTTGGCCTTTTAGATACTGTTTTAGCATACCGTTTGCCATTTGGATATTGAAGGGGTATTTCAAGTCAGTATTGAAAACCAAGGTTAATTTTTTTTTAATTGAGGTGAAATCCAAGGTTAATTTTGTTTAACGTACAAGTCAGTAGTTTAACGTAGGGGTCGGTATTTACCTTTTACTTACTAATCTTGTGCACACTAGTTGTTATTTGTTGTGTCTGTGCCTTTCATTTCTAAAGAAGGACATCATTTGAGGGGGCTGCCTTAGCCTAGTTCCTCTAGAAAGCAGAGCCTGAGGCAAGGATTAAGTTTTAATCACCTTATTTAGTAGGTACAAGCCTGGAGCCCTGAGGGTAGGTAAGAAAGGGAGGGGAGGCAAAAGAAGATCCCACCCTGATGCTAGCTACTGTTTCACTAGGAGCTGCAAAGAGACCCGGCAGGTCACTCAGCTTGACACACAGCACTTCTCTGGAAGAGTTGCAAGGAGGAGCCATGCCTTGAAGTAGTCCACAGGAGAGCAGGGTATTTTATCTGCTCACCTTCCTCTTGTCTCCTATTTCCCACTGGCCAAGGTTCTCCTCTTGGAGAGCGGTTTCCCCACACTTTGGGGTTGTACCATCTGACCCCCAGCAGCCTGGTAAAAAGTCTGATTCTACATCCCACAGAGGGATGATTCACCCAAGTCCAACGTGAATGGGCATCCAAGTTGGCTGAGGTGCCAACCAAAATAGGAGGCATTTGAGGGAAATCTGAGGAACAGTCCAAGGCCTGTGTCCCAATGAGAGAGAGACCCTTGTAGAACTGACTGCTGCGGTGGACATCTCTCTCTGACTTAAGACCTTGATGATTTGATCATTCTTAAAAGTAGATTCAGTGGCTGGTGACTTCTACTGTAGAATCCTAGGAGGAAACTTCCAGATCATCTAGCACAGGGCTTGTCAAACTACGGCTCATGGGCCTAATTCAGCTCATAGCTTGTTTTTGTAAATAAAGTTTTATTGGAACACCACCACCGCTAGTTGCCTTCGAGTCACTACCAACTCATGGCAACCCTGTGTGTGTCTGAGTAGAATTTTGCTTTATTGGAACACGGCACAGCCATGCCTATTGTTTATGGATTCTTTAGGGCTGATTTGTGCCATAAAGGGCAGAGGTGAGTAGTTCCAACAAAGACCGTGTGGTGCACAAAGCCAAAAATGGTTACTCTCTGGACCTTTCCAGGAAAAGTGTGACGATCCCTGGTCTAACAAATAGAACTACTCATTTTACGCATAAGGAAATGGAGGCCCCAACACGGTAAAAGGACTTTCTCAATATGGTGTTAGTTGCCTTCAAGTGGATTCCCACTCACTCCGACCCCATGTGTGCAGAGTAGAATTGCTCCATAGGGTTTTCAAAGCTATGACCTTTCAGAAGCAGATCACCAGGCCTGCCTCTGGATCTGTTTGAAATGCCAACCGTTCATGTAGCGGTTGAGCGCTTAATCATTTGTGCCACCCAGGGGCTCCTTTCTCAAAGTAACCTGGCCATTTAAAAGCCAAGCTGTGTCTGGAACCTCGGTCTTCTAACCTTTCCTTTTTTGCTTCAGGATTCAGGAGGATGTGGGATGGTGTTCGGTGCTGGTGACTTAATTTGTAGTAAGGATGACTGAGTTCGTGGATTAGTAAAAAAGAACATTTATTTTTAAGGGAAACATACCAATCTTGTTCGAGCGTCAGCCGAAACCCAGGAGAGCAGAGAATTGTTTCTAAGGTCTTTTGATGAAGAATCCATATGTATAAATGTTTTTTTGTGTTTGTGAATGAAGCTTGGAGGATTAAACCAGGATTTGAGCTTTTGGTCTCATTTGCCAAATAGTGGGTAATTTTCTTGACTTCTTGTTTTAATTTTTCTTTTAAATGAGTGGATTCCCATTTAACTTTATTACCCCAGGAGCGAATGTGATTTTCTGGACATGTTTTCCAGTAGAACACTTTTAAAACATTCTTTGAGCTTTTCTTTGTTACAAATAATTGGATATTCTTTTAACTCCCCAAACAGAACAGCCCCGATAATTCCGTGTTAATAAAAGTTGCCCTGAGAAGCATCTATACCCCAAAACATGGATCTGTTCTCTTCTGTCCATCTGTGCTGAACAACTGTGAGACTAAAAGGATGCTTGTATGTGCACATTCTGTTGACTGAATTAGCTCTTTTTATTTATTTTACGATTTTGTGTGTGTGCTCACGCCCATGTCTATTTTAGCGTGATTATTTTTCTTTAATGCCCTTTTAGTGGAAGACCATTACACCCGAAAGCTTACTATTAATATCCTTATCTGTAGGTGTATTTTTTTCTTCCAAGGCACCCATTTTAATCTGTTTCAGTAATATTAAGGTGGGTGACGCGTTCCTGATTTCTCACCAGTTTTTAAGACCGATGATGATCGCTTAGCATTTGTGGCAAGTGCCAAGTGAGAGAGAGAGTCATTCACACTGCCTGTCAAGTTCTAGTAAAAAGACAAAGGGAAAAAAAATAAGATCTTATCATGTGCTGTATCCTGGGATGTTGAATTACTTTGAAAAAGACTGCTTACTGGTAAACAGCGTTCCTGGTTGGCCGATAGGTGGAGCCACTGACTAGCAGCAACCGGTTTGTGTATGGAAGCAAAAAAAAGGAACATGTGGGCTATGACCTAGCAATTCCACCCTGAGTTTGCTACTCAAGAGAAATGAAAACATATCCACACGTAAAATCCTGTATATGAATGCTCATGACAGCATTATTCATAATAGCCAAAAAAGTGGAAATAACCCAAATGTCCGTCAACAAATGAACAAACAAAAGGTGGTGTATCCATACAGTGGGCTATCACTCAGCCATGAAAAGGAATAAAGTACAGACACGTGCTACTACGTGGATGGACCTTGAAAACGCGCAGTGAAAAAAGTCGGGCGTAAAAGAACACGCTATCGATCCCATTGGTAGGAAATAGGTGACTCCATAGAGACAAGGTTAGTACTTGCCAGAGGCTGGAGGGAGGAGGAAGTGGAGGGTGACAGCTAAAGGGCATGATATTTCTTTTTAAGGTGATGGGCATGTTCTAAAGCTAGATACTGGCAATGGTTGGACAACTCTGTGACAGTGCTAAAAAGCCATCGAATTGTATGTTTTGTAAGAGTGAATTTTATGGTATGTGAATTATATCGCAGTACAGTTGGTTTTAAAAAGGTGGGCAAGTTGGTGATTTGCTAGGCATCCTTCAGAAGTTCTTTAGATGCCCGTGTTGGAGAATCCTTGTGCCCGATCCCCAGACTCTGCTGGGCATCAGAAGCACCCAGGGAGTTTGTTAAAAAAAAAACAAATGTACATTTCCCACCACAAACCTACTGAATCAGGATCTGCTATTTGTAGAGATTAAAATTTCTGCTTTATAATTAAAGTGTTTTCTCATAGTCACCACCTATTTTTCACTTGCAAGGAGACTCAGTGACAAGATGGGAAAGGCATAATCCATGGATCAAACCTGAGAAAGCTGAGGGGTAAATTTAAAGTCAGTTTCCTGTAACAGAAATACAATGAGAAAGTATAGTTGTCTACAAATAGGTAAACATTTCATCATGGTCCCAAGGTTACAGGTTACGTAACCGGAAACTAGTGTAGTTAAAGAAGAATCTCACAGAAGAGCTACCTGAAGACCAGTAACTCGATTTTACAGTAACAAATACAGAATGAATATAAAACTGCAAGGAATGGCGCTTCACCTGGCTAATGTTTGTGTTTTAAGCGTTGTCGGGGGACCTGACTCTTGTGTATTTTCCAGCTTTTATTCTTATCTGTATAACAAGATGTTAATTTCTAAGCTTTGGAATTTCAAAGCTTTGGAGACAATACCTCAGAAACTTTTTTGATCTCGGCATTTTTGCTATTAAAAAAACCCTTGGACTCTGGTTTCTACTGTATTTCAAGCTAAGGTTGAATCAAAGACTTTGGGGCTTAGGAGATTTTTAATTGTTACATCCCGGGTGGTGCTCTCACATCTGGACAGGTTAAACACCATCCTTGCCTCATTGAAACAGTCTAGCGAGACAGCTCCGGCCTTGGAGATCTGGGGGAGTTGTGAAGTTTCTTCTTCCGTCTTTCTCTTCCCTGGAGATATTTAGACTTCCTAACTTAACTCTCCTTTGGTTAGGAAGTAGGTGCCAGTGAACAGCCATGGTCCCCTCACCATTCATCACACTGCAGGGCCCAGGGGCCTGGCGAGTCCAGTGGAATCTGATTGTATCAACTGGCTAATCTGTGTGAAGTGGCAGAACCTCTAACAGTCATTAAATCAGCCAGTGTTCATTAATTAAAGGCTGAAGAAAGTACGGGACAGCTGTAAATTGTGTACACATAAGGAATGATGTTTGCTTGGATTGAACACAAAAAAGGTGCTGGACTGTGATGGCTAAATTGTTCAGGAAATGGCATTATAGTGCCTGTGTGACCGTTTTGGGGGAGGGAAAGCTGACAATCGGGGCAGGGTCAGGACCTGGTGCACTGTCCTTGAAGACACAGGTGTAACGGATGTCATAGTGGATTGTCTCCTGGATTAAAGGCTGTCCGCAGAAGCATTTTATTGTGTATAAATAAACCTATTGCCCTTGAGTTGATGCCAGCTCATAGTGACCCCATGTGCTTCAGAGTAGAACTGTGCTCCCATATGGTCTTCTTGGCTGTAATCTTACAGCAACAGATTTCCAGGCCTTTCTTGCAAGGTGTTCCTGTGTGGATTCGAACTGCCAACCTTTCAGTTAGTAGCCGAGAACAAGTGGTTTGTAGCACCCAGGGATCTTCGTGTGTACAGGACTTAAAAATGTTGATTTAGTTGCCCACATTGAAAAGTTGGGAGGTTTTTCATACTCATCCAGATACCTGTCTTCTCCTGAAAAATTGTGAGCCGTGGCCACACTGAGCTCACCTTCCTGCCTGAACACAGCTAGTGGAGCGGAGGAGGTAGCCACCGCGTCTGATTTTTTATGCTCAGTCACCTTCATGGATGTATTTTACTTGTCTCGGTCTTGCAGGAGCCCTGTTGGCGCAGTGGTTAAGAGCTGAGTTTTGGCCTGTTTTCAGACCAGGACTTCGAACCGGTTCTGTCTAGTTCAGTCATAGCCGAGGAAGTGACACCGGAATAGACCCAAATTTTAAAAATTTGGGTGAATTGAAACGATAACTGGAATGGGAAAAATAACAGGTTGAAGCCCTGCTAGAAATTTCATCTCCTTCTTAAAACACAAGGGCAGCATGCACGTTGCATAGCAACCAAACGCATCACCTGTCAGGGTCAGAAACGACGATGCCCGGCTCAGAGATGGCAGCTGACTGCGCCACTGGGTAGCTCTCCTCAGTCCTGGCAAAAATCCATCCTCACACATCAGGCTCCTGAAGGGGCTCTCTCTGCTTTTTCCAAGCCTCCCATTCCAGGGCTATGACCCATAATTTTTCCTGTTCTGGTTTTGGATCACTCAAATTTTAAAATTCGGGTCCCTTCTGGTTTTGCTTCATCAGCCATAACCGGTTCAGAGTGAACATTGTGATGTTGTATCGTGTTGGAGATACGCAGAGGCATTAGACACAAAGGGAGGAAGACAGTTTATAGACGGGCTTGGAAATCAGAGATTATGAAAGGGGCCAGGCAAGAGAATGAAGAATCTAGGGAGCAATAACTGACTTGTTAAAAAAAAAAAAGAAAATTTTTTTTTTTTTTTAGTTGCCATCAAATGGGCTCTAACTTACGGCAACTTATGTGTAGCAGAATGAAACGTTGACCCGTCCCGCGCCGTCTTCATGATCGTTGGTATGTTTGAGTCCATTGTTGTGGCCATGCGTCAGTCCATCTCATTGAGCGTTTCCCTTGTTTTTGTTGGCCCTCCACCAACCATGATGTCCTTTTCTAGAGATTGGTTTTTCCTGATGACATGTTCAAAGTAAGTGAGTCAAGGTCTTGCATCCTCGATTCTAAAGGGCGTTCTGGTTGTATTTCTTCTAAGACTGATTTATTCGTGCTTCTGGCAGTCCGTGATGTAGTCAGTATTCTTTGCCGTACCCCAGTTCAAATGCATCAATTCTTCTGTCTTCCTTTGTCAGTGTTTAGCTTTCACATGTAGATGAGGTGATTGAAAAGACCAAGGCTTGGGTCAGGTACACCTTAGTCATCAAAGTGACATCTTTGCTTTTTAAAACTTAAAAAAGGTCTTTTGCAGCAGATTTGCCCCATGCAATATGTTGTTTGATTTCTTGCTTGACTGCCGCTTCCATGGAGATTGATTGTGGATCAAGTAGAATGAAATCTTTGACAAGTTCAGGTTTTTCTGCATTTATCATGATGTTGTTTATCGGTCCATTTGTGAGGATTTTTGTTTACATCACGTTCAGACGTAATCCATTCTGAAAGCTGTAGCCTTTGACCTTCCTTCATCAGTAAGTTCTTCAAGTTGTCTTCATTTGCACCAAGGAAGGTTGTATCATCTGGGTATCACAGGTTGTTAATGAGTCTTCCTCCGATCTCGATGACACTTTCGTCTTCACATAGACCAGCTTCTCGAATTGCTTGTTCAGCGTACCAAAACCCAACCCATTGCTGTCGAGTCTGTTATGACTTATACCAACTCTACAGGACAGAGTAGAACTGCCCTGTAGAGTCTCCAAGGCTGTAATCTTTACAGAAGCAGGCTGCCGTATCTTTCTCCCGAAGAGCAGCTGTTGGATTTGAACCACCGTCCTTTCAGTTAGCAGTCAGGTGCTTAACCACTGCACCACTGGCGCTTTTTTTTTTTATTGTTCAGCGTACAGATTGAGTAAGTAAAAGGATATAACAGTTATGGGGCATCAGTTTCAAGAAGGACCTTTAACACATTCCACCTTTGCCTTATTCTGGGAGCTTTTATGAGCACCTGACATATTAATGCAGGCAGCATTGCTAGGGGTGGGGGGTTAATAACAGGACTGGCCACAGCAGAAATTTGAGGACCACAGGAAAGGGCAGTCTGGACAGATATAACCGGGGTAGTGTTTAAAGGGTTAGTCTCAGGGAGTCAGGAAAACTCCCAGCAAAAATACACGTTATCTGTAGGCGACATTCTGATCAGTGCGTGGGCAAGGGCTATGCGAATTGATTATCAAGCAGCAAGTGTTTACTGAATACATTCTCTGTGCCCAGCTCCAGTTATCCACGTGAATTGCTTCTTTCAGGGGTGGTGTGGGCAAACACAATGCAAATGGCCACGTGTTTGCAAAGACTGAATGCTTCCTGATGTGGGTCTTAGATTGTTAAACGGGACTTTCCTTGTGGGCTGGAGTCAGTTTTTTTTCCTGCCTGACTGTAGCTCTGAAGGTCCCTTCTGGCTCTAAAATTTTCCACGGATCAGGTCTTCATTGTTGGAGGAAGATCTTGGAATGGGGTAACAGCGTTTTTCTTCTTTCAGTCCGATCTGGGTTCCAAAGTAGGCAGTGCTCACCAAAGAAGTGTGGGAGGAAGGCAGGGTGAGAAGTTAGTCACGCCACATGCACATGTTTGCCGCGTGCCCACTCCCTGCAAGCTCTCTGCCGGGCTGAGCAGAGGGACCCTGGGCACCGAAGGGTCTTCTCATCCTGGGACAGATCGTTTGCTGGACCAGAGTCTGCAATGCCTGGAAGTACCTGTTGAGTGACACTCCTGCTCACTTGCTAGCTGTGATCAGTGCCTGTCTGCATGGCTAAGGATACCTTCAGCTGGAGAAGAAATATATCCTCTCCTGTAACAGAGATGAGAGTTGAGGAATTTGTCAAGGTGCATGGCACACGGAGGAGGCCCTGGGTGGTGCAGTTAACACACTTGGCTGGAGTCTGAAAGGCTGGAGGTTCAGGTCCACCCAGAGGTGCCTTGGAAGAAAGGCCTGGCAATCTACTGCCCCCAAAATCTGCCATTGAGAACCCCAGGGAGCACAGCTCTGCTCTGACACATGTGAGGTTGCCAGGAGTTGGGGTCAACTCAGCAGTGACTAGAATGGCACAGGGATGGACTATTGGGACAATACACTAGAGTTAGGGTCCTGTCTCCCTCCATGTCCCCCCCGCCCAAAAAAAAATTGGCTAGGCATTAACCCTTTAGTGGCTAGATTGTTAAATTGGACTTTCAATATGGGTTGAAGTCCTGTTTCACAAAGGAAGGGGGTCTTGGTGGTTGGGGGCACTTGGGGTGGGGAGGTCAGAGCAGAGGCAGTTTCTCGACAGTTACAGAAATTGTTCATTATTTTAACAGCAGGTATGACTGTACTCACGTGCTGCCTGCTGGGTACCTTGCTGGACACCTGCCATCTGGTGCGCTCTGCTTGTTTCCTTACTGCCCCTCTGGCCTTGCCAGAGACTCTGACCTTGGTAGCTTCCATTCCCCTCTGAGGCTGACCCCCCAGCCGCCTCTGTCTTATTTTCCCAGTCTTTCTTGCCCCTAGACTCCACATGTTGAGGGACCACCATCCCTGCCTCCTACAGACAGCTCAGCCCTTTGCTTCCCGTGGCCTGGCGTAACATCCCACTGGAGGTCTCTTTGGACACTGCTAAGCCAAAGAAGTGGCGCTGTGTCCTCCTATGGAGACATGTTACGGAGAGGTTGCAGTGGGCCGTCTAGGTCTCAGCCACTTGGCAGAAGGCTCAGGTGGCAGTGGCAGCAGGAAAGGCGGCCTGCTTTCCCATAGCACTGCCAGGCCCTCAGTGACTGTGGGGTCTGCACTCTTGGTGAAATTGCATGTACAGCTGCCTGATACCAGAATCCCGGTAGTTCCAGAAGTGGGGTTGAATTTTATTTTCTACAAGCTTTAGATGAGAGACTTAAAAAGCAGTTGATTCCCAGATACTTTGAAACTCTTGACTGCTCTCAAGTAAACCAGAGAGGACTTGGCTGAAAGACATGCCTGCCTGCCTACCCGCACCCATTGCCATTGAGTCAGTTCGGACTCACGGTGACCCCATATGACAGAGTAGAACTGCTCCGTAGGGCTTTCTTGGCTGTAATCTTTATAGAAGCGATCACCAGGCCTTCTGCAGTGCCGCCAGTGGGTGTGAACTGCCATCCTTTAGGTTAGTAGTGCAAACTCTCCTACCTATAAAAAAACTTATAGCTCGACTCTTTTCCTGGTTTGTTCACTTCCTTCCTGCATCCTCGGTATTCTGAGGTCTCAATGACCCCATCCCTATAGGAGAAAGATTGGGCTAGTCCTAAAAGCCCTTTCAAGCTCTCCTGCCCCGGACGGTTAGACCTTGGTGGCTAATGCAGAGGCAAGCCCAGCTCCCTGTCACTACCTCCTCCCTGTCTCTTATTCCTAGTGGCTGGGGTGCCCTCCACTCTAAGAATGCACCCTTATGTTCCAGTGGAGGGGAAGTTCTTGTTCACAGTGACTCTGAGTGATAGGACTCCGGGGGGGTGGGTATTTCCTTTTCTCACTTTCTACGGTTTTCAGTGTTTCCTCCTGAACCTGTATTACTTTTATAAGTAGGATAAAAATAATTACTCTAAAATAGAAGTAATTATGCTCTCTTTTGCTTCCCATTTCCCAGTATACCATGCCATCATTCTCTGTTCCTGTTTGCTCAGACTTCTGTTTTTATTCTCTTATTTTTTCTCTTCCACTGCAAGAATCCAGTAGTGGTTTATTTGGGCATTGCTGACTAACCTTATGTAATGAAGTCATGTCCTAGCCAGCAGGGATTTGTGTACCAGGCCAAGTTACACAAACCTGAGCCTAAAAGGACTCAGGTCTTGTTGTTGTTAGGTGCCATTTAGTTGGTTCTGACTCACAGCAACCGTACAGTATAAAAAAAATAAAACACTACCTGGTCCCACGCCATCCTCACAATCATTGTTATGCTTTAGCCCATTGTTGCAGCCACTGTGTCAGTCCATCCCATGGAGGGTCTTCCACTTATTCGCTGACCCTCTACCAAGCATGATGTGCTTCTCCAGGGACTGATCCCTCCTGACAACATGTCCAAGATATGTGAGATGATATCTTGCCACCCTCGCTTCTAAGGAGCATTCTGGCTGTACTACTTCCAAGACAGATTTGTTCATTCTTTTGGCAGTCCATGGTCTATCCAGTATTCTTCACCAACACCACAATTCAAAGGCATCAATTCTTCTTCCATCTTCCTTATTCATTGTCCAGCTTTTGCATGTAGATGAGGCAATTGAAAACACCATGGCTTGAGTCAAGCACACCTTAGTCTTCAAGATGACATCTTTTTAATGTCTACAGCTCATATAAGGAGCATCTGACAATGCCGGCCCTGCCCGCTCAGCCATGGAAGGAGGAGACACCTAGCTGGGAGTTAAGAAGTCTTTCCCTCCTTCTCTTCCTCCTCCTGCCTCAGATAAAGTCTTAACTCACTTTCCGCTGCTGCTTCTGTGTGTGTTCGTATCCTGGTGCTACCATAACAGAAATACCACAAGTGGGTGGCTTTCAAGAACAGAAATTTATTTCCTCACAGTTCTAAAGTCTGAATTAAGATCTCGGGTGTGTCAGGTCATCCTGTGGGCCTCTCTGCTAGTTTCTTGTGTCTGCCAGCCATCCTTGGAGTTCCTTTGCTTGTAGGTGGTCCTCACATGTCATCTTTGTATATGCATCTTTGGCTAATCTCTCATTTTATAACTCAGAAGTGATTGTATTTAGAGCCCTGTCTACTCAGGTAGGATCTAATGAACATAACAAAAACTCCTGTTTC
Source organism: Loxodonta africana (assembly GCF_030014295.1). Lineage (NCBI taxonomy): Eukaryota > Metazoa > Chordata > Mammalia > Proboscidea > Elephantidae > Loxodonta > Loxodonta africana. The sequence goes on along the minus strand of NC_087359.1, from coordinate 72,804,056 downwards.
AAACAGGATTGCACCCACAGGTATAAGGGTTAGGATCCAATACATAATTTGTTGTTATTGTTAGGTGTCATCAAGTTGATTTCTACTCACAGTGACCCCATGTGACAGAGTAAAACTGTCCCATAGGGTTTCCAAGTCTGTACATCTTTTCAGAAGCAGACTGCCACATTTTTCTCTCGAGGAGTGGCAGGTGGGCTGGAACCACTAACCTTTCAGTTAGCAGCCAAGCGCTTAACCACTGTACCACCATAAACCAAACCCGTTGCCATTGAGTCGATTCCAACTCATAGCAACCTTATAGGACAGAGTGGAACTGCCTCGTGGGATTTCCAAGGAGTGGCTGGTAGATTCCACCTCTTGGTTAGCAGCCAAGCTCTTAACCACTGTGTCACCAGGTGCCACCAAGACAATATGTAAAAATGATATGTATTGATAGTGAGGGGGTGGGGTGACACTACAGGCAAGGATACCAAGAAGACAGAGCAGGAGGTGAAGCCTTTGGAACAAAATAGCCCGGAGCACAGGGTGCTGTTTGACACCATATCCTCACCTAGCAGGCTCAGCTCTTTCCTATGAAGAGTGAATTCTTATTACAAGGTGTGAAATTTAAAATGATCTTAACTAGCGAAAGTGAGAGATGGGGAGGAAAACCTCAAGTGGATTCTACCAGGACCTGAACATTTTTGGTCATGGTTGATTTCTTCTTTGCTCTCAGACATCTGGTCTGTTGGGTGCACTCCTCTCTTCCTCCATCTCTCAGGCCATCATGAAAGATTTTCTGTGGCTTTCTTTAGCACCACCAGCCTGGAGGAGATGGAGCAAGCTGTGGGTAGTTTCGTGTTAGGGATAATTTGTTTTAATTGTTGTGTCTCTCCTTTTTAATGCCCATTAATGGGCAGTAAGAATCAGCATGTATCCAAGCCCCACAATGTAATGTGGGATTAATCCACTCCTCACCTAAGCAACATCATGATAAACAGAGAAAAGATCAAAGTTGTCAGGGATTTCATTTTACTTGGATCCACAGTCAACACCCATGGAAGCAGCAGTCAAGAAATCAAAAGGTGCATTGCATTGGGCAAATCTGCTGTAAAAGACCTCTTTAAAGTGTCACTTTAAGGACTAAGTGCACCGGACCCAAGCCATGATGTTTTCAGTCGCCTTATATACATATGAAAGCTGGACAATGAATAAGGGAGACTGAAGAAGAATTGACGCCTTTGAATATTGAATATACCGTAGACTGCAACAAGAACAACAAACCTGTCTTGAAAGAAGTACAACCAGAATGCTCCTTAGAAGCGAGAATGGCCAGACTTCGTCTCACATACTTTGGACATGTTCTCAGGAAGGTTCAGGCCCTGGAAAAGGACATCATGCTTGGTAGAGGGTCAGCAAAAAAGAGGAAGACCCTAAGCAAGATCAGCAGACACAGTGGCTGCAACAGTGGGCTCAAGCAAATATTACAAGGATGGCTGAGGATCAGGCAGTGTTTCGTTCTGTTGTATATAGGATCACTACGAGGCAGAACTGACTTGATGGTACCTACCAGCACCACCTTCCTTCTTCTCTTTTCTCATTGTCAACCCTCCCTGCAACACTCTTTCTCTGACCCTAGCCACCTGGAGCTAGGTCAGAGCTTGCAAGTTAAAAGGACACCGTCCTTAAGACTGCCAAACGGGCAGCCTAGGACAAAGGCACCTTACTTGGGGTAAAATAGGTCTTTTACCCCACATGCCCCTACCCCCAACACCTGGAGACAGGGAGCACCTGTCACAGGGAGAACTCAGCCCTTCCATGTCTTGCTGTTGGACAGCAGTTGTCCCATAGGCCAGCAGCCTCAGCATCTTCTGGGAAACGTGTTAGCAATACACATTTCCTAGCCCTAACTCAGATGCTGTGAGTCAGAAACTCTGGGGATGGGCCCAGCAATCAGGTTGGTTGGTAAGTTTGGGCTTTGCCTTTTTTGTGTGTGTGGTAAAGTATGTGTAACAAAACATTTGCCATTTCGACCATCCTTGCATGTACCTTCCATGACATCAGTTATGTTCACTATATTGTACTGCCATCACCACTGTCCACTTCCAAATTTTCTCATCACCTTTAACAGAAACTCAGTGCCCCTTAAGTAATAACTCTCCCTAACCCCTTCTCAGCCACTACTGGTGACCACTAATAAACCTTGGTCTCTATGCATTTGCCTCCTGTAGACATTCCCTACCGGTGGGATCCCCAGTGATCTGTTGTAGGAAGCCCTCCAGGGGATTCTCACGTGCTCTGAAGTCTGAGAAGCTCTACTTCGAGGCCCCCTTGCAGGCTGCCCCCTGCCTCGTGTCCTGGCACCTTCTTGAATGGGCCAGGATTTCAGTCCTTTCTGCGCATGCCGTTTTCCAAGGAATCTCACTTCCTTCACTTCTAAAGTGCTATCTATTTCTTTCCCATTTTATGTGGTCTGCATCTTCGGAAGGCCCTTTCTTGATGTTTGAGAATAAGTGGTTTTTTGTTTTTTTCCCCCTGAATTTCTATACATGTCTCAATGTTTTACAGTGTTGACTCATGATAAGGACCTTGCCTCTGTGCCCAAAGGAGCCACGGTGGGGCGGGGTGGCCGGGAAGCGGGAGGAGGTCTTTGTGCCTCAGGGACTGAGTGGCCTTCGTTAGGAATCCAGCAGGTTTGACCGTGCCTTTGTGACTGTGCCTCAGAGATTATTGCCTATTTTTATTTCCCAAAATAACTTCAGCTCCTTCTGACAGTTTTTCCCCAGTCTGTGAAAAGCAACACTCTCAGTAATTTCAAGCATTATTTATGTACGTAAAGTCACACCTTTTACTGGAAAGTCTTCTATATATGGCTTAGCAGTGCACAGTGATGAAAGTTAATAAATGCTGAGTTTCTCAGAAAATTAAAAAAAAAAAAAGGTGATGTACAAGTGGAAAATGCCAGCTCATGGGAAGAGACGCTTCTGAGCCGCCGAGCGGTGTGATTTTCCACGGAGGGATTATGGAAATCCTGCCTGTGTCAGATTGTCGTTGCTAGCTGCAGTCCAGACGGCCCCTAGCTCACGGCAGCCAAGTGCAGAGTGGGATGAAATGCTGTGCCATCCCCTTGATGGGTTGCGGATCGAATCATTGTGATCCGTAGGGTTTTCGTTGGCTGATTTTTTTATAGATGGCCAGACCTTTCTTCCTGCTCTCAGTCTGGAAGCTCCACTGAAACCTGTTCAGCATCATAGCAACACGCAGGCCTCCGCTGACATATGGGTGGTGGCTGCGCGTGAGATACATTGGCCAGAATTGACCCCAGGTCTCCCACAGGGAAGATGAGGATTCTACCACTGAACCACCAGTATCTCACTGTGTCATATTAAAAGAAAAGCCTGTTGCTGTCGAGTGAATTCTGACTCGTAGCAACCCGATCGGACAGAGTAGAACTACCCCATATGGTTTCCAAGGAGCGCCTGGTGGATTCAAACTGCCAGCCTTTTGGTTAGCAGCCATAGTTCTTAACCACTACGCCACCAGAGTTTCCTGTGTCATATTAGGAAGCCACAACTCAGCGTGGTCACAGAAGACTATTACAGGTGGTGGTCTAACGGCCTCTGGGCCAGCCTTGGCAGATGTGGTTTGGTGAATATCCTCGGGCAGAGACTGTCTTGTCATAGTAACAGAAACCCTCTCAAACTAGCTTATGGAAGGAACATTTATTAGAAGGGTGTGGGGTATTGCACAGAGTCCCACACCTCAGGACTAGAAAACCAGGTGCTGGACTCATTTGCCCTGTCTCTAGGACTTCATGATGTCTTATATCCACTCATTTCCCTGGGTTTGCGACACACACCTTTCTCTCTGCATATCCACCCTTTCTTCTTCAGTAGGCATGTGGCAGGGCATGGCTGCTCCTGGTGGGCGCTGGCCACCCCATGTCCTGTTCTGCATGACTCTCATCTGGCCATGGGGTAGTAACCAAGTAGTCACGTCAGTGGTTTGTCAGTCTGCACAGGAGGAGCTCTGGGGTTTGGGCAGTTCTTAGAAAAGGGTATTTATCATATGTAGCAAATGGTTTTAGTTTTTTTTTTTATGATGTTTTAAACTTCTCATTGTGGTTTTTTTTTCAGCTCCATTATAGACAAATTAGCCAATCTTTTTGAACCCTGGTGGCACAGTGGTTAAGCATTTGGCTGCTAACCCAAATGGTGGCAGTTCGAATCCATCAGCTTCTCCTTGGAAACCATATGGGGTAGTTCTACTCTGTCCGATAGGGTTGCTATGAGTCGGAATTGACTCAACAACAATGGATTGCTTTTATGAAGTCTACTTTTAAAGTCATACTTAGAAACGCCATTACCATCCATGATGGATTAAATTGTGTCCCCCCAAAATATGTGTTAACTTGACTAGGTCGTGATTCCTGGTATTGTGCGATGGTCCACCATTTCGTCATCTGATGTGGTTTTCCTGTGTGTTCTAAATCCTACCTCTGATGTCAATGAGGCAGGACTCGATCTACAAGATTAGGTTGTGTCTTAAGCCAATCTTTTTTGAGATATAAAGGAGAGAAGCCATCAGAGAGACAGGGGGACCTCATACCACCAAGAAACAAGAGCCATGAAAACAGCACATCCTTTGGACCCAGGGTCATTGTGCTGAGAAGCTCCTCGTTGAGGGAAGATTGATGACAAGGACCTCCCCCTAGAGCCGGCAGAGAGAGAAGACATTCCCCTGGAGCTGGCACCCTGAATTTTGACTTCTAGCCTCCTAGATGGTGAGAGAATAAATATCTTTGTTGAAGCCATCCACTTGTGGAATTTCTGTTATAGCAGCGCTAGATGACCAAGACACCATCAAAAGTGATTTTTCCTCTGGTGTTCTGATGGAGTGTTTTTTTTTTTTCTTAAAATTTTTTAATCCAGATGAAATTTAATTAAACCTACATTAATTTGGCTTTGAAAATCTAAATCCAGATGAAACATTTTAAAAATTAAAAACATTTTAACAGGCGAGAAAAGAATCTACCTTAATTTTTTTTCAAATAATTTGCCCGTTCTTCTAATAGCGTTCTTCGACCGATTCAGTCTTCCACCATTGCCCTGAAAAGTACCTCTTTACCATGTACTGTATACTGCATACTTTCAGTCTTGAAAGATCTTACATATCTGGGAGGTGAAAAAATAGTGACCTGTCGTCGTCTTAGTTTGTATGACTCCAGCTTTGAGTGAGAATGAGCACTTTTCATGTTGAGTGATCATTTGTAATTGTTTTTCTGTGAATCACCTGTGTCCTTTGCCATTATTTAAGTTGGGCTGTTAACTGATTGTGGTTCATACCGTGTAATGGGTATTGGCTCTGTATGTGTTGTCCCTCTGCCCTTCAGATGGGAATGAGGAGAGGAGCCATGATTGGGGTACCACCAAACAAGGGAAGAAGACACAGCAAGGGGGGAAGGAGAGTCAGCGAGCAAGAAACAGAAATTGGAGAGTAAACAGAGGCAAAGAAGAGGCAGGGGCTGTAGGAATGCCAGATGCGAGCAGGACCTGGAAGCCCTATTCCACTGGACTGGTTTGTGGTTAGTTCCCATCAGGCCTGCTCTGACTCATGGCGGACTTATGTGTAACAGAATGAAAGGTTGCCCACTCCTGCGCCATCTTCATTGGTATGTTTGAGTCCATTGCTTTGGCTGTTGCGTCAGTCCATCTCGTTGATGGTTTCCCTCGTTGTCCCTGACCCTCTGCTTTGCAAAACACTATATCCTTTTCTAGTCATTAGCCTTACCTGATAATATGTCCAGGGTTGAAGTCTCACCATCCTCAATTCTAAGGAACATTCTGGCTGTATTTCTTCTACGTCTGATTTGTTCGTTCCTCTGGCCGTGCGCGGTATATTCGGTACTCTTCCCCAGCACCACAGTTTGAACGCATTAATTCTTCGGTCTTCCTTTTTCATGATCCAACTTTCACATGTATATGAGGTGATTGAAAATGGATGTTAGACCTGGTATCCACTGGGGGCAGCAGATAGTTAGCACACAGCCAAGAAAATAGGCCAGCGAAGCACCAGAGTCCGTTCCTAGGCCCAAGGCTTCCTGGTTGGCCCAAGGCAATCCCTGTAAGCAGTAACCTAGGTTCGGCGGTCTCTCTGTGGGTTTCCTACTGCCATGGGAATTGAATTCTCAAAGTGACCGTTTAAAAAAAATCCTGCCTTTTTTTTTTTTTTGCTTACTGTTACTATTATTATTATTATTTTATTTATCTTTATTTTTAAAGAGGGGGAACCTGTGCTTTGAAACCCAGATTTACACAGCCTTCGACCTTTCAAAGAATAAACCTTTAAGGGTTTATTCCACCTGGGGCAGCCAGCGTAATCCACGGATGCGGAAATTAGAATTTCTGGCTCATAGCGCTGATGGCTAGGGCGGCCACACCTCCCTTGGACCTGTTCATCCAGCCAGTTCATTTGTGTGTGTTGGCTTTCCATCATTTCAGCAGAAGAGGTCCAAATTGAGTTACAGTTGCCATTAGGAAAAAACATGTTTTGGGAAAATTAGGTTGGGTAGAAGGCGGCTCCCTGGGGAGTGCATCTCACTCCTTCCACTCTGACCTCACAGCACCCCACCGGAGTGTTCTGGGCCTGGATAGCAGTGGTCCTGTTAATGGACGTCTGGCCAGTCACCCGGGATGACCGAGGACCACAGAGAATGTAGAGGGCCTCCATCCAGCATCCTTGGGCCCCAAGCTGCTGCTTTAGTCTTGCTTCGGCTGGGCCCATGAGCTTGAGCCCTGGTGTGCTGTAAATAGATTACAGTAAATAGAGTCTTTTATTGGAAAAGACCTGGAAATGGCTTCCTCCCTATGGGTGGTATGGTCATCTGGGGTGATTTGTTCTGCTGCTGGTGAAGTCACCCTGCCAGAGCCCAGCAGCTCCCTCCAGATGTCCGCCTGCACTGACATGGCTCTGCTCCTGCCCCAGGCTCACAGTTGTATTTTTAGATTGGTCAGACCTGGTCAAGACTAGACGACGGCTGGGCTGAAACCTTCAGGCTGTTACATTGACCCCGATGGAGCCGTGTTGGAGGTTGGAGTAGAGATTGTGCTTATGGCAAGAAAGGACTCCAGCATCTGGGGGAGAGGCCTGTGAGTGAGCCAGGCCAGCGAGTGCAAGGAAAGGGACCTTCCATCAGAACCCAGCATGGAAGCAGGGCTCTCTCTGGAGGCCAACATGTACCTACCGTTGCAGAGCCCGCTCCAGCAGACCTGAGCTCCTTGAGGCCACCGTGGCCCTCTACTCTGTAATAGGAATTTCCCGTGGGGAGGTGACTGGGACTCACAGCTGCATTCCTGCTCTCTGCCCCTGGGCACATCCCACAGTTTCCTGAGATTGTTGCTTGTAGTTCACTTTCACTGGAGGGCTCAAGGATGGGAGAAGAGCAAAGGGGTGGGGGAAGCATGGCTTCTCTGCTAAATAATAACTGTCCTAAAAATCTACCCTTTGTATCCCCCAGTGCTTGGCAGTGTCTTGGTGGGATTATATTGTCGGTAGGTGCCATTGAGTTGATTCTGACTCATGGCAACCACAGGTGTGTAGAGTAGAACTACAATCCATAGGGTTTTCAAGGCTGTGACTTTTCAGAAGCAGATGGCCAGGCCTGTCTTCTAAGGCACCTCGGGGAGGGTTCGGCTAGTAGTCCAGCATGTAACATGTTTGTGCCACCCGAAGACTCCTGGTGGGATTATAGGTGATATTTATTTTCTTCTTAGAAGTATTTTTTTCAATTATCAAATGGTGCCCTGATGGCACGGTGACTAAGAGATTGGCTGCTAACCAAAAGATTGGTGGTTCGAATCCATCAGGTGCTCCTCAGAAACCCTATGGGGCAGTTCTACCCTGGCCTATAGAGTTGCTATGAGTCAGAATTGCTCATAGCTCATAGGGTTTGCTTTTTTTGTTTGTTTATATCCTGAGAAAGTCTTACTTATAATGTAAATAATTTTTAAGAACTTTATGCTCATGGCAATGAAATGGGTCAAGTAGCATTTGGAGGAGAATACTAAAGCTTCAGAACTAGCTTGGTTTCTCGCTGGACTGGGTAGCTGGGCATTTTGCGAGGAAGAAGGAGCCAGTCAGATGCAGCAGGGGTCACTTGTTATAGTTCCATGAAATGTAGAGCTGTAGGACCAGGAAGGACCTGGAAACCCCTGTTGTTTTACAGAGCACACATGTCTCTTGACATACTCCAGGCTAGGGCTCCCTCCTCTGTGCTTTGGAGCTTCAGGGGACGAGAGATTGGGGAGAAATGCCCAGTAGGCCACTGGGGTCTCAGAAGTAGTATTTGTGACCCTGAGAAAAGAGGCGAAGGTGGATGAGTTGACAGCCCAAGCTTTGAGGGCCACAGGTCTGTGGGGGGGAGGGGGTATCTCAAAGGACCCTAGCTGGAAATGTATCTCCTGCCCCAGCTGCATGGAGACAGGTCACCAGCAAGAGAAGCTCTATCCTCCATGGGGGCAGGCAGGAAATTGGATGTGGGAGGGGAAATAGGTATTTCTCTGGTGGGGGTTCAAGAGGAAGATGACATGCCAAGCCTCTATTTTTTCCAGTTCCGGCTGCCTAGTCGTACTCTGTGACACTCCAGGTTTCTACCTGATAAAATTCTCAAAGCTGTTCCATTTTTTTCTTTGACCAGAGACCACCTGGGAGTGTCCCGGCAGCTTTCCTGGGATTCCAACAAGCCCTGGCCCTCAGAGGACCGTGCTGCCTCCAACAGGTACTATCTGCTCACCACTACGGGGCACAGGGGAGGGCCATACACCCACCTCACAGGAAGGGCCAAGACTCTGGGTACCCGGGTGTAACATTAGGGAGCAAGACTGCCCTCACATCTCACAGCAAAATTAGAGAACAGCCCACAGGACCACTGCCTTCGTCCCCTAGTATGCCATAACAAAAGACCACAGGTTGGGAGCTTATAACAACAGAAATTTGTTGTCTCCCAGCTCTGGAGCCTAGGAGTCTGAATTCAGGGTGTTGGCAGGACCGTGCTGTCTTAGAAGGCTCTAGGGGAACACCCATTCTTGTCTCCCAGCTTCTGGTAGTCCTGGGCATTTCCTGGCTTGTAGCTGCAGTGTCATGTGGCAGCCTTCCCTCTGGGTCTCTGTCTCTGTGACTCTTCTCCTTTATAAGAACACCACTCATATTGAATTAGGACCTACCCTACTCCACCGTGACCTCATGTTAATTTAATTGATAATGTCTTCAAAGACCCTATCTCCAAACAAGGTCGCATTCACAGGTAAGAGAGTTAGCACTTCAGCATATCTTTTGGGGGGACATAATTTAATCACTAACAACCACCTTCGTTTCTGATACCAATTGCAATTTCATGGATTCTCAAGACTACCCTGAGGTTCACTAATGCACTAGAAGGAATCATAGAACTCACTGAAAGCTGTTGTACTCATAAATATATGTAAAAAACCATTTCAACATTTTTCTACACATACAGTTCAGTGACATTAATGGTGTTCATTGTGTTGTTAACCGTTACCGCTCTCCACTTCCAGATTTTTCCATCACCCTGCACAGAAGCTCAGTGTCGCTAAAGTGTTGGATCCTCCTTTCCCCCCCTCCTGTCCCTGATAAGCACTAGTAAACTGGTCTCTCTATACATTGCCTGTTCTATATATATCCTATATGTGGAATCATAACAGTATTTGTCCTTGTGTGGCCAACTTATTTCACTGAGCAGAATGTTTTCAGGGTTCATCCATGTTGTAGCATGTGTCAAGACTTCATTTCTCTGTATGACTGAGTAGTACTCCATGGTATGTACGTATCACATTTTGTTGATCCATTCATCTGTTGATGAATGTTTAGACCGTGTCTGCCTTCTGGCTATTGCGAAAAGTGCTGCAGTGAGCACTAGTATACAAGTCTCTGTGTTTCTGCTTTCAGCTCTTTTGGATATATACATAAAAGGGAATTACTGGGTCACATTCAGCCATATTTACTGACCACATGAATCACACATGGTCACTCTTGAAGAAGAACATGGAAAAACAGGTCAGGGAGAATGTCAGTGGGAACCACAAGTTAACCCAGTCAAACCAGCCTCCACTTCGTGGAGACAGACCAATAAATAAAGCCACGTGGCTCAGTTTTACTTCTGTGTTTTCGCTTTGTGAGCTTCTGGAGGGAGTTTGAAGGGCCACCCATGCACAGGACTTATTGGTTCTTTTTAACGCAGGTTTGTTGGATGCCAGCAGGCACAGGTTAGCAGCTAGAGAGAAAGGTCTGGAAACACACCCAGTGTCCCCCACAAATTAGATTCTACTCTTCGAATGCAACTTAGGGAGGGTCAACACTGGGCCAGGAACTTTTCCTACATTGCTTACTTTAGTATCACCAGAGATACAAGCTGTACTTATTCATGTGTGTTACTAGAGGTATTTAATGGCCATCTTTCCGAGTGAGGACCACATACGTAAGAAGCAAAGTTTGAACTACAAACAGAACCTAAGACACTATTCTGTAATATTAGCGATCCTCTCCAGGCTAGTTGAACATGCGGTGTGGAAATAATGATTTACATAGAGAGAAATAGGAACAGGGAGCAGGAAAGGAGATGAGTGAATGAAGAATGAGGTCCTGGGAGTCTCAGGAATGGGCCACGGGGTAGAATGAATGAGAGTGTAAAGCCGCCTTGGCCAGTGGGACTTTCTGCCGTAATGGAAATGTTCTATTTCTGTGCTGTCCAATATGGTAGCCACTAACCACGTGTAACATCAAGTACTTGGAATGTGCCTGGTACAACTGAGGAAGTGAATTTTTTATTTATTTAAATAACCTTTATACTTTGGCATAATTTTAGATTTACAGAAAAGTAGCAAAGATAGCACAGGATTCTAGCCCCACCATTTTGCTATCAAGTCAGTTCTGACTCATGACGGCCCAATGTGTGTCAGAGTAGAACTGTGCTCCATAGGATTTTCAATGGTTGATTTTTCAAAAGTAGGGCCCCAGGCCTTTCTTCCCAGGGAGTTCTGGGTAGACTGGAACCTCCAGCCTTTTGTTAGCAGCCGAGCACGTTGACCATTTGTATCACCAAGGGACTTCACCTTTTGCCCCGTTTCCCCTAAGGTGAATGTCTTATATAACCGTAGCACATTTGTCAAAACTGGGAAATTAACATTATACCTTACTATTAATTAACCTCAGGCTTTATTCAGGTCTTACCAGTTTTTCCTCTAATGTCCTTTTTTTGTTCTAGGGTCCAATCCTGAATAGCATTGCATTTAGATTTTATTTAAATTTAATGAATTAATATGGAGATAGCCACAAGTGGCTAGTGGCTTACCATATCAGCCAGTGTATAGAGAGGGAACCCTTTCTGACATTCTGGACCTGGGATGTACATTGATCTTGTGTTTGTCTTAAGAATGGAGGAAATGAATCTTTTATTGAAGTGGTCCTAGGTGGGTCAGGAAACGTGCGTTCAGGTTCTAGTTTTGCTCAGCCTTGGGGCTAGAGGACACTGAGAGTTAGGTAAAGAGCCTGTGCTACCAGTAGCTCTAGGAAAGACCTAGAAAGGCCAAGGAAGCCAGATCCCAAGTGAGCAAAAGCCAGTGAGCCTTGCCAGAGAGTCCACCTATATTGGATGCAGGCCACACCCCCAAGGACACTCCTTTTCACCTGATTGGCTACTCACAGCACATCCCATCATGGAGGTAGTCATCTTAGATCTCATCATGGACGTGATCACGTCATTCTACAACTGCCAAACTACATCATAACTGCCAAACCACTGAGAACCATGGCCCAGCCAAGTTGACACACAGCCTTCACGATCATAATGCTGAAGACTCCTGAGAAGGAGAAGGTGGTGATGAAGAGCAACCTTCCAAGCCTTCCAGGGTATGGTAGGAGGTGAGGGAAGCAAGAGCTGTACCTATTTTTTGCCCTCAGAACTGCTGAGCACAAAACTGGCCCCAGTGTTTGCCTTGGTTTGCTGGACTTCAGAACCAGCATCCCTCCAGTCACAGCTGTGTTTCCTAAAGTGTGTTCTGCAGTCATTCTGCTTTACTGCCACAGTCGGGTTCTGTGTTCCTTTGAGTTTAGGAATACTGCGCACTGTTGCCTTGTTTGAGGTCCACAGTATACGTCAGCTTATTTTCAAAGGCCTTCTATTTACAGAAGCCCTACTGTAAATAAACCAATTAAAATCTAAACAGGGGCACGTCCTCCAAATTGTTTGGACCATAAGATCCCACCCCAAATCCTTAAACATCCTGCAGAATTAGTGTTCTGCACAAAACAGGTGGGCAGATGTGATGTTCCACCAGATTTAATACGTGGTTGATGGATGATTGGGTGGACAGATATAAGGAAGGAAGCAAAGAAGGAAGAATGGAAAGACTTCAAGAAAGAGGCCCTTGGGGCGCCTAGACTTCTTAACCTTAAGGAAGGAAATGACTGTGTTTATTCCAGAGAGAAGGGCAATTAGGCCAGACCTGAAGGGGATCAGGGAGTAGCTGGTGGTGCAAACTGGTAAGCCCATGGCTGCTAATGGAGAGGTTGGAGGTTTGAATCTATCCAAAGGCATCTCAGAAGAAAAGTGTGGATATCTACTTCGGAAAGGTCACGGCCATTGAAAACTCTATGGAGCACAGTTGACACACACGGGGGAGCCATGAGTTAGAATAAACCAAAAAAACAAAAAAGGAAACCCATTGCCATCAAGTCAATACTGACTCATAGCAACCCTATAGGACAGAGTAGAACTGCTCCCGTAGAATTTCCAAGGAGCGGCTGGTGGATTCGAACTGCTGACGTTTTGGTTAGTAGCCGAGCTCGTAACCACTGCGCTACCCAGGGCTCCATGAGTTAGAATAGACTCCGTGAAAGCTTTTTTGTTGTTCTTGTTTTTTTTTTTTTTAAAGGGTGTTAAAGGGGAGTGTACCCGCTCCCATCCTCACCTCTTCCTTTCTACCCACATATATGTCCCCTCCTCTCATTAGATGTTTGCCAAGTCCTCTCTTTGCTTGGGATATCTGTTTGTCTCTCTTTTTTTCCATAAGGTGGAATGAAATGTATAGATGTGATGTATATTTATCTTTGAAGTTACTAGAGGGTTTTGTTCCTTTTTCCTGTCTTAAGAACAGCTACGTCTGGCCCTTTTACATTTTTCTTAGATCCTCAAAGTGAATTATGTTCCTGTGGTTGCAAGCAACCCTAGACGAATTTTATTTTATATTTTTACCCCAGGAGTCTGGAGGTCTCAGGCATACCCACTTCTGGCCTCACTTGGATTTTTGTTTGTTTGTTTTTGTTTGGCTTAAAATGACAGAAGTTTACTCAGTCACAGTTCTAGGGGCCAAAGTCTGAAATCAGTGTCACTGAGCTGAAATCAAGGCACCAGCAGAGGCACACACACCCCGGAGGCTCTGAGGGGGAGCCCTTCCCTGCCTCTCCCAGCTTCTGGTCGCCGCATTTGTTTTGCAGTGAACCCTTTGTTGAGCTGGGTGCCCAGAGGACTGGGGTACCGATACGAAGGCTCACGGGTGGGCATCGAGGGGGTCTTAGGAGCCATGGCTCTGTGGAGAGCTCTTGTGAATAGGCCTGGGAGTGTTGGCATGAGCCACAGCAAGGTGGAGTTAGGTGTCAGAGGAAGCTGCTGTGTGGGGAGAAATGGTTGAGTGGAAAATAATTTTTTCTTTCTGGGTAATTGTTTTGACATGAGCAGTAATTAGCTAACAGCTGACAGACCAGAACTGAAGTGAGAACAAGGGATTGGATTAGGGGCAAAATGCCCTTCCATTGGACAGTTCCCGGCTGCTTCCAGTAGCAGGCTGTGAGCCTGAGGGAAGCTGGACGGGGAAGCCGGAGAGCAGAGTAAGCAGGGGTCAGGAGGGCAGCCTCTGCCCTCAGACTCAGTTACTGTAGGGTCAACCCCAACTCATGGCGACCTCATGCGTGTGTCAGAGTAGAGCTGTACTCCATAGGCTTTTCAATGGCTAACTTTTCGGAAATAGATTACCAGGTGTTTCTTCAGAGGAAGCCTCTGGCTGGTCTTGAGCCTTCAACCTTTTGGTTGGAAGCTGAGTGTGTTAACTGTTTACACCACCCAGGGACTCCAAGGATCTGGGAAACGACCTTGGTCTGTAGGGACCCAGCGTCATCAAAGAGAATGATTCTGAGCTAAGGTGTGCTCAGGTGAGAACTTATGTGCTTCATTTTTGTAGTCTAACTGAACAGTGGTTCAGTTTTTTGTTGTCTTTGTTAGAGTTTAGTATCAGGATAATGTTGACTTGGTGAAGTAAAGTGAGAAACTTACCACCTGTTTCTGTGCTCTAGTATAGTTTGTGTCTAGGTAACTCTTTCTTGAGAGTTTAAACAAATTTGCCCATAAAGCCATCTGGGTCCATTGCCGTTCTGCGGGAGATAATTTTTGCACCCTGGATGGTGCAGTTACCACACTCGGCTGCTAACCAACAGGTTGGAGGTTGGAGTCCACCCAGAGGTGCCTTCAAAGAGAGGCCTGCTGATCTACTTCCCAAAAATCAGCCATTGAAAACCCTACGGAGCACAGTTCTACCCTGACACACATGGGGTCGCTATGAGTCAAGGCTGACTCGACAGCAGCTTTTTTTTTTTTTTCCTATGTATGCCTTGCAACCATTTTGATAATTTTTAATATCATGGAAGTTTTTGCATTCAGTAGCATAGAGTTATAAATCATGTGCTCTTGCATTTAAAGAAAAAAGTCTCTGTTGTGGTTATGTTTTCTTTCTAATTCCTGGTTCTGAGCATTTGTGTTGACTCTTGCTCTGTCAAATTAGACTGGCTAACCTGCCTTCTTCTTGTTAGGATTCCTGTTCCTCCACCCCATACACGTGTGGGCACACACACAGACCAGAACCAGCTCTGCGTTGCTAATGTCATTCTGTTTCCTAACCCATTAATTTCTGCTGCCATGTTTAGAGTCCTCTCTCCTGTTTTCCTTAGGTTTTTATCTTAGTGGCCTTTTTTATTTTTATTTTTTCCGAATTCATAAGTGGAATGTTTAGTCCATTTATTTTTATTCTTTCAGGTTTGGTAATGAAATCATTAAGGCTATGGATTTTCCTTCAAGAATAATCCAGGCCTTATCCCATTTGTTTTGATATGTTCTTCCTAATCGTTTTCTAAATATTGTGTAATTCCAGTTTTAAATTTCTGTGGGACCCAAGATGATTTATGAGGGCATTTTCTTGAATTGCCAAGTGTTTGGCAGGTGGGGGCATGGGGACCTTCCTTATTTGTTCTTTCATTATTACCTACTTCTGTTGCTTTCTGGTTGAAGAATGTGGCCTGTGTTATTTATGCCTTTTGCAATTTACTGACAGTTTATTGGTGTCTTAAATATGGCCACCTTTTTTTATTTTTTGTAATGTTCCATGACTTCTTGGCAAAAGGCGTTATCTTTGTTTGTAGGGTATGATATTTAATACATCTGGTTCAGTCACCCTTTAAATTAGATTATTCCGATCCTCTGTAATCCTTCCTGGTGTCTGTTCCATCAGTCACAGACTGTAATCACTATACTAAGGGTTTCTACCATTACCTTTAGATTTTCCAGTGTTTCTGTTTTATCCATTTCGGCACTGTTACTTGATAAATAAAATTTGTCAGCTGTCATGCCTTCATTGTGGGTTGTGTTTATCACCAGTCTAATGCCTTTCTGGCATAGTGTATGCCAATATGAATAGGTTCTCTAAGGCCCTCTTTGTGCTCTCCCTGCCAGTAGAGTCCTGACCTCCCCTCTAAAGTTGGAGGGCTCATTGGTACGGGCATTACCAGTGTGTGGCTAGCCGCGTGAGGGACTGTAGCTGGTCACAGCGTGGACGATGCGATGTTCTCTTGCTTCCCCAAGTCACTAGCTGGCTTCAGTACCCGGTTTTCTGTTGTCCTGATATGTGTGTGCAACCATTCTCACCCTCCTTTCCTGAGTTGTTCCTCCCCCATTAGTGTAAACTCACTGCCCCTAAGGTTCTTGTATTCCAAGCTGCTGTTGTCAGTTCGATCTCATTTAGACAGACCCTAAAAAAAAGCATCATGCTCAAGGAAGACATTCTTTACTAGTTAAGCTAAACTGTTGTTTGGTTTTAAGATTTCAGGGGATATTTCTGGTTTAAGGTTTAAAGATTATCTCAGGGCAGTAGTTTTCAGAGGTTCATCCAGCGTCCATGGCTCCAGAAATCTGGATTCTATGAGAATTTGAAATTCTGTTTTACATTTAACCCCCTTTTGATCAGGATTCTTCTATAGACCTGATCGTGGGGATAGCACGGGAGTAGGTAGTGTTTCCTTCTGTCGTGCATGGGTCACCGTGAGTCAGGGGCTGACTTGATGGCAGCTAAGTAACAACAAAGCTCTTGTAACTATATCCATGAGACCATGCGAGAGCAGCACCACTCTGGAGCTCGGATGGTGCAGCCCCAGTATAAATCGGTGATGTCAGGGGCATGAGATGATGTGGGGGGCTTGAAGTCGGTCATGGTGGGAGCACTTATGCTTCACAGACGCTACCGGTAAGGGCTGTTTCCTCCTCCCTCGGAGCCAGTTTGTCAGCACACGTAGGAGCATGAGTGAACGTGCTCTGTTATTATTGTTATTAGTTGCCATCGAGTTGGCTCTGACTCATGGGGACCCCACTTAGAACAGAATGAAATGTTGTCTGGTCCATCGTTGCAGCCACTGTGTATTTTGAGTGTCTTCCAACAAGGGGACCCATCTTCTAGGACTATATCGGACAGTGTTCTGTTGCAATCCACAGGGTTTGCTTTGGCTACTTTTTGGAAGTAGATAGCAAGGCCTTTCTTCCTAGCCTTAGTTTGGAAGCTCTGCTGAAACCTGTCCAGCATCATAGCAACACACGAGCCACCACAGTAAGACAAACTGACAGGCAAGTGATAGAATGCCCCCCAGAAGACGTAAAGTCGTAGCGGTAGAATTCTACAGCTTTGGATTTTTTTTTTTAACTAGGCAAACCATAACTCAGAGATGAGCCGCACATGATCACCTGGCTGTTAATTGGCAGAGCTACATTTCACATCAGCCAGTTCACTTCGCTTTCCTTTCTACCCACATCACACTGCTATGAGGGTGTAGATGCTCCTCAGAGAGCTGGGGAGGG
Organism: Loxodonta africana; assembly: GCF_030014295.1. NCBI lineage: Eukaryota > Metazoa > Chordata > Mammalia > Proboscidea > Elephantidae > Loxodonta > Loxodonta africana. The sequence goes on along the minus strand of NC_087359.1, from coordinate 72,786,895 downwards.
TTGTGGGAAGGTGGTGAAGGGACCACCTGACTATCTAGAGACTGGACCCTTGATCAGTACCAGTGACAGCAGCTGGACTACATTGACCTTGCCGCCTGTTAAACACATTCCGTTCACTCTCGAGCTCAGGAAGAAACCTGGTTTCCCGGAAATGTAGTCATTGGTGCTGGGGATGAGAAAAATACATTCAACCCATTTCCAGCTTTGCAAATACTAAGAACCTGAGAGATGGTCCCAGCCATGCAAGACCTCTGAGAACTGGGGGGCGAGATGGGAGGAGGAGCTGTAATTGCAGGAGTGGTGGAAGTACATGTCCGTGGCGAGCATCTGAGCAGTGTTTCTGTCCCCGCAGTGAATGGATACCACATGTCAGGGACCCCAGCACACCCTCCAGAGACTGCCCACATGAGTCTCCGAAAATCCGCCGGTGATTCCCAGGTAAGGGGTTCCCTTCAGGGATGCAGGGTGGCCATTTATGCAGGCCCAGAGTGGTCTCGTTGAAGGCAAGGGACTCATGAGGGTCCAGAGGACTACAGCCCGTCGCTGCCCCAGGAGACGATGGTTGGTGTATCTGCATTGTTTCAGTGAACCCTGATAGGGGAAGGGTGGGGTGATGGTGGCTTGTTGGTTTTCTAGAATTGAGGGTGGTTTGAGAGGTGTAGGAGATGGTGATGGGATTGTAATTGTTGTTAAGGCAGAAGATTCTGTCCTGCCATCCGAATTCCTGATAAACAGTCTAGATTTCCCGCCACTTGAAGAGCATGCGTGGGACCAGGCCATTTTCCTTTTCTCCAGGCCATCTCCTGGCCCAGGCTTTCCCCAGAGTGGAATTTAGTAAGATGTTTTATCACGTTTGATAAGCTAGCTTAGAGACAGAAGGTATGGAGATAGGTTTTAAGGTTCCCTCACTGCTTCTGCATTCATCCTGTCAGTGGCCACTCAGGCAGCGGCGTGAGGTAGGTGCAAGCACTGTCCCCGGGTCACTGGCGAGGTAATGACGGAAGGCCAGGCCAGCGAAGTGACTTGTGCAGGTTCACATGATTCCCAGGGGGGCAGATGGGAGCTTGATGCCCCGTCCCATGGTTTTTCCAGTTGCATTAAGCTGCATCTAAGAAACTGAGGACTGGTCTTCTCTAACGTAACCGTAAATTACCAAGAAGATGCTCTTGATGAAGCTTCCAAACTCCACCATCCCTTTCCAGGAATTGAAGTACCAGGCCCCAGGGATGGTGGTGAGGATGATTTGATTGATCATGTTGAGGCTAACAAGAGCTACTTATATCGTGGGTGCTACGTGCCATCGGTGGAAGAAAGACTCAGTCGTCCCTGCAAGGGGCTGAATTGTGACACTTAGCTTTAATGCAGGCAGGAGTGTTATTTTTAGGAAACCATAAATGAGTTGTTCTCCAGGAGGCTGAGCAGTGAGCTTGAGTTGAGTTCTGACCCTGGAAAAGGATTCGGACATCACTGTAGGCCAGGAGGAAACGCTGGCGGCGTAGTGGTTAAGTGCTACGGCTGCTAACCAAGAGGTCGGCAGTTCAAAATCTGCCAGGCGCTCCTTGGAAACTATCAGGCAGTTCTACTCTGTCCTATAGGGTCACTATGAGTCAGAATCAACTCGATGGCAGTGGGTTTTTTTTGGGGGGGGTGGGTAGGCCAGGACTTCTTAAATTCAGTGGAATTACAAATCGCGGCCCACTGGTGAAAATGCAGATTCTGGTTCAGGAGGTCTACGTGCTGAGATTCTGTGCCTCTAATAAGCTCCCAGGGGTTGCAGATCTGCAGGGCTAGGGACCAGGATGTGAGTAGTGAGGGCCTGGGCACAGTCAATAGGTAACCAACCTGTGTGCGCAGGCTCTTTCCCCCGTGCCTGGCACCCATCCTGGGTCTGTCCTGGCACTGTTTGTTTCCTGCCAAGCCCCAAATGGCCTTCTCAGCACAGCCCTTGACAGTCGGCTTCAAGTGAAACTTACATGCCACCTGTTTTAGTCATGTAGTGCTGCTATAACAGAAATGGCACAAGTGGATGGCTTTAACAAAGAGAAGTTTATTCTCTCACAGTCAAGTAGGCCACAAGTCCAAATTCAGGGTGCCAGCTCCAGGAGTAGGCTTTCTGTCTCTGTAGGCCTCATCAATCTTTCCCTGGACGAGGATTTTCTTTGTGCAGGGATCCTGGGTCCAAACGACGTACTCTTCCCCTGGCACTGCTTTCTCAGTGATATGAAGGCCCCCTGTCTCTCCGCTCACTTCTCTCTTTTGTATCTCAAGAGACAGTCCAATCTTGTAGATTGAGTCCTGCCTCACTAACACAACTGCCGCCCATCCTCCCTCATTAATATCATAGAGGCAGGATTTACAACATATAGGAAAATCACACAATACCGGGAATCATGGCCCAGCCAAATTGATTTACAACATATAGGAAAATCACACAATACCGGGAATCATGGCCCAGCCAAATTGATACACACATTTAGGGGGGACATAATTCAGTCCATGACACCACCTGACTCTGGAGTATTTTCTGAAGACATCAGCCTAAGTTCTGCTGTGGCTTCACAACAGTGAAAGGCTCCCGAAATCATTCTTCTTCTCTAACAAAATTGGTGTTTTTTTCCCCCTCCAGAAATACTCTCAAGTTGTTACCATTGAAAGCAAGTGTCTATTGGTATAACCTTCCAAGAAGCTGATTGGACAGTGCATGCCATACACCTTTGCCCCAGGAATTTCTCTTCCAGCATCTGTCCATGGAATGTGTTTTGGGGTTCTGATACATGCGTGAGGCCGTTCACCACAGAATCGTTTCTAGCACTGCAGCCCTGGCTCAACCTGATGGTCCAGCAGTAGGGACGGATAAAATGGATTATGGTACTGAGCACCTGTCCCTCCGAGGATGTTACACAGCCAGTAAAAAGCATTCTTCTGAAGAAAATGTCATGATTTGGGAAAACTCTCATGACATAATATTGAGTAGGCAAAGCAGAGCACACACTGAATACATAGTCAGTCCTACCTGGGGGGAAGAAAGCTCTATGTGAGGAAAACTGATGGGAATATAAACCAAAACATGTATGGTGGTTCCGTCTGCATCCAAGGAGCCCTGGTGGCACAGTGGTTTAAGAGCTCTGCTGCTAACCAAAAGGTCAGCAGTTCAAATCCACCAGCCACTCTTGGAAACCCTATGGGGCAGTTCTACTCTGTCCTGTAGGATCACTGTGAGTCGGAATCGACTCGATGGCAGCGGGCTTGGTTTTCCGTCTGCATCCAAAGGAGCCCTGGTGGTACAGTGGTTAAGTGCTCGGCTACTAGGCCAAAGACTGGCAAATCGAACTCACCTAGTGGCTCCACAGTAGAAAGACCTAGCAATCTGCTCCATTAGAGCAGATTGAAGATTACAGCCTAGAAAACCCAGTGAGGCAGTTCTCCTCTGTCACATGGGGTCGCTGTGAGTCGAACTTGACTTGACGGCACCCAGCAACAGCATCTCCGTCCGAGACTGTGTTTCTCAATCAGGAGTGATTCCCTCACCCCCACCCCCGCAGGACATTTGGCACAGTCTTAAGACGTTTTCGTTTGTCATGGCGGGGGGGGAGGAGGGTGTGCTACCGGCGTTAGTGGGAAGAGGCCTCACACTGCCCAGGACAGCTCCCCACAGCAGAAAATCATCTGGCCCAAAATGTCCACAGTGCTGAGGCAGAGAAACCTTGGTTGAAGATTGTGGGTAATTTTTATTTTCATCACATTTTTCAGTATTTTTCAAATGTCCTAAAATGAACACATTCTGCTTTTATAGAAGACAGAGTGTTATTTAGAAAAAAAAAAACAGTTAGAAGGTGGTAGTGGTGTTGAGACCCAGGGAAGGCCAGCTCAAGAAAGGTCCCCCAGGGCATTGCATATTCCTTATTTTGAAGATTCAAGGTCTTATCACAGCCACAAAAATAAATGAGGCGGTCGGTGGAGAGGGCAAGCTCATGTTTGCTCGCCAGATGCCAGTATTGTAAGGTGGAAGCCACTGTCTTAGGCTGTAAAAGGATAACGTGGATAAAAAAGCCACGACTTTTTTCCTACTTTGTGAACCTGTGGACCTGGTTCTCCAAACCCTGGGTCTCTAAACATCGAAATGGGTCATAAAGGTTTGGTATTTATAAAAGTGCTAATAACAATGATCCACGAAGTATATACACCCCTCTTCAGCGTGTGTAGTATGCGCTCACACCATCCTAGGCATCAGTTAGAATTAATGATAACTATAATGAATGAAGAATGAATGAATGAGGGAGCAAATGAACACGTGCTATGTGAGATTCAGGCAGCTTGTCCGGTCACAGTGGCAGAAGCCAAACTGAAGATCCTGGCTCTCACATCACGCTGTTGGTTTTTTCTGCCATCCGCCCCCTGAGCAAATACAGGAAAATCAGAATGTCGTGGGAGGTATCCAGGCCCATTGCCCTGCCTAGTCTTCACGGAAACTGAGGGCGTGTCCCCACTGTGCTCTGTCACAGGCAGGACTGAGGGCCAGGTGAACTCAAACCTCCGGCTTTTTGGTTAGCAGCTGAGGACCCTAACCATTCGCACCACCCAGAGGCTATCTCCTAATCAATTAAAAAAAAAGAAAACCCATTGCTGTCAAGTTGGTTCTGACTCATAGCAACCCTATAGGACAGAGTAGAACTGCCCCATAGGAGTTCCGAGGAGCAGCTGGTGGATTTGAACTGCCGACCTTTTGGCTAGCAGCCAAGCTCTTAACCACTGTGCCACCATACCTGTAATCACTAGGGCCCAGTGTGTCCAGTAACCAGGCAGAGGGCTGGATGTCCAGCAGTTCCTGAGGGTGCCTGCCCCCTCCTCATCCCATCCTGGGGGACCTGGATGGGAACAGGTGGTGGTGATGTGGTGCCACCCGGTGGTGGTTTTCAAACCTGCATTCTTGGGGCGGGCAGCCTGGTTACTGGATCCACTGGGACCTATTGATTAGGAGGTCACCCAGAGGCACCTTGGAAGAAAGGCCTGGCAATCTATTTCTGAAAAATCAGCCATTGAAACCCCTGTGGAGCATAGTTCTATCCTGACATACATGGGGGTGCCATGAGTTGGTGTTGACTCAGTGACAGGGGGATGGATGCAGCTCAAGGCTGAGCCTCTTTCTAGCCTTTGCAGCAGCGAAGTCCTGGCCTGCCCCCCTCCTGCCTGGGCTGTGGTGCCGTGAGCCCCCTCTAACCTCTGCGGAGGTGCTGGGAAGGCTAGGGAGCCCGCCCACAAGTGCCCAGGCCCCTTTGTGATCATAATTTGTGAAGAGGCTGCTTGTATGGCTTTTATGAACTTCCCCAGGAAGACTGTCTTTGGACACAGGAGGGGTAAGGGTAGAGGGGTGGGGGGATGGGACTAAGGGTTTGGGGATCTAAGGGACCCGTTGGAGAACAGAGTTTTAGGTGGAGAAAGAGCTGAGAAGCTGAGAGCTCATTTACTTACTTGTGACCCTTCCTCCCTCTCCCCCGAATTTAATCAACACATGTTCTCTTGAGCATCTTCTTCTTTGCCAGGCACTGAGACACAGACACATATATAGTGCCTGCCTTGAAAGAGGTCTGTATCTCATGTGGGAGAAAGACATCAGATAATTGGTTCTCTGATTTCAGCACTGACAGGGGCTAGAGGAGTGTATACCAGGAGGATCTGGGGGTGGTGAGGCGGTGGAGATGTCAGGGGTGGACTCTTTAAGAACAGATACTTAAGCTAAGACTGGAAGAATAAACAAGGGCTTCTCCTGACAAACAAGTTAGGGAACTGCATTCCAGACAGAGGGAACAACTTACATGAATACCCAGAGGCAGGAAGGAGACTGGTGTTTTCAGAAACCCAGAGAGGCCCAGTGTGGCTGTGGCTTGTTAAATGAGTGAGTGTAGGGAGGGTGGAGGGCGGGGCTGGGGGAGTCTACATAGGCCTGTAGTAGTGATTCTTGTCCTCATAGTGGGCAGCCATCAAGGGGTTTCAAACTGAATCCCCCGCTGCCAGAAGATTATTCGCAGGGCAAGGACATGGATTGAGAACGCGTGAGGAGGAGGATCGCAGAGTCACCCCCAAATGAACCTTTACAGTTTACTAAGCCCTTCCCCCGTGTGTCACCACCTTGGTCGGCCCTCATAACCGAGGCCAGGAAAGGTCAGGAAACCAGGCCGGGGAAGGATAAGAGTAGTGGGTGTCAGTTATCTAGTGCTGCTACAACAGAAGTACCACGAGTGGATGGCTTTAACAAAGAGAAGTTTATTCTCTCTCAGTCTAGGAAGCTACAAGTCCGAATTCAGGGTGCCCGCTCCAAGGAAAAGCTTTCTCTCTCTGTCGGTTTTGCGGGGAAAGGTCCTTGTCATCAATCTTCCCCAGGTTTAGGAGCTTCTCAGTGCAGGGATCCTGTGTCTAAAGGATGAGCTTTTCTCCTGGCTCTTGTTTCTTGGTGGTATGAGGTCCCCCTGTCTCTCTGCTGGCTTCTCTTTTATATCTCAAAAGAGATTGACTTAACACACAACCTAATCTTGTAAATTGAGTCCTTCCTTCCTCATAAACATAACTGCCTTTAATCCTGCCTGATTAACATCGTAGAAGTGGGATTTACAACCCATAGGAAAATTGTATTAGATAACAACATGGTGGGCAGTCACACAATACTAGAAATCACAGCCTAACCAGGTAGGCAAGTATTTTGGGGGGACATAATTCAGTCCGTGATAATGGGGAGACAAACTTTCTGGAACCATAGGCAAAGAATTAAAAAAAGAAATTATTACGGCCACTTGCAAACCTTTGCAGTACCAGAGGGAATCCGTGAAGCTATCATCTAGCTTTGACAATTACCGGCATTTGGGCAATCTTGTTTCATTTATATCCCCATCCCCTACCCCTAGCTCCCCGTTGGGTAGTCTTAAATTCCTGGCATACATATTGCTTTGATTGTATTTTAGAAGGTATCACTAAAAGGAAAGACAGAACCACAATACCATTGTCATACTTAAGAAAAAATCAATTCATTAATACCGTCTAACATATAATACATATTCAGATTTCCCAGTTGTCTCTAAATGTGTTTTGTAGCTGTTTTTCTCCCCAATCTAGAATCTTTTGAAGGTTCACACATGGATACATTGGTTGCTACGCCACTTTAGTCTCTCCCTTTGTTTTAAAACAACTTTACTGAGCTACATTTCACATGTAATTCATCCTTTAAAGTGTATGATTCAGTGGTTTTCAGTATATTCACGAAGTTGTGCAACCATCATCACAGTAAATTTTAGGATATTTTATCACCCCAGAAAGGACCTCCACCCCAAGCCTTAGGCAACCACTAATCTACTTTCTGTCTCTTTAAAATGCCAAAAAACCCAAACACATTGCCGTCCAGTCGATTCCAACTCATAGCGACTCTACAGGACACAGTAGAACTTGCCCGTACGATTTCCAAGGAGTGGCTGGTGGATTTGAACTGCCAACCTTTTGATTAACAGCCAAGATTGTAACCACTGTGCTATCAGAACTTCTACCTCTATAGATTTGCCTATTCTGAACATTTTATCTCAGTGGCTTCATCTGATACGTGTTTATTTTTTGACAGGCTTCTTTAACTTGTTACTGCGGCAGAGTCAGCTCTGACTTAGGGCGACTCCATGTACAACAGAACGAAACGTGGCTTAGTCTTGTGCCATCTTCACGACTGTCGATACGCTTGACTGTAGTATGTTGCAGCCGCTGTGTATTTTGAGTACCTTCCAACCTAGGGGGCTCATCTTCCAGCAGTATATTGGACAATAGTCTGCTGTCTTCATTGGCTCATTTCGATTGGCTCATTTTTGGAAGTAGATCACCTACCTGGCCTTTCTTCTCAGCCTGTCTTAGTCTGGAAACCAAAAAACCAGGCTCTGCTGAAACCTGTCCACCATAGGTGACCCTACTGGATGTTTGAAATGCTGGTGGCCTAGTTCCAGGATCGTAGCAGCACGCAAGCTGCTGTAGTATAGATGGCTGTTGGTCTTTCACTTACCATAATATTGTCAAGGTTTATGCTGTAGCCTGCATTGGTACTTCATTCCTTTTTTTGTTGCTGAATAATTTATCCATTGTATGGATATACCACATTTTATCCATTCATCCGTTGATGGGCATTGGGGTTGTTTCCACTTTTTAGCCTTCATAATGTTGCTGTGAACATTTGTGTCCATATTTTTATGTGGGCATATGTTTGCATTTCTTTCGGATGTAACTAGGAGTAGAATTGCTGGGTCACATGGTAACCATATGTTTAACAATTTGAGAAACTTTGAGACTGTTTTCCAGAGCTCCTGCACCATTTTACATTCCAGCATTATATGAGGATTCCAATTTTTCTACATTGTCGCCAACACTTGTTGTTATCTGTCTTTTTGATTATCATCATTCGTCTGGGTATACGGTTTGGAAACCCTGGTGGCATAGTGGTTAAGGGCTACGGCTGCGAACCAAAAGGTCAGCAGTTCGAATCCACCAGGCACTCCTTGGAAACTCCATGGGGCAGTTCTACTCTGTCCTGTAGGGTCGCTATGAGTCGGAATCAACTCGACGGCAACAGGTAACGCTAACGGTACTGGGTATAAGTGATGTTCATTGTGCTTTTGATTTGTATCTTCCTGGTGGTCCTGATATAAATGTTTGTGGACGAAGGGGGTCTTTCTGTTGTTTGCTGCCCTGCAAAGGATACCTGGAAAACAAGATACTGTTCCAGGTTCAAAGTAGAGAGATGGAGGAAGGAGTTACACAGGTTTGGGCTCTGATTTCTACTCCTCTGTTTATTAGCCTCGTGACCCTGAACAAATTAGTTACCTTCTGCAAGCCCCAGTTTCATCACCCGTAAAATGGAGATGATGCCACTTAACTTCCCGGAGGACTGAATAAGATTAAGTATGTCAAATGCCAGCCTGGTGCCTATAAACAAACAGTAATTAAACAGTCTACCACTCATCTGCGTGTCTGTTGAACTGCGGTGGCTTGCATGTTGCTATAATCCTGGAAGCTTCCAGACTAAGACAGACTAGAAGAAAGGCCTGGCAATCTACTTCCAAAAATGATAACAGAATATTGTCTGGTAGAGTGGTGGAAGATGAACTCCCTAGTTTGGAAGGCACTCAAAATACAGTGGCCACAACAATGAACTCAAGCAATCACGAAGGTGGCACGGGACCAGGCACCATTTCTTTCTGTTGTTCACAGAGTCGCCATGAGTCGGCACCAACTCCACGTCAGCTAACAACGAGTTGAACGGTAGCTCTTGCAATGCTTCCTCTCTCTTGTTATCTTCCGTCCGCCTATCCTCATCACATTATCGTTGACATCAATATATAGACAGGAAGGCTGTTGCCAAAGCTGCTAGGGCCCTCAGCCACTGGTTGTCCACGCTGCTGAGCTGGAATAGGGACACAGATAGTGCTGCCAAGTACGTCCACAACAGGGAGACTTCTGAAAGCTGCAGAATCCATCGTGAAGTCGTCTTTCCCTCTCCCGGGCATGCATTTGCCAGGCCAGTGCCTCTGCGTGAAGGAGCCTCTGTATGGAGGTCTGTGCCATATCTTCTCCTTGGTGACTGGCCCCTGGGCTTCTGCCATGCTGTCTCTGTCTGCCTTCCTCCCCAGGCAGCCCAATTTTGGCAAGTGCTCTGGGGCAGAAGGAGCCCTGGTGGCGCTGTGGTTAAGCATTCCGCTGCTAGCTGAAAGGTTGGCAGTTTGAATCCACCAGCTACTTCTTGAAACCTGTGGGGCAGTTCTGCTCTGTCCTACAGGGTGACTGTGAGTCGGGGTCGACTCGACAGCAATACGTTTGGTTTTGGTTTTTCTGGGGCTGAATTGCTGTCTTGGGCAGATACAGGGTGGGCAAGCTGAATGAGTTGATTAATGAAAAAAGTGTATGGAAGCTGTAGTTGGCCACAAACTTGGTGTTGTCTCTTCACCTGTTAGAGGAGTTGCCGTGACTAGAGGAAGCCTCAATAAAACAACAGAATGTAGATCGATTTGTCTCCCAAGTAAGGTCTTCAAACTCTGCACCAGGGGCACTGGCCCACCTGAGAATTGTCACATCAGAAGCTCTGGGATGTGGAACTGGGAATGTCCTGGGCAAGATCCTTGGTAATCCCAGTGCACCCAGAAGCTTCAGGACCATAGTAATGATCCATGTTACAGGCGGTGAAACTGAAGTTCGGAAAAGTTACATTACTTGACCAAGGTCTCAAGGCTAGTAAGTTCGTCTTCTTGTCTTAGACGTGGGTGGTCTGTAAGATCCTTTCAGCTGGACATTCTGTGGCTATCTTTTTTTTTTTTTTTTTTCAGCTGACTTTACTTACTAGCGAAAGGGGGCCTGTGCGGGAGTAAAGACATGAAGAAGACAAAGTTGTTGTTAGCTGCCATCAAACTGGCCTCCAACTCATCAGGTCCCAAACAAAATGTTGCCCAGTCCTGTGCTATCCCATAAAAAAAAAAAAATAAAACCCATGATCAGTTACAAATGAGACTGTTGTGATCCATAGGGTTTTCACTGGCTGATTTCAGAAGTAGATTGCCAGGCCTTTCTTCCTAGTCCATTTTAGTCTTGAATCTCCTCTGACACCTGGTCAACATCATAGCAACACACAGCCTCCACCGACGGACGGACAGGTGGTAGCTGCCCATGGGATACATCGGCTGGGAATCAAACCTGGGTCTCCCACATGGAAGGCAGGAATTGTACCACTGAACCACCCACCACTGCCCCCAAGGAAGCCATAAGCAGGGGCTTGATCGAGGTCCCTATTTTTCCTGGTTAGCAGCTGGATTCCTGAGATGGGGCAACCCCACACTGCCAGTGCTTATCTGGCCGGGCTGTGCTGGTCTGAAGAGGGAAGGCTGCTGGGTCCCTTCAGACTTATTGGAGAAGCCCCCTGTGCCTCTTGTGGTTCTTTATCTACAAAGTCCTGACAGGCACTTCCTTACATGCTATTCAGAAAAAAATCAGAATGTATGACACTCACGGTGCCTTTGGGGCGTGAGGCTGCTTTTGAGCCCATGGGGTGCTCAGGACAGGAGTGGACATCACAGGTTCAGCCCGGGAGCTCTGGTCTTGACTCCTTCATGTGATTGTGAAGAGGGGAACAAACACGGCCCGAATTGCACATCATCTGTGGGGAATAGGCTCTTAAAATGCACGTGGTGGTGTTTCAGCTAGCAACCCTTAATTTTCCTACCAGGAAATCCGAGGATGCTGGCCAGCTACTAAGGACCTGTGGGCTCAGAGGGGCTTGGGCTCTGGTTTTCTTGCTGGTAACAAAAACAGGAAGACATAAAAAGGCAATCCAAAAACTGAAAGAAAACTGCAAAGCAGCTTGCTCGGCTGGAAGGTGGGGCTAGGCAGCTGGCAGCTCACAGAGGTGATGGTGTGCCCAGTGTACAGGGCACGTATTTGGGGTATGATATTTTGGACCCTGGGGTTTCGGAATAAGATGTCATGGAAGGTGGTGGCCTACCAGCTGTTTTAACCTTCTACTGCCCGGTGGGTTCCGCAGGTTCAGGCATCAAGCATCTCACCGAACAGTTTGCCAGCAGAGGGCAGCTGAGGGGTTAACTCTCCAAATCACAGCTATGAGAAGAGGAGGGGAGACCTGGTTTGGAGCAATTATCAGAGCCTGTGCTGGAGGCTTCCTCCAAGTCGCCTGCACCCTGAGAGCTGGCGCGGGAGCAGGGCCAGGGATCGTCCCTCCTGCCCCCTCCCAGAATATGGTGACTTAGGAGTTAATGGCAGGCAGAGCATCCCCAAACTTCCCCAGCACCCTCACTTAGGGAGCCCGAATTAAAAAAAAAAAAAAAAAGGCCAGTATGGAGAACAGCTTTGGTGATGCTTCTTGCCTCTCTCCCCAGAACCTGGGATCCTCGTCACCAGGCAAGAAACAGAGCAAGGAAAGCACCATCACGGTAAGCGGGTCCGTGGATGCTCACAGGTCGGGCGGCATCCTGGGGGCATTCTGCACGGCTGGGCTGTTGCCATGGTGACGTGGTGATGCAGATGGCAGAGCCGTCCCCAACCTGGAAACCGCGAAGTTCCAAAGCTGGAATTTTGCTGAAGTCCTTTCTGGCTCTCGTGTCACTTCTCTCTGGTGGTCGACTGGGAGGGTGGTGGCTGGCATCCTGCAGAAGCCATTTTTCTGGGCGGGAGGGGAAGGCACTCGTGCAGGGGTGGCCTGGAGGGGGTGGATTCTGCTCTAGCAAGTGATGTGATGTGTAAATTACAGCCAGCGGGGTTGCTTTTGTGCAGGGAAACTTCTAGAGATGGCAAAGTTAGAAGAAAGAGAAACACCCTAAGAATAGAGCTCCTGGGAGTTGTGAGTGGAAGCAGGCAGCTTTCCCCCAGAGTGGCCAACCCGCCTCCCTCCCGGGACTATTCCAGAAGCCCGCCAAATCCCTGTGTGGAGGTGGAGGGCTTTTAGAGTCTCAGGAGGCTTCTCCCAGCCCCCTGCCCATCAGCCCTGTGTTCAGGGTAAAGTGGGGGGAGGAGAGTGGGAGCAGGATGTCAGTGACCCTCAACTTGGGGAAATGAGTCGTACAGTCGCTCACACAGCCAAGGACATGGCGACTTGAGAAGTAGGGTCCTGGCTTCAGTGTTTTGACCCAAGTAAAAAAAAAAAAAAAAAATTTTTTTTTTTATGGGAGAGCGCAGAGTCTCTGGGTGGTGTAAACAGGTCACAGCTCAGCTGCTGCCTGAAAGGTTAGTGGTCTAAGTCCACCCAGAGGCACCTCAGTAGGAAGGCCAGGTGATCCACTTCCAAGAAATCAGCCCTTGGAACCAGATGGAGCGCAGTTCTACTCTGACCCACATGGGGTTTCCCATGAGTTGGAACTGATTTGAAGGCACCCGGTACGGGATTGCTGGAAATGGGAATTCCGTCAGCATGCTCAGCCTTTCTGACTACCCCCCTCCACAGAGTTTGTACCAAGCGTGGGTCCCCTTTCCTCACAGGCTTAAAATCCTGCTGTGGAGGAAAGAGAGGGTCAGACAAGCGCCGACGGCAATGATAAGTCGCTGCCACTCGGCACGAGCGGTGTTCCGAGTGGCTCGCTTACTTCTGCACTAGCTGTTTGAGGTGTAGGTAGTAGCAGCAACTTGGTGTGGTCATGGCGAACCTGGACTCTGATACCACAGTGTTAGTGACACACTGACCAGTGTACAACCGGGGGTAGGTTCCTTAACCTCCTGGTTTCTCAGTGTGCATATCTGTAAAATGGGGACATCATGGGTGTCTGTGTTACGGTGGTGGTGTAGGGACTAAATGGGAGTCCCTGCAAGATGTAGCTGGTTAATGCGCTTGGCTACTAGCCGAAAGGCTGGCGATTCAAGTCCGCCCAGAGATGCCTCAGAAGAAAGGCCTGGCAATCTGCTTCTGAAAAATCAGCCATTGAAAACCCTACGGAGCACAGTTCTCCTCTGACACACATGGGGTCGCCATGAGTCGGACTCCACAGCACCTGGCTTGGCCAAGGGCTGAATGAGGCCATAAGGGTAAAGCCGTGGGGATAGTTCCTGGCACAGAGTAAGCATTCGATACCCGCTAGTGTCACCCCACCCTGAGGAGACAGAGTGGTCGCTCACGGAAGGTCACACAGCAGGGAAGCGTCAGGATTCAAAACCTCTGCTCTTATCAGTTGGTCTCAACCCACCTGGAGCAAAGGAGAATGAAGACCACCAAAGACACACGGTAATTATGAGCCTGAGAGAAAGGGCCACATAAACCAGAGACTACATCAGCCTGAGACCTGCAGAGCTAGACGGTGCCCAGCTACAACAGATGACTGCCCTGATAGGGAACACCACAGAGAATCCCCTGAGGGAGCAGGAGAGCAGTGGGGTGCAGACCTCAAATTCTCGTAAAAAGACCAGGCTTAATGGTCCAACTGAGACTAGAAGGATCCCGAGGTCATGGGGTTAGCCCAAGACAGGAACCATTCCCAAAGCCAACTCTTCAGACAGGGATTGGCATGGAATTTTTTTTATAGGATAGAAAATGATACTGATGAGGAGTGAACTTCTTGGATTGAATAGACACATGAGACTATGTGGGCAGCTCCTGTCTGGAGGGGAGGTGAGAAGGCAGAGGGGGTCAGAAGCTGGCTGAATGGACACAGGAAATACAGGATGGAGAGAAGGAGTGTGCTATCTCATTAGGGGGAGAGCAACTGGGAGTATATAGCAAGGCATGTATAAATTTTTGTATGAGAGACTGACTTGATAAACTTTTACTTAAAGCACAATAAAAATTAAAAAAAAAAGAAAGAAAAAACCTGTGCTCTTGCCCGCCGGCAGTGCTGTCTCTGGAGCAGGCCTGATCCAGTTCCTTGGGTCGTTGGCCCCTCTCACCTTCCCCTGTCTCCCCGGGGCCAGTGCAGGTTGCTCCCGAGGGCCGGGCAGAGTGGCTGAACCTGCTCAGACACGAATCCTTGGCACTGGCGGAGCTAATGGATGGGCCCAGAGGGCAGTGCCCGTTGTCACATTGCCGCAGATCACCCCAGAGTGCTGGGGCAAAGCGGGAGCTCCAGAGAAGTTCCCTGAAGTCAGAGAAGAGGAGGAGAAAGTAAGAAAGGGAAAATACTAGAATTGTACCAGAAAAGAGAAAAAAGGAGAAACAAAAAGCTAAAAGCAGAGTGTGTGTGTCTTTCATGATGTCGCCCGGGCTGCAGGGTGGGATGAGTCCTCTGCTAAGCCCTGTCCTTCAGCCTGTGCCTCGGGCTTTGTCCAGGTGGACTGGGTATGGTGCTCCTCAAGCCTGCACCCCTGCCCCCTTCTGCCTTACCTCTGGCTGTAATTCCCTCTTTCTTCATGTTGACAGTCTAAATCAGCGCCTCTCACGGGGTAGTCTGCAAAGTGTAGTTGGCATCTGAAGCCTCCAGAACACTTGCTTAAAATGCAGATTCCTGGAAGAGACCTAGAGTCCCTCGTGGTGCGTATAGTTAACACACTAAGCTGCTAACATAAAGGTGGAGGTTTGAGTCTTTACAGAGGTACCTCAGAAGAAAGGCCTGGCAGCCTACTTCTGAAAAGTCAGCCATCAGAAATCCTCCAGAGCACGTTTCTTCTCTAACAAACACAGGGTTGCCATGCGTCCGAGTTGGCTTAGCGGCAACTGGTAACCCCAGACCTACAGTTAGTCTGTCTGGGGTCAGGCCTGGAAATCTGCATTTTAACCAACACCCCTGGGCATTTTAGATAAACACTCAGGTTTTGAGGGTACAAGAAAGGCCCTGGAGAATTTTTGGTGGGGAGACTGTGCAGGGAGGCACTTGTTAAAGGTCACAGAGCAAATGAGGAACAGAACCCAGGCCTGGAACCTGGGTCTGAGCCAAGGTGCTTCCCAGCTCCCCACCTGGCTCCTGCACCCACACTTCTCTAGGCTAGAGGCCAGCTTCCTCACCAGCTAGCAGAGCTGAAAACTTCTATACCACCGCTCTTACCGTTTCCTTCCACAGAGCACTGGCTTCCCGGTACCAAGGCCTCCCTCTGGGTGCTTATCCTCCAGAGCTCAGGGCTCCAGCTCGCTTCCCTTCCCAGGAGGAGATGCTCAGAGGAAGGCAGGAAGGACAGCTCTGCTCCCAGGAGGCTGGGACACCAGCATCCATCTCCTTGGCTTATGGGGATGGGGTGAGCAACTTCTACCCTGTCTGCTTCCATGGAGCAGAAATTTCAAGTCCTCGCCACAAAGAATGGTGCATTCAGGCCTGTGTCTGGGTCTTGGAGCAATGACTGAGCTTGATCTAAAGCCCTGGCTCCTTACAGCGCACTCCATCTCCCCACCCTCCACCCCGCCCAAAGCTAGGCCCTGAAGGGAATGCCACTGCCCGACAGCAGGGGGCTGCGGGCAGAGCCTCAGCCTCACGGCGTTCTGGGCTGGCAGCTGGGCAGGGCTGTTTGACTGGGAGTGTGTAGTAGCAGCATGCAGCCTGTGGCACAAATGTGATACATCTGAATCTAGGGTACTTGAGGAGAAATGACAAATGACACTCCTTTCCTGGAAAGAGGAATTGGGAAACTCTTGTGATCTTCACAGAAGCGCTGGTGGCACAGTGGTTAAAGCTCTCAGCTGCTAACTGAAAGGCTAGTGGTTCAAACGCACCAGCTGCTCGCTGGGAGAAAGATGTGGCAGTCTGCTTCGGATTAGAGCCTTGGAAACCCTAGGGGGCAGTTCTGCTCTGTCCTATAGGGTCGCTGTGAGTCACAGTCGACTCGAGGGCAATGGGTTTGTGTGTGTGCATGTACGTGTGTGTGTGCATGTACGTGTGTGTGTGATCCTAAGGCTTGGCTTCCCACCGTGGCCTGTCTGGGGCTCAGGACCCTGGCTGACAGCTAGTGGGCTGAAGATGAGCCTTGGTGTCATTTCTTTCCTCTTCCACGGAGCCTCAGCTCTGGCTTCTTCCTCTCCCCCATTCTCCCAGATCAGCTTCCCTCCAGGAGAAAATTCAGGGCCTGGTTGGCATGAACCCTTGGCTGTCAAACTGCGTTTTTCTCTGTGCTGTGAGCAGGCTGGTCTGGTGGGCTGGCAAGAGGCTGCAGCCAACCCCCTTAGTCAGCCTCTGTGCTGGGTGGCAGTGGGGGCTGGACCTCAGGCCCGCCGACAGCAGACGCCCTGGGTGGGCTGCGCTTGGGTGCTCTCGTGCCCTGCCCAGGGACCTTAACTGGGGCTGCTGCTCCCTGGGACCTCAGAGTTGTTCTGGGGGCAGCAGCCCTTGTGGTTCTGGCTGTCCCTGTGCAGGGCGGCCCTGTATGGGCCTGCAGTGGCACAGTGGGTACCAGCAGTCATGGGAGGGCAGGGGGTGGTCAGCAAGGAGTTGCCCACTTATCTGGGGGCGGGAGAGAGCAGTCAAGTGAGAGAGGAGATGCAGCTGTTGCGGATGGTGATGTCGAGGAAAGTGAGGGCTGGATGGCTCTGGGGACACCCTATAGAGCCGTCCCCAGACAGCACACATTATGGGGCACATCTCCCCTCAAGCCCCTCATTCAACACCCGTTCCTACTGGATCCCCTGAAAACGGTGGGGGGAGGGGCTTGCATATCTGTGCCTCAGCATGTAGGAAAGGTTGTGTGGTGTAGGGTAAGAACTAGACCCAGCTGCCTGGGTTCAAACCCTGACTCCACCGTTCCCAGCTGTGTGACCTTGCATAGGTTATTTAACTTTCTGTGTCTCGGTTTCCTTGTCTGTAAAATGGAGATAATAACAGCACCCATCTTATAGGGTAGTTGTGAGGGCTAAATGAGTTCTTACACGTGAAACAGAACAGTGGCCAGCATACAGTAGGTACTGTACAAAGAGATGTTGGCATCATTAGCTATTATCGGAGCAGGAAGTGGCTCCTTGGGACGACCCTGCTTGCCGACCAGGAGGTCTTGGGAGGAGGACAGGTAGTTCCTAGAGGTGCAGCTGGACCCTGGTATTAACTGCATGAAAAATGTCACCCAGAAGGGATAGAAGTCCACACATGGAGGTTCTTCGGGGGCAAGGCCTCTCCTTCCTTCTCTTCCCTCCCTGGACGTTGGAGCCCTGCTGAATGGAGCCTGTGTTCCTCCCAGGGCGGCCTCTCCATTTCCAGCCCCTCTGACCCAACGGCACACAGCCTCGCCTTTGAGGCCTGGAGATCATAGAGGGACAAGACCCTGGTAGGACTAGTGGTCCAGGAATTCGGCGGCTGGCATCTGGGCCCTTCTCTGGCACCTTTTAGCTAGCTGCGTGGTAGTGGCCGAGAGACTTGACTTCTCTGTGCCTCAGTTTCTTCCTCTCTGTGTGAGTTTGCACTAAAACCCAGTTGCCATGGAGTCGACTCTCACCCGTGTGTCGGAGAAGAACCGTGCTCCCTAGGGTTCTCAGTGGCTGATTCGTCAGAAGCAGATCACCAGGCCCTTCTCCTGAGGCACCGCTGGGTGGACTCAAACCTTCAAACTTTCAATTAGCAGCCCAGCATGTTAACTATTTGCACTACCCAGGGACTGCAGGTTTGCAAATAAACCTTTCGGCTACGATTGCTCACTGGACATCAACACGCCCCAGTGCGCTCACCGTCCCCCTCCACTGCCTCCTCCTGCCTCTCCCCGGAAGTGACTGCTCTTCTCTCATGTTTACTGTCTCAGGGGACGGAGTACTCCTCTCCACCCAGTCCGGTTAAGCCAGGGTTTCTCAACCTCGGCACTGTGGCAGGTTGGCTAATGCTTTGGCGGGCTGAGCCGTGCACTCTAAGAGCTTTATCAGCATCCCTCCCTGCTACCTGCCACCGTGAGGGTAGCACCACTACCCCATTTGTTGTCACCATTTGTGACAACCAAAAATGCTGTCAGACATCACCAAATGTCCCCTCAGGGGCAAAATCACCCCTGCCTGAGAACCACTGAGTTACCGTGGTGGTGTCGCTAAGCTGGTCTGCCAGATATCGCCTTGTTCTTCTACTTAAACAAACAAACAGAGTTGCCATCAAGTCAGCCTGACTCGTGAAGCCCCCAGGTGTGTCCGAGCAGGACTGCGCTCCATGGGGTTCGCAATGGCCGAGCTTTTGGAAGTAGATCACCAGGCCACCAGGCCTTTCTCCCAGAGTGCCTCCGGGTGGACTTGAGCCTTCGGTTAGCGACACAGCACGCCGTTTGCACCACTCAGGGGCTCCATTCTTCTGTTCATCCCATCTTCATATGCCAGCCCAAGCCAATCCCCCAGGTCACTGTGGGGCCTTCTCCCTGGTTCCCACAGTCAGCATTCTCCCTCCAGTGTGTCCTTTACCCTGCAGTGGGAATGTGCACTCTGGATGGCACCCTGACTGTGACATCCTCCTGACAAAGCACACCCGCGGCCCCTCCTGCTTTCAGACCCTCGGGCATGGCCTGCAAGGCCCTCTTTATCCTCATTTTTGCCCCTTCCTGATTCTGAGCCCCAACCAGGTTGAACCATGGTGCGGATCCTCAGACCCTAGGCCCATTTTCTTTCTGCCACACTCCTTTCCTCTCTGCACCCCATGTCTGCCCAGGCCCTGCTCTTATTTGTCACCTGGACATCACTCTGTCTGACATTCCCTGCCTGACTCACTCTCCCTCCCCTGCCCTCAGCATCCCAAGCTGACCCCACTGCTAGGTTCATCCCACAGGTTGTCATCACTTACTGACTCTCTGCCTTCCTCACTGGGCTGTAACATCAGGGAGGGGAGACTGCCTCTTGTATCTCTAGCGTGCAGGCATTTCCCCCCAAAAAATATTGAGCACCTGTTACATGCCCGGGCTGTCCCAGGTCCTGGGAACAATAGAGACAAACAGCCCTCCTCCTCTCTTGAAGCTGTCTGGCAAGTAAGAGACATGTTAAAGAAACAATCTCGAGGAGTCGTATGGTTAACAGTTGTGTGTGTACAAAGGGCTGGGAGGGTCTAGCCTAGTGCAGCTCATTCAGCAGATATTCTGAACAGAGAGCAGACGAGCAGCTGGTCTACTGAGTAGCTTCGTGGTTGAGGGCTTGCGCTCTGTGGTCCACCAGACCTGGACTCAGATACTTCACTTCTCTGTACCTCAGTTTCCTCATACAAAGTGAGGTAGTATTACCCAGTCAGTGAGATTCCTGGAAGGGTGACATGGGAATGCATACAAAGCCCTTGGCAGGGTACCTGAGTAGGGGCTCTGGCAGGGGACCCCCTTATTTCAACTGCCTCCCACGAGGTCAGCGAGGTGCCCACCAGGCCACCCACCAGGGGTGCAGGGCTCTGTGAAGATTCAGGGACACCCCTGTGTGATAGCTGAGAGAAACCCCTTCCAGAACAAATGGGATGACAGCCCATGGGCCCCTGGCCAGTCTACCTGGGGGCTGCTGTCCTCAGTGATAGAAGCAGTGAGAGGAACTGTCCTTGTCCTCCCTGTCCCCTGCCTTAATCCTCCTCCTCCAGCCAGATCTGCTCAGTGGCCGTTATGGGGCTGTTTGCCAACCCTTTACCTCCTAGACCCCTGACCCGTCTAGTCCTCAAAGCACGCCTCTCCTTAGGAGGCAGAAAGCATGTCATGTGGTGCCTTGAGGGCAAAGTCCTGCCTGTTCATCTTTATGTCTCCACATGGGGGCACAAGGCCTTCCTCAGGGGGTGCACCGGCTCCCTCATGTGTGAATGTCAACACTCGTTCTCAGGTGTGGTCCCAGGACCCTCAGGACCACCTGGGAACTTGTTAGAAATGCAGATTCTCAGGCCCTGCCCAGATGTGCTGAATCAGATACTCTGGGGATTGTTACCCACTGCTGTAGGGTCGATACTGACTTATAGCACAGAGGACAGAGTAGAACTGCCCCACAGGGTTTCCAAGCTGTAATCTTCACAGAAACAGACTGCCATATCTTTCTCCAGCTGAGCAGCTGGTGGATTCAGATGACCCACCTTTTGGTTAGCAGCTGAGTACTTAACCACTGTGCCACCACGGCTCAGGGATTGTTGTTAGGTGCTGCCAAGTTGATTCGGGCTCACTATGAGTCTGTGTACAACAGAATGAAAACTGCCCAGTCCTGTGCCCTCCTCACAACCGTTACTACGTTTGAGCTCATTGTTGCAGCCACTGTGTCAATCCATCTGGTTGAGGGTCTTCCTCTTTTTTGTTGACTCTCTACCAAGCATGATGTCCTTTTCCAGGTACTGGTCCCTCCTGATAACATGTCCAGAGCGCGTGAGATGAAGTCTCACCGTCCTCATGTCTAAGGAACACCCTGGCTGTACTTACTCCGAAACAGATTTGTTTGTTCATATATTCAGTATTCTTCACCAACATTGTAATTCAAAAGCATCAATTCTTTTTTAGTCTTCCTTTTTATTCATTGTCCAGCTTTCGCATGCATATAAGGCAATTGAAAATACCACAGCTTGGGTCAGGTGCAGCTTAGTCCTCAAAGTGACATCTTCGTTTTGTGACATTTTAGAGAGGGGTTGGGGCCCAGGAACCTTTTGACAAGACCTCCAGGTGACTGGTGTGCACTCAGGTTTGAGAACCAGTGGCTGAGAACAAATAGAGGGGCTAAGTGGCACTTGGGAGTAGTCTCACCTGCCTGCAGGCCTCTCAGATGGGTAGGCTTGAAGCTGGCCAGGATGTGTGTGTTGGGGGAGCTGCCCCGGTACCACTTTACCTTAGTCTGTCTTCATGGAGGTGCCTGGGGTGGGCAGCAGCTTCCTCCTCTGGGGGCTACTCATCTTGACTTACTTGCCTCTGTCTTCCTGACGCTCCTATGGCTAAGCGTCCTCCTTGGAGCCTAAAGCTCTTCTTTGCTGGGACAGTATTTCCCCCAAGGAGAGGGCAAGCCTGGGAGCAGTGCAGGGGAAGAAGAGGAAGAAGGAAGAAGGTAAAAGATGGACACTCTAGAAGACATTGGGCTGTTGAATCTCTCAATGGAGACCCACCTCTGAGTCCAGCTTGGGAGTCAGCCTAAAATCAGGACTTGGGGAGACCGTTTCCTGATGCTGCCTCTATGAATTCCTAGGGCTGCCGTAACAAAATGCCACACACTAGTGGCTTATAAGAACAGAATTTTATGGTCTCACAATAAGTCCACACCAATGTGTTAGCTGGGTCACGCTCCCTCCAAAGACTCTAAGGAAAGATTCTTCCTTGTCTCTCCCAACTTGTGGTAGCCCCAGGTGTTCCTTGACTTATAGATACATCTTCGCATGGCTGTCCTTCCTCTGTCTCCGTGTCTGTTCTCCTCTTTCACAAGGACACCGCTCACTCGGATTGAATTAGGACCCACCACAGTGTTCCGGTATAACCTCATGTTAATTTAACTGGTAACATCTTCAAAAACCCTATTTCCAAACAAGGTCACATTCACAGGTTATAGATGTTAGGAGTTCAGCATAATCTTTCTGGAGAACACAGTTCAATCCCTAACCCTGGGTGTTGAGAAGTTGGTCCTCCCCTCCAACCAGTCTGCAGGCCAGTGTCACCTTGGGTGGCTGCAGACATAGCGTCGGGAGAAAACTCCCCACCGTAGAGAATCCCTCAGCTTCTACTTTGACCTTGGCAGAATTCGGTTGCTTATCTCCAGGGTGCTCTGGGTCCTCCCTGCCCCTGGTCCTTCCTGCAGTGTCATACTTCCATCTAAGTCAGTGGAAACCTCTGCCCTAACTTCATCCAGGTGTCAGTATCAGAGAGGGGGGTCTTTTCTTTGACTAGGACTTCTCCTGTGGTCTCCTCCAGGCACTGCAAGTGAGGCCTGGGTCCCCGGCAGCCTTGGGGCTGGTGGGGACCTAGGTTTACTTCCAGCTGCTGTCAATCTCTGAAACCAGAGATGGTGAGCTGGAGATTCATGGCCTGATGCAGCTGGCCTATGAGTTCGTTTGCCTTACATGGTATCATTCTTGTTATTTTTATTTTAAACCTTTAATCAATTAACAAAACAGTTGCCGTCGAGTGGATTCCGAGTCATGGCAACCCCACGTGTGTCAGAGTAGAACTGTGCTCCACAGGGTTTTTGGCGGCTGATTTGTCTGAGGTAGATCCCTCCACATGTTTTATCAGGCTGGTTCCAAAGAAAGGACCCTTAGGACTGTTGCGTCTCCTCGGCCAACGTCTTCCCAGCTTCTCCCAACCATAAATGAGGCCATTTTCTCTCGTGTCCATGCCTTGCAGATAAACTGTGTGACGTTCCCTCACCCAGACACGATGCCAGAGCAGCAGCTGCTAAAACCAACCGAGTGGAGCTACTGCGACTACTTCTGGGTAAGTGGGGCCTCAGTTTCCCCCAGTGACCAGGAGTGCACACCTGGAAAGGGCAGGAGGGGCCTCTCCTCTTGAAACCTACAGGGCTGGCAGTAGATTTAGCACCCAGGGTGGCAGCTTATGACCTTCATGGAGCCCAGGCCATTCCACAACCCAGGGAGCCAGTGGAGTTCTCGTTCGTGGCAATAAGTAAACCCTGGCCAGAGGGCAGGTGAGGTCATGGCCACTGCTGGACTGCTCAGTGAAGGCCACAGAATCCAATCAGCTTAAATGAATGAATCAGGCCCCACACTTGCCCTGGTGACCTTGGACAAGCCATTTCACCTCTTTGGGCCTCACTGTTTTCATCAAAACCACAATGAGGTTGGCTTTCAGGACCTGTAGCTGCCCTTCCAGCTTTAATAATTCTCTGGTTCCAGAACTTTGCCTAATACCCTGAGAAAGAATAAATAAAATAACTGCTTTTTCAGAATGGACTGTCTACCCCTTTTCAGATTTGCTAGCCGAGTATTAGGGCACAAGTACTTTTCGCTGTCTACCAAATCCCTCACCCCTTAGAAGATGCCCGTGGACTGTTACTGCCCCGGTCAGCGGCTCCTGCTTGGTTTCTCCAGGGTGGCAGTCTGTGCAGAGGCAAGGACGTTGTGGAGAGGGCTCGGGCTCTGGTGTCAGATGGGCTCAGGGAGGTGAGGGTGGGGGCGGGGGGCAGGGACCAGAGTGTGCAAGACTTTCAGGCCCTGTAGACGCTTTGTAATGTCTCTGGGTGGTGCAGACAGTTAAGCACTTGGCTACTAACCGAAAGGTTGGCAGTTCGAACCCACTCGGGAAAACCTGGCAACCTGCTTCCAAAAGATCACACAGCTATGAGAGACCCTATGGAGCACAGTTCTGCTCGGCAACACACAGGGTCGCCGTAAGTTGGAGTTGACTTAACGGCAGCTGGTTGGGGCAGTCACTTCAGGTGTGATTCTGTGGGCAGCAGAAAGATACTGGAAGGGTTTAAGCAGCAACATGGCGGGATCTGATTTATAGGCACCATTCAGGGAGGACCGTGAATAGACTGGAGCCCTGATGGCGAAGTGGTTACGAGCTCCACTGCTAATCAAAAAGATCGGCAGTTCGAATCCACCCACTGCTCCTTGGAAACTGCATGGGGCACTTCTACTCTGTCCTGTAGGGTCCGCTGTGAGTCAAAATTGACTTGATGGCAGTGGAATTGACTCGATGGCAGTGGGCTACGAGCAGACGGGTGGACATACATAGGTGGGTGCAGAAGACCAGGAGAGGTGGTGGCGGCCGTGGAGGTAGAGAGAAGTAGCTGGGGTGGAAATGTTGGTCCTGAAGAGTTGTTCAGAAGAGAGTAGTTCAGGCCTGTACACGGGCATCGTGGAAGCTGGAGAGCAGTGTGGGGGGGCTGCCTAAGAGCCTTGGGGAGCTGGAGGGAGCTTGTGATCCTTCCACCTGTCACCAGCTCCTAAGAGAGTGAGACACAGTGAGATCCCGGCTTAATCCAAGCTCCCCAGGGACTCTGATATTTACTCTGGGTTGATGCAGACAGTTAACGTGCTCAGATGCTAGTGAAAGGTCAAAGATTCCAGTCCACCCGGAGGCACCACGGAAGAAAGCCCTGGTGTCTGTGGACATCAGCCATTGAGAACCCAGAGGAGCACAGTTCTGCCCTAACACACACGGAGTCACCATGAGGTGAAATCAGCTCAGTGGCAGCCGGTCACTAAGTGCTAAGCGCTGTGTTTATACCATCTCACCCTGAAATGCCCCTGAGGGGAGTGGGGTGACATTATTTTCCCAGTGTTGTGGATGAAGAAGCTCAGGCCTAGGGTGAGTAAAGGACTTCCCCGAGGTCACCCAGCTGGGATTTCAACACTGGCAGCAGCCAGTCCTTCTCCTCTCTGGCTTCCCTTCAACCCACTTCCCACCCTGGAGCCACATCGATCTTTTTTTCCCACCGTGATCCTTTATGCATGTGCGCTGGGAGGTGTCAGCGCCTAGCCAGTGCAAGACGCTGATAGGGGGCAGGATGGCTTCAGGTCAGCGGCGCCTGCCCCCACGGTCACAGACTGTTCCAGCTCAGAGTCAGACGCCGAGATTCCCCAGACGGTAGAGCCAGCCCCAGCAGCTAACTGGTTGGCAGCAGTCGGCGGTCAGACATCGAAGCCTGTGCTCCCAACCTCTCCTCTTCCCCACCATCTTTCCCAGGTCAGGAGGGTTGAGGGGCATGGGCTTCGAAGATGCTTCAAAGTGGCTGGCCGCGACTGTGAGGGTTTAAGTGTGGAAAGCCCATGGCTCAGGGCTGGGGCTTCAGGGGAGAGAAGGGAGCGGGGCAGCCATGGCTGACGATTTGGTCCTCGCTCTTGAGCTGCCCACACCCCATTCTCCCCGGCTCCAGACAGCGCCTGTCACCTAACCTTTCATGCTTCTGTATCTTTTCTAGGCAGATAAGAAGGACCCGCAGGGCAATGGCACCATGGCTGGGTTTGAGCTGCTGCTTCAGAAGCAATTGAAGGGCAAACAGATGCAGAAAGAAATGTCAGAATTCATCCGGGAAAGGTGAGGCCTGGGGCCCCTTCCAGCTCTGGAGGCGGTGACCATGCCCACTGCGGCCCCTTTGCCTGAGGGGAAGTGAGCAGCAGGTGTGTCCAGTGCTGGGGACGTGGGGATGCGCATGGGCCACCCAGCACAGGGCACGGGTAGCACTAAGGGGAGCCCAAGACTGGCGTCAGAGACGTGTGGCCCCGGGACAGGTATGCCAGCAGACGTGCTGCCTTGGCCTGTGCAGTGATTTCGAAGATTTTGAACCAGCATCTGAAATCTGGACATCTAGTATCTCCTGAGAAAGCAGAAGGTCTGGCGATAGCCACTCTGCATCCCTCGTGCAGCAGTTGGCTGGAGCTGAGTAGCAGCTGCCCCCTAGAGAGGTGCTGTGTGTTTCCAGTTTGCCATAGTCTCCACCACTCCCTGCTGTCCCCCACAGACTGCTTTGCTCTTTACTTGCCTTCCTGGAGTTCATTTGAAGCACCTGATCATAACAAAAAAGAGAGCGTTAACTTTCAAGTCAACTTTGAGCCAAAGATGTCCCAGACCTGGGGTACAGAATCCGCCCACCCCTTCTCACACACACCCCATCATCTCTGTCTCCAGGGAGCTCAGTCTCATGGGGGAGTCAGACAAGTAAATTATGATGAGCACAGGAACGATGTTAGTGGTTTGTCCCAAGACTTGGGAACATGGATGGGAGAACAATGAATTTAGCCTGGTGGAGTCTGGGAAAGCTACAAAAGGCAGTTTTATGAGACTCTTGAAGGCAGAGAAGGACGAGATGGCATCCTTCTCGATCTCCCTCCTTCCCCTCCCGCCTCTTTCTGAGTTCTGAGGATTTGTTAAGCACATGGCATGCACACAGCCCACACGTGCGCCCCACACAGTGTAGACACATTCTCCTCACACCTGTGTACACAGTCTTCACACACATATGAACACACCCCACACATGCACCCCACACGGCATATGCAATACTCCTCACACGTGTGCACACACCCCACACATGCTCTGTACGTGGTATATATATACTCCTCACACGTGTATACATACTCTTCAGTGTGCACATACTCCTCACACACGTGCACACGCCCCACACATGCGCCCCACACAGTGTATACACATACTCCTCACACCTGTGTGCCCAGTCCTCACACACGTGCACGCAGCCCACGCATGTACCCCACACAGTGTATACACATACTCCTCACACGTGTGTACACATGCCCCACACCAACACATGGATGTATGCACACATGCACACTTTGCCATTCACATGCACAAGGACACGTGTACACCTTACACACGTGTACACACACACACACAAGGTATACTGGAAATATTTATAACACATAGTAATGTTTTTTTAAATATTTATAAGAATACTAACCCTAGTAATAACGTTTGAACACTTTAAAGCAGCCCCTTTCTTTAGGAAGGACTCTTCTGTTTGCATAATCAAATCTTTATTTTCTGACCATTAAACTAGTAGGAATTGAGAGGTTGCTTGGCTTAGGTAGGAGAAAATGATAGCAGAACATCAGGAAATAGGACGATGGCTATAAGAAGCCAAGTTTGAACACGCTTTCATACAAATGCCGTGCTATGGAATGACCAGAATCTGCCATTTTGGAAAGCTTTGGTCTTTCTTAAGAAAATGCAGACCGTTTAACGTTTCTCATTCCATCTTGGAATCCTGGAGGGAGGGCCTTCCCCCCCAGCAGAGATGCAGAGGTGGGACTCTAAGGGACTGGTTTGCTGTGGCCTCAGCACAGAGAAGTGGGGGTGGGTGGTGAGGAGGTGAGGGCGACGGGGGATCCTGGAGGCAGGCAGCCACCTCATGTGCCGGGCACACGCATTTGGCCTCTGTGATGTTGGCGTTGAGAAGCCTCTGAGGGATTTCAAAGCAGGTGTGTGACATGGTTACATCTGTGTTCTAGAGAGGCCTCTTGGTCACTGTAGGAGGGAAAGAGAGGCTGCAGGCTGGCCACCTGTGTCACCCTGGGTGGCGGGGGCGGGGGGAGGGCTCGAGAAAGCAGAGGGAACCAAGAGGAAGTGCTAAGGCAGGAGGTAAATGGCAGATAGACTTGAGAGGCCTTGTGAGCAACCTGGAGGCTGAGGGCAGAGCAGTAGGCAGGCAGCTGGACTCTGTCTTTTGTGAACCTATCAGTGTTAAATCCCACGATAATTATTCCCCAGATGCTGCTGGAGTCCTTTGTCAGGTGCCCCATCTGTGTCATTTGGCACATCCTTGCACTCCCCGCCCCACCTCCCTGACACCCAGGCACTGGCTGCCTGAGCACCTGGGGCAGGGGGGCAGGCACATGCTGCAGCCACAGAGCTCTGGTGCTTTCGCTGCTGCAGAGCGATGGACCAGGCTGTCTGAGGCCCACCTCTGAGCTGGCCCAGGGTCTCACGACCACCGTGGCCCAGGGCACGGCTTAGGTAGCGCACAGTACCTCTGACAACACAATTAACCCGGATATGCCAGCTAATACCAAACATCCCTGGAGAGCTGTCATGAAAGCGTGTCAGGGGTCTGCCTGCTGGGAGCTAAATCTAAGGCAAGTTCCCTCTCGGGGAAATGGAGGGGGCTGCAGCTCTGAGCACTGCCTGGTTTCCATGGAGATACGTGTGCCCTGCAGCCTTGTCAGTTAGACACACTGGGAGTGATGGACCTTCGGGAGATGTTCCCCCCACCGACTGCAGAGGGGCCGAGGCATCTCTGAGGGTCTGAACCCAGAGTTTGGAAGGGAATGGGGACGGCACTGGGGCATCTCTCGTGGTCCCTCACGGGTTGTGTGTATTCACTTAAGGGTGTCCCATGTGTCCGACCCAGTCCTGGGTGCTATGCAAATGACGGTTTTTCAGTCCTAGCCATCAAAAAGCCAGTTGCCATCAAGTCAGCTCCAACTCATGGCAACCCCACGTGTGTCAGAGTGGAAATGTGCTCTGTAGGGTTTTCAGTGACTGGTTTTTCAGAAGTAGATCACGAGGCCTTCCTTCTGAGGTACCTCTGGGTGGACTCCAACCTTCAACCTTTTGGTTAGCAGCTGAGTGTGTTAACCATGGAAATATCCCATTTTGCAGGTGAGGAGATAGAGGTTTGGCCAGTTTTATTCATTTATTTATTCAAAAAAAAATGCCTGCTGTGTGTCAGGTGACAGACAAAGCCCACACACTCACAAGCTTTAGCATCTAGCTGATTTGTTCCACAGCGAGTGACAGGACCGCAGTTCCAACCCATGATCTCACCCCAGGAGCTTACGTGTTGGGTTTTCTCCCCTCACAGGATAAAGATTGAAGAAGAATATGCAAAGAACTTAGCTAAGCTGTCTCAGAACTCCCTGGCGGCCCAGGAGGAAGGGTGAGTTGGGAGGGGAGTGGGGGGCGGTGACAGGACACTCAGGAAGGGGCTCCCTTTTCGTTTCATGTCTCACTGGTCGCTGCCAGGGTCCACCTTGGATGGGGAAGTCCCTCTAGGCTTAGCTCATGGTGGCAGCCATGGCTCAGGACAGGCACTCATGGCTCAGGTATATACTCATAGCTCAGGACAGGCACCCATAGCTCAGGACGGGGACCCATGGTGCAGGATGGGCACCCATGGATCAGGTGGGCACCCAGGGCTCAGGGCAGGCACCCAGGGCTCAAGGTGAGTGCCTCCACAGTGTCTTCTCTCTAGTGGCCAAAGACCTTCTGCCAGATGCCAGAATATGTCAGAACCCTCTCTGCCTGTTCCTTGGTAGCTGGACACCAGCCCCCCAGATGTCCACCCGAGCTACCCTTTCTCTGAGGCCAGGGTGGTAGGAAACTGGGTGTGAGAAGGTTCCGTACCCAGCCTCGTTTAGAACCCTTTCTGTGAGCCAGACTCCCAAGCATCCCTGCTCCAGCTGTGATAGTCCAGACCTCATTGGATGGGGCCTGGGCTAGGGGAGTCTCCGCCTGACCCTCACAGCCACAGAGTGATTCCTAGCGGGAGAAAGACTTCGACTTTCTTTGCTCCTTCTGTTCAAAAAGAATCTCAGGAAGTTAGAGCTGAAAGGGTGCCCAGAGGGCCTCTCTTTGTCCCTACTCCCTCCAGTGCCATCTCTGAGTTCCCCTACAACAAGAAATGGACCCCCAAAGAAGGAAGACATTCCCTTGGGGTGTGGGGTGACTCTCGGAGAGCCGTTATTTTATACCAAAATCCTTCAGGGGGCAGAGGTTTTGCCAACCAAACACGGCTTTGATTAATCCTCTGCTTGGGCCGGCTGTGCAGCCAAGCAGCGTGCACCGAATGGTTTCCGCCAACCCAGCCGGCCACAGGGCAGCCAAGCGGGGCCAGTGTCTCTTCCAGGGATGTAAATGGGGTTCGCACCCAGCCCTCTTCTGCTGAGTGCACAAGCCTGAGATGAAGGCAGGAAAGGAGTCGATGGGGGATCTCCCTTTCTGCCTGGGAAGGGGCCTTCCTAATTCTCTCCACACCCTGTAGTCATTACTGTGCCACCCTAGAGTCTTCCGGCTTCCACCTCCGTGGCCTGGGCCGCATCCAAGGATGCTCTGTGCAGGCAGCATGCACAGCGTATGCTCCCAACCCAAGAACCCCAGCCCCACGACGCAGGCCTGCACCCCCACGCCGTCCACACACGTGCAGACAAACACACCAGAAGCCCAGCCCCACGACGCAGGCCTGCACCCCCACGCCATCCACACACACGACGCAGGCCTGCACCCCGACGCCGTCCACACACGTGCAGACAAACACACAAGAAGCCCAGCCCCACGACGCAGGCCTGCACCCCCACGCCGTCCACACACGTGCAGACAAACACACCAGAAGCCCAGCCCCACGACGCAGGCCTGCACCCCCACGCCGTCCACACACGTGCAGACAAACACACCAGAAGCCCAGCCCCACGACGCAGGCCTGCACTCCCACGCCGTCCACACACATGCAGACAAACACACAAGAAGCCCAGCCCCACGACGCAGGCCTTCACCCCCATGCCGTCCACACACGTGCAGACAAACACACAAGAAGCCCAGCCCCACGACGCAGGCCTGGACCCCGACGCTGTCCACACACATGCAGACAAACACACAAGAAGCCCAGCCCCACGACGCAGGCCTGCACCCCCACGCCGTCCACACACGTGCAGACAAACACACAAGAAGCCCAGCCCCACAACGCAGGCCTGGACCCCGACGCTGTCCACACACATGCAGACAAACACACAAGAAGCCCAGCCCCACGATGCAGGCCTGCACCCCGACGCCGTCCACACACGTGCAGACAAACACACAAGAAGCCCAGCCCCATGACGCAGGCCTTCACCCCCACGCTGTCCACACACGTGCAAACACACAAGAAGCCCAGCCCCACGACACAGGCCTGCACCCACACGCCATCCACACACTTGTAGACGAACACAGGGATAGCACTCACCTGTGCACCACACGCATCTGTGGTTCTCATCTACAACCTACGTGGGTGCTGCGCACTGTCCCCACGCATGTACACATTAACCCCACGCACATGCCCACATGCAGGCTGTGGGGTGGGAACATGTGCCCCCTCCACAGACACACACACAGACGTGCAGCTCAGCTCTTTGGCACTTATACACAGTTGGGGGCATTTAATACACTCCAGCGTGCAACTTTCAAAGTGTAACACTGAAGCCTCGAAATTTGGGGCAGCCCAGGAAGATGGGGGTGGGGGAGACCTGAGCTGCTTTTGTAACTTGAGAGCCGTGTCCAAATGAGATTTCCCAGGACACGTGCTCATGGGTAAATGAACAGAATTCCATTATGTCCTCTGCCTTCAGTGGAAAGGAACAGGGATTTTGGTCTTTCCTGGCTGGTAGTTGTGATAGGAACATAGGAACATGCATTTTGCTTCAGTATGCAGTAGATTGGATCAGAAATGTATTACAAGTCCCCCCCACCCCACCCCGCTTAATCTCTTTAACTGATGTAAAATCCCTCTTCAAGTGAAAGGATTTTCTGCTTTTTTCTAAATTATGAGGTGGCTCCATGTGGCCTGGAATAGTGATGGGGGACATAGAAGGAGAAGTGTGCATGGGAGATGTATTGCTGCCTCTGTTAGTTGTCAGATGCTGTCTAATCAGTTCCAACTCATAGTGACCCTGTGTGCGACAGAACGAAACACTGCCCGGTCCTGCACCATCCTCACAACTGTCGTTACGTTTGAGCTCATTGTTGCAGCCACTGTGTCAATCCATCTCATTGAGGGTCTCCTTCTTTTTCACTGGCCCTCTACTTTACCAAGCATGATGTCCTTCTCCAGGGACTGGTCCCTCCTGACAACATGTCCAAAGGATGTAAGATGCAGTCTCGCCATCCTCCCTTCTAAGGAGCATTCTGGCTGTACTTCTTCCAAGATAGGTCTGTTTGTTCTCCTGGCAGTCCGTGGTATATTCAGTATTCTTCGCCAACACCATAATTCAAACGCATCAGTTCTTCTTCTGTCTTCCTTATTCACTGTCCAGGTTTCACATGCATATGAAGTGATTGAAAATACTGTGGCTTGGGTCAGGCACACCTGAGTCCTCAAGGTGATATCTTTGTTTTTTAACACTGTAAAGAGGTCTTTTGCAGCAGATTTGCCCGGTGCAATATGTCGCTTGATTTCTTGCCTGCTGCTTCTGTGGCTGTTGATTGTGGATCAAGTAAAATGAAATCTTTGACAACTTCAATCTTTTCTCTGTTTATCATGATGTTGCCTATTGATCTAGTTGTGAGGATTTTTGTTTTCTTTATGTTGAGGTATAATCCATACTGAAGACTGTAGTCTTTGATTTTCATCAGTAAGTGCTTCAAGTCCCCTTCACTTCAGCAAGCAAGGTTGTGTCATCTGCATGTGGCAGGTGTTAATGAGTCTTCCTTCCTTCCTGATGCCCCGTTCTTCCTCATAAAGTCCAGCTTCTTGGATGATTTGCTCAGCACACAGACTGAATAGGTATGGTGAAAGGATACAACCCTGACACACACCTTTCCTAATTTTAAACCATGATGCCCATGGACCCACCTGAATATATATGTTTTTTCAGTTGTTGTAGTAAAATTACATGTAACAAAGCATTTGCCATTCCAACATTTTTTGCATGTGCAACTCATACGTTTGCCTTGTGGTGTAGCCGTCACTACTATTTGTTTTCACATTATCTTACTCAGTGCCCCCTAAGCAGTGACTCCCCTTTTCCCCTTGGCTCCCACCTCTGGTACCTATACCCGTTGCCATTGAGTTGATTCCAACTCATAGTGACCCTACAGGACAGCGTAGAACTACCCGAGGAGCGTCTGGTGGGTTGGAACTGCCAACCTTTGGTTAGCAGCTGTAGCACTTCTCGTACCCAACCCAGTGCCGTCCCTATAGGACAGAGTACACTTCTGGTAACCACTACGAACTTTTTGCCTCTGTACATTTGCCTATTCTGTACAAATGGGATCATGCAGTATTTGTCCTTTTGTAACTGACTAATTTCGCTCAGCACGATGCTTGTGAGCTTCATTCGTGTTGTGGCGTGCGTCAGGACTGCGTTTCTCTCCATGGCTGTGTAGTATTCTGTTGTGTGTCAGTACCACGTTTTATTTATCCATTCATCTGTTGATGGACATTTAGGTCATTTCCATCTTTTGGCTATTGTGAATAGTGCCACAGTGAACACTGGTGTACGTGAGTATCTTTTTTATACACTTTATTTTTTAGAGCAGTTTTAGGTGCCCAGGAAAATTGCAGACTACAGCGTCCCATGTACTCTCTCCCCCTGCACCGTTTCCCGTTATTAACATCTGCATTCCGACCTGCATTTGTTACCACTGAGGGACTGATAGTGACACATTATTATAAATAAAGGCCAGAATTCACATAAGGCTCCCCTCTTTGTGTTGTAAGGTCCAATGGGTTTCATGCAGAATAATTTCACTGCCCTAAAAATGCCCCCTGCTTCACCTGTTCTCCCCCTCCCCTGGCAGCTGATCATTTTACTGTCTCTGTAGCTTTGCCTTTTCCAGAATGTCCTATGGTTGGAAGCATACAGTATGCAGCCTTTTCAGACAGGGATCTGAGTGTCTGGAGTGATGTCTCACACCTCTGAGTGCCTACCTTGGAGGTGGGGCCGAGGACATTGCCTTGAGCATAAAACTGAGCTTCCTCCTCCTCCCAGTGGTTCTCAGGTGACATCCTCAGGCTGTGGCCACTGTCACTTGGTCAGCTACTCCCCATATGCTCTGCTGAAAGATGTGTGTGCTCACACAAACTCTTGGCACCGTCTAGAACCTTTTGTGTGTGTACCTCCCTCAGCTGCAGGGGCAAACCTTGTCACCACCCTTTAATCAAGTGCCCACCCCTCCTCAGACGG
This sequence comes from Loxodonta africana, assembly GCF_030014295.1. NCBI lineage: Eukaryota > Metazoa > Chordata > Mammalia > Proboscidea > Elephantidae > Loxodonta > Loxodonta africana. Next base: position 72,753,248 of record NC_087359.1, on the reverse strand, counting down.
CTTCTGTGAGCTCCGCGTGCTGCCTTTTACCCTAGATCTTTGTCCATTGTGAGGTCATCTTTGTCTATAGCAGGAGGTAAGGGCCAAGGCTCATTTTGTCACATGTGGATGGACACTTGCCCAGCACCATTTGTTAAAAGACCATCCATTCCCCATCCAAACACATTGGCACCTTGGTTGCACCAGTCGACCATCTATGGGTGAGTTAGTTTCTGGACTGTGTGTTCTGTTCCACAAACCTGTAGGCTGACCAGGACTACTTCTGCACCCTTCTTCCCACCACCCTGGACCACCTACCCACCTGCTCAATAAGGCAGGAGGCCAGGTCCACCCAGAGGATACAGACACCCTAGCAGGGCTTCCTGGAGCTCAGGCCCCTCCAGCCAAGACAAATGCCAACTAGGCTCCCCAGTAAGGGTCACCCCGGGGAACCTTCCTTTGCTGCTGGACTCCTGATAAAATCAGTCAGTCATTTCCCCGTAGACACCCACAGCATCCCAACCCCGAAGCACAGCCAGTCAGGCCTGTGTTTGATCAAAGGGATGGGTTCCACCCAGTAATTCTTAGCTGCGGGCTGCTTTGCTGGAAACTCCAGAAGCCTTGCAGCTTGCTGGCTTTTAATCAGCCTTTGCCACTCAAACTTAATGAATTCTCCGGGGAAGTGGCTTCTTGATGAAACTAAGTCAACTGAACATTCAGCCTGGATTACTGGCTGCATTTAAGAGGTCTTGAAGAAGGAAGCAGGGGTATCATTTGGAAGGTCAGTGAAGTTAAAGAGTTTCAAATAATGAAGACAGTAGCACGAAGGCCTGCATTTCAAAGTCTTGAGGACTTTGGATACTCCTTCTACTTGAAACATCTCCTTGTAGTGGAAAAATGATTTAGCTTAGAGAGCTGGACCGTTCTCCAATAAGCTGTGGGCTGTGTTAAGGGCTTATAACCCACCACGACAAATAGCACTACAGAGAAGCTCCTGAGGAGGGCACTGGAGAGTCTGCACTCCAGAGGCAAGCAGTTCTAGACCCAGACTGGTCCATCTTTGCCTCTCCTGAAAGCCAGGTGCCTGGGGATTACCAGTAAGCAGGGCTGCGTGGCACCTTTCATCTGTCTCCTTCCTGTATTTATCAGTGGGTGTTTGCTCCCTAGATCAACAAACAGGGAGGGCTGGTGAAAAAGCAGTAGAGATGGCAGTGTGTCTTGGTGCCCAGGCCCTCGCTGCAGCTGAGGCTGTGTAACTGTGCCCACCTTCCTCTCACACCTCCCAGTTCTTGTGAGCCTCTTGGTTCGGGTGTTTCTCCAGCTGTTCTACTGTCTGATATCTGTTCTCTTAGCTCCCTTGTCTTCACGAGGTTCATCTGGTCCTATGAGTGGAAACATGGTATTCATGTTGTTTTGTGCATCATCCAAGTCCACAGTCTTAGGTTATTACATGCCTCCCTGAGACATGGAGCTGAGATCCACCGTTCCACCTCGGGAAGGCCTTCTGTTTCTGCCCTGAGATTGATGCAGCTGTCTCTCTCTGTGGTCCCGAGTCTGACGGTCTCCTTTGTGTTGCAGCTCCCTGGGAGAAGCGTGGTCCCAGGTGAAGAAGAGCCTTGCAGATGAGGCTGAAGTTCACCTCAAGTTCTCTGCCAAGGTAACCCCTCCTTGCAGCCTTTCAGGGGTGGCCGCATATGGTGGTGTGCTTGTAAGCATCCAACAACCGTCTCTCCGGTTTGCAGTGTATGCCAATTCCTCTGGTGTAAATTTCAAGCTACCGACATGACCGTACTGAAGGTAGAGTTGGAAAGAGATGTGTGGTAGATGTAAATAACCTCAAGAGCAGAGATGATAGTGAAATGTAGTTAGGAAATGATGAGTTGTGAGTATTCATTCCCTTTGTGTTGAATATAGTGTATTTAATTGTAAGTGTAGATAAACCGATTTTTAATAATAGCTGTAACACCCAGCTCGCAAAATTCCTGAAAATGTAACTTTCAGCTTTTATAAGCCAGTGTGAGTGAGCCCTGGCACACCTGTGCACACCTCCATGTGGACACCCTCATTTCCTCAGGTGAGCCCCTGAATGATGAAACCCTAGTCTCTCTTTGCTAATCTTTCAGAGGAACATAGTAGCATTTTCTTCCTTTTCTTGATGTCAGATGATATTAGACTATGCCAAAGGGAGAGTTTGTTTGTTTGTTGTTGGCATTCCAGAATTTCAGAATACATGAATGACGCTTATTTCATTTGGTTCCAAAGACTGAAGCTCCATGATTTTCTTGGGAACAGGGGTGCTTTTGTCCTGTTCACTCTGTCCTCAGTGCTCAGAATGGTGCCTGGTACATAATAGATGCTTAACAAATATTCTATGAATTAATGAATACAGGGGAGCCTCAGATAACGCCCAGTCAATTTTTTACGTAGAAAATACACTAAGTGTCAAAGTGAAATAATTCACACTAAGGTGTGAATGATTGATGGGGCTATCTGCTACTAGCCTTTTAAAGAGTAAGAGACCCTTCAGAGTGAGACCATCCCAGTGACCCTTGCCTACTGGGGTCCCCTACCAGCCACATACAGCAGCCAGAAAGGACATTCTGATAAAGTGCTTAAATTCTCTGAGCTCCCCCTACTTAAATTGAGGCGCACACTACCCCTCAAGACAGTTGCTCCTTCCCAGGGCTTCCACATTAGTACCCACTGGTCCTCTTGCTTTTCTAGCACTTTTCCCACCAAATTGCAGCCCCCTGCTTTGAGGCCCCCATGTGATGTGAGGCCTTTGAGGACAGGAGTCGTTCTCTCCCCACTCCCCTGGTGGTGCTCTGCACACAGAAGGGGCAGAATGAGTGACACAAACCACTGAGGCATGCAAAAGAGGTTTATAAATGGGAAAGAACTGGTGGGAGGAAGAGGCAGTGCTATTACCAGTTCCTGCTTCTAAACAATGTCAGTGCCCCAAGATCAAGTTGACACCCAGTTGTGAGTGAGAATTCCCCGGCTAACAGCACAGGAACCTTGTTACACTGAACACTTCACAGGAAAATTGCCACTTATGCCCTGAGCGAGAGGGGAGCTCCGTGGATTGGTCTTTCCTGCCTTGCATATAAAGCAGTAAGTTATTTTTAGGCCGTGGATCATGGGTAGTCTTTCCCCTAGGCCTCCCTTCTGTCCTAGCCCCAGCAGCCCTGTCTTCGCAGTGGGAGAAACCTCCCTTGACTGCAGAGCCCGGTGGGAAGGTGGGGGCTGCGAGCCGCTGAAATGTCGCCTGCTGGATCCACGGGAACGCTGGTGGAATTTACTCACCATCAGCAGGACCCTGCGTTCTTTTTCTTTTTCAATAGACCGTTTTTAGAGCAGCTTAGGTTTACAGAAAAATTGTGCAGCAAGTATAGAGAGCTCCATAGGCCCCCTCCGCTCCTGCACAGCTGTTACAACTGGTGACCCGATATTGATATATTATTATTAACTGAAGTCTGTATTCTGCATTGGGTTCCACTCTGTGTTGTACTCTAAGGATGTCTTGCCGGTTTCGATAGATCCACGTCATGTACCCACCATGACAGTGTCATTCATGGTAGTTCTATTGCCCTAAAAATGCCCTGTGCTCCACCTGTGACCCCTGCATCTTGATTGCTTGTAGAGCACTCAACAGGTGACTGGGACATTCTCAGAGCTGGGAGTGGTGATGTAAGTATCCTAGGTGATTAGGTGCGCGATAGGGCTCATCCTACTTGAGTTTATCAACCTCTGTGCAAGATGATGTTGTTAGCTGCCGTCAAGTCAGCTCCCAATTCATGGTGGCCCCATGCTCAATGGAACCAAAGGCTGCCCACTCCTGTACCATCTCCATGATGGGTTGTGGGTTGGACCATTGTGATCTATAGAGTTTTCGTGGGCTGATTTTTGGAAATAGATCAGCAGGCCTTTCTTCCTAGTCCCTCTCAGTCTGGAAGCTCCACGGAAATCCATTCAGCACCATTAGCAACATACAAGCCTCCACTGATGGGTGGTGGCTGCATTGGCTGGGAATCGAATCTCAGTCTCCTGCATGTTACTTTTGTCATTACGTACCATTGAATCAGTTCCAACTCATAGAGACCCTGTGTACAATAGAACAAAACACTGCCCGGTCCTATGCCATCCTCATAATTGTTGCTATATTTGAGCCCATTGTTATAGCCACTGTGTCAATCCATCTTGTTCAGGGTCTTCTTTTTCACTGACCCTCTACTTGGAGGAAGTACAGCCAGAATGCTCTTTAGAGGCACAGATGGCGAGACTTCATCTCACATATTTCGGACATGTAATCAGGAGGGACCGGTCCTTGGCAAAGTAGAGGGTCTCCTGCATGGGAGGCAAGAATTCTCCCACTGAACCACACCTGCCCTGCCCCCAATCATGCCAGATAGCTCCACTTCACAGATGAGAAGGGGCAAAGAGATGGACTCACAGCCCATGGCCATGTGGCTAAGGACTCAGCTATTGAGGCAGCAGAGGAAGGGACTGAGCCAGTGGGAGACTGGATCCCTAGGCCTTATCTTCAGACAGCACCCTCTCCTGGGGCTGACTAGTGGCACTTAAAACACAGAACCCTGCACTTGAGAAGCGATCCACCCTCTCTTGTGGGGGCTATCCACAGAGCAGTGGAGGCAGGTCCTCCAATGGTCAGGAGGTTTGAAATCAGCGTTCCCAAACCAGGGCAGACCTCGTCATTCAGCTGACTGGAGACTTAAAACAATGTCTGTGCAAACTAGATTTTTCCATGACAGCCTCTACTGCTTCAAGCCTGGGGGCGGGGGCCTCCATCAGTCAGCGCAGGTGGCCTTGGGCAATTACAGTAGCAGCCCACAGTCTTAATGGCATCTTCTTGAGAAGAAAGGGGGCCCAAGGATTTATTTGTCCTGGATAATACGGCTCCCTATGTGCAAAGCCCATTTTAATGTCTGCTTCAAAAGCTTATTGAAATTCTGCTTCGAATGTTCTGTGTCGGTGGTGAAAAGTCTTTAAGACATGCAATTTTGTTAAGGCAATCTTTCAGACCGCTGGAGTTTGTTAGTTCCAGCCATTGTTCATAGCAACAGGCTGTTAAAGAAGTAAGATTGCTGTATACAAGGGAAGTTACACCTGGCTCCAGGTGGAGAAGGGAAAATGGCAAAGTTCCTTCTGATGGGGGAAATCTAATCACACAATAGGGGGCATGCATTCAGCCAGAAGATGTAGGGGGAACAGTGGGAGTCAGGAGACATGAGTTTTTTCTCAATGCTGTTGCTAACAAGGAGTCTCTAGGTAGTGCAAACAGCTAACGCGCTTAACTGCTAACCAAAAGGCTGGAGGTTCAGGTCTGCTCAGAGATACCTCAGAAGACAGGCCTGTAGGTCTACTTTTGAAAAATCAGCCACTGAAAACCCTACGGAGCACAGTTCTACCCTGACACACGCGCGGTTGCCAGGAGTTGGAGACAACTCTTCAGCAGCTGGTTTTTTATCACTACCAATCTTTGTGACCTTGGGCTAGCCACTGAACATCTTTGGGCTTCACCTTCTTCGTGTGTGAAGTGAAAAGTTGGGACCAGATCAGCATCTTTCAAGCTTATTTGACTGTGACCCACAGTAAGAAATAAATTCACATGGCAACCCAGAACACACACATATATGTACACATACACACATACGGATATTCACACACACAAATAGCCAAAACAAATGTTTCATGAAACAGTATTTATCCTTCTACCTAAAATGTACTCAGATATTTCCTATTCAAAGCTAGTCAATTCTCATCACAAAGCTGGCCCTGGCCCCCTAAATGAATTTCACAACTCTTCGTAATCCACCGTGCAGGAGACATTGAACTTCCTTCTAATTTGAAATGTCTTTTACTCTCTTCTCATGTGGGAGGTGAACGAAAAAGGAGACTGAGAGTGCAGGAGTTCCAGAAAGGCAAAACGGACAGCTCTGACAGCCCTGTGACGGGGATGGAAGGCCCCCATCCGTTTAAAGATGAGCCCGCTGTGGGCATTTGGACAACAGGCCAAGCCAGTAGTTCATGAAGACAAGCTTTCAGGGAGGATTTCTGAGTCCTTGTTAAACAAAGATGCTTAAAAGTTAACAAGGAGTAAGAAAGACGCCAAGTCAACTTTTTAAAATAAAAAATCTTTTGAAAGTACTTAAAATGTAGAGATGGAGAATTCATGAATCTACAGCTATGGGATTGAATCACCTCTGCCAGCTAGAAGCCTCATATTTCCAGAATATCTTTTGGGAAAGCATTTTTGTCTATTGGCAGGTTCTTAAGGCTCCCCTAGACCACAGAACCTGGGCCAGGGTTCCTTAATTTTGAAAAGCACCCCCACTCCCCAGGTCATCCTGGACATATTAACATCTGGCAGCCACTTGCTTCCTGGGAAGTGACTTAGGAAGAGACCCCAAAGTTAGACTGACTTAATCCTCATCGGCTCCTGTCTTAGTTTCCTAGTGCTGCCAAAACAGAAATACCACAAGTGGGTGGTTTTAAAGAACAAAAATTTATTTTCTCACAGTTCAGGAGGCTAGAAGTCTGGATTCAGGGCGAGGCTCAAGGGAGAGGTCCTTTATTTCAGCTTCTGCCAGTTGCCATCAAGCCGAGTAGACTCCTGGCGGCCTTACGTGTGTCAGAGTAGAGCTGTGCTCCATAGGGTTTTCGACAGCTCTGACTTTTCATAAGTAGATCGTTCTGGGGCACCTCTGTGTGGACTGGAGCTGCCTTTGCACCCTCTAGTAGCAGGCAGTTCTTGGAGTTCCTGGGCTGGTAGACTCATCTGCCTCCGTCGTCACACAGTGTCTTCCCCCGTGTGTGTGTTTCGGAGTCTGCTCTGGTCTTTTTATAACTTAGAAGTGATTAGGCTTGGGACTCACCCTCTGCTGGTGTGACTTCATTAACATAGCAAAAGAAAACCCTTGTTTCCAAACAGGCTCATATCCACAGGCCTAGGAGCCAGGAATTCAGCACCCCGAAGGACACCATCCAATCTATAGCAACTCTCAATCGGCGGGAGGCTCCCATTGCAGCTAAATGATTGTGTCCCTCCTCCGACTCAGCAAGTGCCTAACCTGCAGGGAAAGGGCTTAGTTTCTTCTCATCAGCCCTGAAGCTTGTGGCGTCTTATACACTGCCACCAGAGGAGGATGTTTTCCCATGAAAGGAAACTGCCCAGGGTCCAATAATCATAATGATACGAGAAATTTACAACTAATATCAACATCTCCAGAAACTAGGAGGAGAGGGCCATCTGGGTGGCCCGCTGTGTGTGAGTCTTTGAAGGTCATTGACAACAGAGCTGTCTTCTCGCCTCCCCAGGGGTTGGGCACTGAAGATTTTGCCATTCAGTCATCAGGGGGCGATGGGGCATCTGCTGCGGTGGCCAAGCCAGATGTGGCCCCTGCCCTCTGAGCACTCATGGTCGTGTGTAGTCACTTGTTAGAACTAGGAACACCTATGTCCTCGCAGTCTCCAGTTAAAAGACAAGGGAGCAAGAACCTGGTGGGGAGGAAGACGAGAGAAGCCGTGGAGTCTCAGAGCTGGGATGCTATCTGCCCAGGAAGTTCACGTGCATTCCCCAGAGGCACTTCTGGGGCAGAAGGAGGCTGAGTTGGGGAGCCATGGGGGGGCCAGCTTGGGGGCCCTCAGATGCTGAGCTCGGGGCCATAGGGGCCAAATTAGGGGGGCCTTAGGCAACTCACCTGGCTTTGATTAGAGTGGATCCACAGTCATCTGTTTTCTTATGAAAGAAATATCATGCTTCCAACCCCTCCCCCAAAAAAGTATTTTAAAAAAAGGTTCTAACTCATAAAGAAAGGGTGGGGTGGGAAGGAGGGAAAGAAAGACAAAGAAGAGACAAGCTTGAAAGCCTAATATTAGCCAGCTCATCTCAAGCATACACACTCTCTCTGGCCCAGGGATGAGGAAGCAGGTCCTCTGGGCAGGGTGGAAAGGAAGTGGCTGTCTCTCCATCTGCACCAGCAAGTTGAGAAAACTACCTATGGCCGTAACCTTTGCAAGTTTCCAATAGCCCCAGCAGCTCTACCATCGGTTCCTCGAGGCCTAGACCATTCTAGGTCATCATTGTATTCTCAGCATTGACCACATAGTAAATACAAGTGAGTAAGGTTATTAATTAAAAGGCACCCAGTCGCCAATTGTTCACCACGCTAAGTACTTGAGGACGCAGAGACAAGTGGCCTCAGAGGGTGCCCCATCTGAAAAGAGAGGCAGACACCTGAGCAAAGCCATACAACAAGGGGGAAGGATTTAGCTGACAGGGGGAATCTGGGAAGGTTTCAGAGAGCCCAGCCCATCCATTCTGTAGATGTGGAAACTGACATGAGTCCTGGTAACAGCCACTCGTCCTAACCTTCTCGTAGGACAGGGCCAGGGCCACTGGGACAGACCCCATCCCCACCACCTCCCTCCCTGTACTCACATGCAGCTAAGTCTGGGGTCCTGAGCACGTCTTCCCCACTCTCTCCTTGGCAGCTTCACACTGAGGTAGAGAAGCCCCTCATGAACTTCCGAGAGAACTTCAAGAAGGACATGAAAAAGTGTGACCACCACATTGCTGACCTTCGCAAGCAGCTGGCCAGCCGCTACGCCGCTGTGGAGAAGGTGAGGTCCGGGGACATAGCTGGGGCGGGAGGGCAGGGCCGTGCTGGAGAAGGGTGGGCTGGGGAGCCCCGCGGTTGCCCCCCTGTGGAGGGATTAGAAGGGAAGTAGGAGCCTGGAGCCCATGCCTGAGAACCCCCACCCTGCCAAGGGTAGGTGGGAGCTGCTTCCCCAGGGCGCTCAGAGGAGTTTCCAGGGGGACAGTGAAAGCCAGGGGAAGCTTATTTGGGCATGTGAGACTAGGGACACCTAGTCTTGTGTATGGGTGGTAAGAGGTGGTAAGAGCTATGTAACATAAAATTTGTCATTTTAACTCTTTACAAACGTACAGTTCGGTGGTGTTAAGTACATTCACAATGTTGTGTAACCGTGACCTATCTAGTTCCAGAATGTTTTCATCACCCCAAAAGGAAGCCCATGCTCGTTAGGCAGTGACTCGCCACCCGTCTCCCTCAGCCCCTGGTGGCTTCCAGTCTGCTGTCTGTCTCTCAGCATCTCTCTATTTGAGATACTTCATGTCAGTGGGATCACACAACATTTCTCCTTTTGTGTCTGACTGACTTCACTCGGGATAATATTTTCAAGGTTTATCGGTGTTGTGGCATATCTCAGAACTTCATTTCTTTTTAAGGTGCCCTCGTGCCGCAGTTAAAGTGATCGACTGCTAACCGAAAGGTCGGTTGTTCGAAACCACCAGCGGTTGGCTGAGTAATACTCTGTTGTATATATTTACCATGTTTTGTTTATCTATTCATCCATTGATGGACGTTTAGGTTGCTTCTATCTTTCGGCTGTTGTGAATAACACTGCAGTGGATATTGGCATACAATTATCTGTTCAAGTTCTTACTTTCTTTTGGGTATATATCCAGGAGTGGAATTGCTGGGTCAAATAACTCAACGGCATTGGTTTGGGTTATGGTAATTCTATGTTTAACTTTTTGAGGAACTGCCAAACTGTTTTTCACAGTGGCTACTCCATGTTGGAAACCCTATGGGGCCGTTCTACTCTGTCCTATAGGGTCACTGTGAGTCGGAACCAACTCGACAGCACCTAACAACAACCTAACAACTCCATGTTAACATTCCCACCAGCAGTGCGAGGCGATTCCAGTTCGGACTCCGAGCCCCAGCCGGGCTTTGGGTCCACATGTAGCCCCTTTGGTCTTCACCTGGCAGATTCCCTCCTGACTAAATTCCTCCCTGGCCAGACCCCAGTGGCTCTCCTTTGTGGCTGGAGGTTGGGTGGAATGCTCGGTGGTCTGATGCCCAACCTGGAGGGAAGAAAGTCCTCCCCATGGTGCTGGGGGTGGTCTGATGCCTAGCCTGGAGGGAAGAGAGCTTTCCCCATAGTGCTGAGGGTGGTCTGATGCCCAGCCTGGAGGAAAGAGAACCTTCCCCATGGTGCTAACGGTGGTCCGATGCCTAGCCTGGAGGGAAGAGAGCCCTCCCCATGGTGCTGAGGGTCGTCTGATGCCCAGCCTGGAGGAAAGAGAACCTTCCCCATGGTGCTAAGGGTGGTCTGATGCCTAGCCTGGAGGGAAGAGAGCCCTCCCCATGGTGCTGAGGGTCGTCTGATGCCCAGCCTGGAGGAAAGAGAACCTTCCCCATGGTGCTAAGGGTGGTCCGATGCCTAGCCTGGAGGGAAAAGAGCCCCCGGCAGGGCACTGACTCCAGGGCCCCAGGGAGGAGTGCTGGAGAAGGGGGCACACAGGTACTGCTGTGGGCACCCTCCTTCCCACCAGCTGCTGCCCCCACTACAGGCTGTAGAGCAGCTGGTGGGAAGGAGGGAGAATTGTGAGCTTGGGCGCCCGGGGATAGGGAACAGGAGGGCTGAGGTCCATCCTGGTATGGGCTGGGGTGCTGGTGCTCTCAGGCCATTCACACTGATGGAAGTGACGTGACTGGCCTTTGTGGCCCCTTCCCAACCCTGAGCGACTGATTTTAGGACTGCCTGGGTCCCTAGTGTGTGTACACGATCCAGTGAAAATAAAGTCTTAGGGACTTGCTCCAGGCCACGTCACAGTGCGGCTGGAAGCACACTGGGCAGGCATCTGCCATCACTAACTAGTGTCACCAACTAGCGGGGTGAAGCTAGTTCAGTTGCCGAGTCTTTCCGAGCCACTGTGGGGTATCCACAGAAACGAAAGACAGGAGGCCAGGCCAGGTAACCGTGAGGCCCTTGGCTCTCAGCCTTGGGAACAGCTTCTCGGTGTCATTTCCCAGGCCCGGAAAGCCCTCACCGAGCGGCAGAGAGACCTGGAGATGAAAACCCAGCAACTGGAGATCAAGCTGAGCAACAAGACGGAGGAGGACATCAAGAAGGCGCGGCGGAAGTCCACACAGGCTGGTGAGAGCTGGTGCCAGGTGCTCCGACACCTAAGCACAGAATGGAGAGGGCTGGGAGACGGGGTGGCTGGACTGGTGTATCTCTGCTTCAGAAGGTTCTAGAAGGGAAGTTTCTCCTGCTCCTCTCCCAATAGGTGTCTGCTCCTTGCCCAGGGAGAGCCTGGAGCTGGTGAGGGCTGGGGGGTGGGAGAGGGTAGGCCAGGCTGTTCCAGGCCGTGTGGGCGCAGGAATCCTCAACTGTCCAGGGTGGGGTGACTCTTTCTTGCCCAAGCTCTGGATCTCTGACCAGGTGGACAGACTCCTCTAGGCACCCAGAAGCCAGGGACCTCATCTCTGCAGGGGGCCCACAGGAGAGTGCAGCCAAGGGGGCCCTAATCACTACCCCTACCCTCCCTCACACCCAGTTACCCTGCCTCCCCAGTGCCTGAGACTCTGAGGGTTCACCAGGGATGAAGGGCTCCCGCCCAGGAACAGAGGTGGATATTTTTTTTGTTCAACGAAGTAGCCAGATTCTCTATTTGTGGTTTCTGCTTCCACCTAGTGGTAAAAAATAGCTAGTGCAACAACCAGATTAAACCAAGAGCAAAGAAGTTTCCTGAATACAACCAAACGCTTCTCAGGCCAGAGTAGCAGAGACGGGAGTTTGGGGACCATGGTTTCAGAGGACATCTAGGTCAACTGGCATAGCAGAATGTATTAAAACATTCTGCATCCCACTTTGGTGAGTGGCATCTGGGGTCTTAAACGCTAATAAGTGGCCGTCTAAGATGCATCAATTGGTCCCAACCCACCTGGAGCAAAGGAGAATGAAGACCACCAAAGACATAAGGTAAAGATGAGCCCAAGAGACAGAAATGGCCACATAAACCAAAGACTTCATCATCCTGAGACCGGAAGAACTAGATGGTGCCCAGCTACCACCGATGATGACGGCCCTGACAGGGAACACAACAGAGAACCCCTGATGGAGCAGGAGAACAGTGGGATACAGACCTTAAATTCTTGTAAAAAGACCAGACTTAATGATCTGACTGAGAATAGAAGGACCCTGGAGGTCATGGTCCCAGGACCCTTTGTTAGCCCAAGACTGGAACCATTCCCGAAGCCAACTTTACAGACAGAGATTGGACTGGACTATGGGATAGAAAATGATACTGGTGAGGAGTGAGCTTCTTGACTCAAGTAGACACATGAGATTGTGTGGGCAACTCCTGTCTGGGGGTGAGATGAGAAGGCAGAGGGGGTCAGGAGCTGACTGAATCACAGGGAAGACAGGGTGGAGAGGAGGAATGTGTTGTCTCATTGGGGGAGAGCAGCTAGGGGTACATAGCAAGGTGTGTATAATTTTTGTATGATAAACTGATTTGATCTGTAAACTTTCACTTTAAGCACAATAAAAAATAAAAAGGAAAAAAATTACTGCACAAGGAAGGGAGAAAGCCAGTTGACCAGTTGAGATCAAGTCGACTCCAGCTCTTGGCAACCGTGCGTGTGTCAGCAGCGTAGAGCTGTGCTCCGTAGAGTTTCCAGAGGCTAGTTTTTCAGACGTCATTGTCAGGCCTTTCTTCAGAGGCGTCTCTGGTTGGGCCGGAACTGCCAGTCTTTCAGTTAGTACGTTAACCGTTGCACCACCAAGGGACTCCAAAGGCCAGTTAGAGCCAGTGAAAAGAATTAGAGGTTTTTAAAAGAAACAAAGTTTCACTACATGCAAGAGCAGTGCCTTCTGAGATGAAAATGTGTGTGGTAGCATTAGGGTTTGGATTAGATGGTCACCGAGATCCCCGGGCCAGTGTTCTGAGGAGAGCCTGGGCGGACGCTGGCCTCCATGTGCACTGAGGGGAGAATTTCCCAGGGTATAACAGTCACTGAAAGGAGGCCTGGTGGAGCAGTGGTTAAGCGCTTGGCTGCTAACTGGAAGGTTGGTGGTTCAAACCCACCAGCCGCTCTGCGGGAGAAAGATGTGGCAATCTGCTTCTGTAAAGATTACAACCTTGGAAATCCTAAGGGGCGGTTCTGCCCTGTCATATAGGATTGCTGTGAGTCAGCGTCAACTCTGATGGCAATGGGTAAGATGCCTCTGTGACCCAAATGGTTTCCACTTGTCTGGTAACCTAAAGGTTGACAGTTTGGACCCACACATTGGCACAAAGATTACAGCCAAGAACACCTTGTGGGGTATTTGTGCTCTGTAATACATGGGTCATCATGAGTAGAATTGACTCGATAGCAATGGGTTTTTTATTATTATTATTATTATTATTATTATTATTATTATTATTATTATTATTATTGTACTTTAGATGAAGGTTTACAGAATAAACTAGCTTCTAATTATAAACAGTACACATATTGTTTTATGACATCAGTTACAAACCCCATGACATGGCAACACTCTTCTTTCTCGACCTCGGGTTCCCTACTACCAGCTTTCCTGTCCCTTCCTGCCTTCTAGTCCTTGCCCCTGGACTGGTATGCCCCTTTAGTCTCATTTTATTTTATGGGCCTGTCTGATCTTTGGCTGAAGGGTCAACCTCAGGAGCGACTTCAGTACTGAGCTAAAAGGGTGTCCAGGGGCCGTACTCTTGGGTTTCTCTAGTCTCTGTCAATCCAGTAAGCCTGGTCTTTTTTTGTGAGTTAGAATTTCATTCTACATTTTTCTGTAGTTCTGTCCAGGACCCTCTGTTGTGATCCCTGTCAGTGCAGTCAATACTGGTAGCTGGGCACCATTAGTTTTGCTGGACTCAGTCTAGTGGAGGCTATGGTAATTGTGGTTAGTCCGTTAGTCCTTTGGACTAATGTTTCTCTTGTGTCTTTCGTTTTTTTCATTTGCCCTTGCTTCAGATGAGGTGGGACCAGTGGGGTATCTTAGATGGCCACTCACAAGCTTTTAAGACCCCAGATGGGTTTGTTTGTTTTTTAAAGTCCCTTTCACCTCACCTTCTGATCAACCTATTCCAATTAATTCCATTATTTCATTAATCATCTACCTTAAGGACATTTTGAAATAAAACAGGATATAAACAAGTCAGTAACAAAATATTGTGGTATAAACATGTCATTTAAAATTCAGATTTTGTAAGGCACAATGATTCATCACTGGATACGGAAGTAGAAGGCATCATATACTTACTGGGAGTGCGAGGGGGCGCCCAGGGAGGGGAGAGGCTTGTTCAGATTAGTTTTAGGCTTTAGTCTTAGTTTAAGGTTAAGTGCTTTAGAGCACTTTTTTTTTTTTTATTAACTTTTATTGAGCTTCAAGTGAACGTTTACAAATCAAGTCAGTCTGTCACATATAAGTTTATATACACCTTACTCCGTACTCCCACTTGCTCTCCCCCTAATGAGTCAGCCCTTCCAGTCTCTCCTTTCGTGACAATTTTGCCAGCTTCCAACTCACTCTATCCTCCCATCCCCCCTCCAGACAGGAGATGCCAACACAGTCTCAAGTGTCCACCTGATATAATTATAATTAGCTCACTCTTCTTCAGCATCTCTCTCCCACCCACTGTCCAGTCCCTTTCATGTCTGATGAGTTGTCTTCGGGAATGGTTCCTGTCCTGGGCCAACAGAAGGTTTGGGGACCATGACCGCTGGGATTCCTCTAGTCTCAGTCAGACCATTAAGTATGGTCTTTTTATGAGAATTTGGGGTCTGCATCCCACTGATCTCCTGCTCCCTCAGGGGTTCTCTGTTGTGCTCCCTGTCAGGGCAGGCATCGGTTGTGGCTGGGCACCAACTAGTTCTTCTGGTCTCAGGATGATGTAGGTCTCTGGTTCATGTGACCCTTTCTGTCTCTGGGGCTTATAGTTATCGTGTGACCTTGATGTTCTTCATTCTCCTTTGCTCCAGGTGGGTTGAGACCATTTGATGCATCTTAGATGGCCTAGAGCACTTTTTTAATCTTTTAATCTTCCCATCCCCTGTGTAGGGCAGTATTATGTGTGTGTGTGTGTATGTATGAAAAATATATATGAAACAAAACATTGGCCCCTTCAACGTCCTTCATATGTACAGTTCAGTGACATCAGCTCACATTCATCACGTTCAGCCGCCACCTTTATCTGTTCCCATATTTTTGTCACCCTTAACAAAAGCTCAGTGTCCCCCAGTCATTGAGTCACCCTTTCCCCAACTTTTTCTAACTCATGGTGACCTCACGTGTGTGGAATAGAACTGCTCCACAGGGTTTTCAAGGCTGAGACCTTTACGGAAGCAGATATCCAGGTCTGTCTTCCAAGGCACCTCTCAGTGGTTTCAGACTGCCAGTCCTTTGGCTATGGGTATTTTTATACCTGTTGTGAATGTGGAAACAGATGACAGAGAATAAGGAACTTTCCCAAGGCTTCCTGCTATGGAGTGGCAAAGCCAGAATTCAGTCTTCTTTTATTTCAAAGACTGCTGATAGCCATTTGCTGGACAGCCTGTTTGCTCAGAAAATGCCAGCGTTTCTTTCTGCCTCTTCCTTCTCTCCCGTATGAGGCCTTTGTGCTCTTCCGAGGCTCCTGGAAGGGAAGGTGTCTAGATCCTCGGGAGACACTACCACGATTCATTGTCATTATCATAGTCGTCGTAGCTCCCGTTAGTGTTGTGCTGATTCCACAAGGCTCTTTTCTAAGCACTTTATGTATATTAACTTAATCTTCACAACTCTGTGAAGCTACAGTTATTATCCCCATTTTACAGATGAGGAAACCGAGACCCAGTTTAACTAAGTTGCCAAAGACACAGCTGGTGAACAGCGGAGCCAAGATGATAGCCCGGGCATTCTGGCTGTAGAGTCCACATTCTTAACCGATACTATCCAGAAAAGTCTGATTTCAGACCCTGGGGCTGCCAAGAGAAAGGACACACCCTCCTTTGCCTACACCATCTCTCGATGCTGCAGAAGCGTGTTGTCAAAATCAGGATCAACAAGTAGGGCCGTGGGAGTTCCATACTGTATGTCTCTAGAGTGACGTCAGGCACGGGCTCTGGGTGGATATTCGTTTGCAGTAAAGGCCCACTTTCCTCCCTCCAGTTCGGTCCCCCTTGGGATCAAGAGCCTAGTCAGTGGCCTTGTACCAAGAGCAAAATGAACAAAGCCTTTGATGTAGGCTCTGTTCCGGAAGGCTGAAAACTCGTGTTGTGTAGCCTTTCCCCCCCAGTGTGGCCCACAGCGGGGGTAAATGAGGGTAACTGAGCTAGGCTGTGGGGTGTGTGTAGTTTCTACATGTGGACAAAACTCCTCCTTTTTCTTTCACTTTGGTATCGGAATACACATGTGCAAGAGTGATGTTGTTACAGAAATGACTTTGAATCTACTCAGATTACCAGTTTGGGTAGTACATGAGTTCACCTTATGGTCCACCTGTGAGTTTTCCCATGGTGAGCACAGACCAGGATGCCAGGAGACCACACGCAGACTGAGCTGTGTGCTGGGGAAGTAGTCTCCAGCTGTGGCGTGCAGGTAGATCACCTGGGGATTTCAGGTCTGAGGTGTGTGCTGAGGTTCTGCCATTCTCGCGAACTGATGCTGCCGTCCTCTGCTCTGTGTAGCAGGGTGCTGGGATCCCGTCACACGTAGTCATTTGTGAAATTACAGTTTGCTTTTTTTTTTTGATTACAGAATGCTTCAAACATAAATACAATTCCCAGAGAGGATACACAGACCATCAAGATGTAACCATTATGTTTGTTTCAAATCTCTCTCCTGTAGAGAGAATGCAATAAAATGCTCGAGAGAGAGCTAATCCCATCCCACCCGTCCTTTCTCTTTCCCACGATAATCGCTGTCCTGAAGTTGGTGTGTGTGGCACGCCAGTGCGTGTTTTTGTATTGTCACTGTGTGAACGAGTTGTAAACCGTTGGGCATGGTGTTCTGTGTTGCAGAAAGACATCCTCCTGCATGCACGTATACACTGTCATAATTTGCAGATGTCTCTTCTTTAATTAGGACCAGGTTAGTCTTAACACTTGTTTTAACCAATCAGGATTCTCCAAGGTGAAAGGAAACTGCCATCGATAGAGAGGAAAGCCTTTCTCAGGCTTGTGATAGGGTTGGCAGTCCTAGAAGTACCCCCCGCCCCCCACCCCCACAAACACACACTGAGAAACCCCCACCCTGAATTCTTGGTCTGGAGCCAAGTTCAGCTAGGCACTCTGAAGCTGGTGTCTCATGACGCTGGGTTGCCCCCTGCCTTTGCTCTGCTCTCCCTGTGTCCCTCCCCTTACCCTCCTGTGTTCCCATGGCCTCTATGATCCAAGGGGAGCAGAGGGCGTGGTCGTGGGGGCAGGCGGAGAGGGCGGCCATGGCTAGGGCCCAGATGGAAGGTGATGGGGGCTGTTGGCATTTCTCAGGAGATGACTTGATGCGCTGTGTGGACCTCTACAACCAGGCCCAGTCCAAGTGGTTTGAAGAGATGGTAACCACCACATTGGTAAGTGATCAGAGGTGTGTCGGTATGATGACGAGGGTGCAGGCAGCCTGGATGGGTGATGGGGGCATGGCGTTGATGGAGTGGCAGTGAGTGTAGGTCTTAGATCTTCTCCAGTATTGGAGTCAAGACCTCAAGCTCCAGGCCAGCCTATGTGGATTCAGATCCCTGCTGTACCACTTCCTGGCTGTGTAAACCTAGGCAAGGCTTTGGTCATGCTGTATCCACCTTGAGCTGTCTCCCAATGGGCCAGAGTCGACTTGAGGATGTCCCCAAGCCAGAGGTGGCTCGACAGTGGCTCCTTTAGGACAGATCACCAAGCTGTGGGAAGAGTGATTGCCCAGAAGAGCGATGGATCCTTGATAGGACATCCTTGTAAGGCTTATGAATGGGTGAGCAGTTTAGGGAGAATCAAGAGGGGACGCCCCTAACCAAGGGGTGTGGGGGACAGGACCAGACCCTCTTGAGTGTCTCTCATTGAGCGGCAACATCTCCGTTTTGGTGAGCCCCGTCTATGTGTGACAGAAACTGTGGTGGGTCCTTGGGCCATTGGGCCATGTGGGAAAGCAGGCATCACGCCTGGTGCTTTTCCGCTGTCTCCACTGCCCTGAAGCCACCGTGCTTGCTCCAGGCGTTGGCCACCCAGAGCAGATAAGATGCCTCCACCAGGGACAATGACCTAGTTTTCCTCCTGGTTAATCTCCTAATTAAGCCCCCTTCTTTACCCCCTCCCCAGTTAATCACCTGGGCAGTGACCTAGTTATGTGCAGAACAACAGCCTAATCCCCTAAATTCCAAACACACAACCGTCTAGAAACCAATGGACCAGCCCTGTCTACTATATTCCCTTTGACAGTGGCTACTCCACTCCCAGCCCCCTCTGTCTACTCAGGCCTGGCCTGTCTTCTGTCCCTCAGCACTAGGGGACCCCTGGGGTGGGGGCAGAGGAAAGGAGGCTGCTCAGCAGAGGCCCAGGAACAAAGCCCAAGAGTTTGAAGCATGGAAGCTCCTCCGTGTCCCATTTCTCCACCCATCAGGGTGCTAGGGCTGGGGCTGCAATGGTGTAGAATCATGACTGAGATCATGAGGGATCTAGGTTCAAATCCCAGATCCTTCCATGTTGCTTTGGGCAAGTTGTATTACCAATCTGGGTGTTGGTCCCTTGCTTGGCAAATAAGTATAATTACAGAACCTATTTGTTAAAATTCTTATGGGGACAATTAAGTAATGCATATAAAGCTCTTATTCTGGAAGAACAGGCTTTCAGGAAATAGTAGCTGCTGTAGTCATTGTCATCATCACCCCTAGACACTGGGCAGATCACCCTTTCTGAGCTCAGATTCTTCATCTGACCCCAAAGGGTTGGGTGGCATTGTACGTGTCAGACATTGGCACAGCCTGGCAGGACCTAGGCAGCCAGTGACTTGTTCTGTGTATGTGGTGGTCTGGGACCTGCTTCGTGGGGAGGTCCCCAAGTGGAGGGCATGTGCCTAGAGGCCTCTGGTCTTCTCTTCTCGGCAGGAGCTGGAGCGGCTGGAGGTGGAGAGGGTGGAGATGATCCGGCAGCATCTGTGTCAGTACACACAGCTGCGACACGAGACGGACATGTTCAACCAAAGCGTGAGTGCTCTGCCTTCAGGCTGAGGGCTCCTGGGGAGGGCCACCAGGTGCCATGCTGCAGCAGGTTAAATGGCCAGCCACTGAAGGTGGGTGGTAGGCAGGATACAGGGGTCTGGGCAACCTCTTGGGATGGACTTGTTTGGATTGTCCTGGAAGTCCGTGTGAATCCATTCCAAGGGCATGGAACAGGTACACACATGAGCTGCTATGAGCTGCTACCCTCAGGGAAGAGGGGCTTCTGATAGTTAAAATAGTAAACGGCATTTTTATCTCTCCTGGCGAGTTTCTTATCACCCACCCCCAAAAAAAAGCCTGCTAGAAATACAGTATCTAAAATTAAAGCTCCCTTTGTCCTCATCTCTGGCAGCAAATGTGGACACAAATAGAGAGGGGAGAGATCACAGACCATGAGCCATCCCCCCCCCCCTTCCATTCCTGTCATAGATGAGGCCCCGTGGAACCTTCCTCAGATGGCACGCAGCAAGTGAGGGCAGACTCCGGGTGGGTGGGCCCATCCCCCCACTGTTTGCCTCTGTGTGTTCTGTCCTGCAAACGGGCCACTCCCTGGGCCCCAGAACCTCCTAGAGAGGCTGCTCTGATAGGCACAAAGGCAAGAGTAGGTCAGCTCAGAGGAGACTTCCCTCATCAGGCTGCCAGCTCTGACAGTGTCCTCCTTTCTGTGTCCCTTGCAGACAGTCGAGCCTGTGGACCAACTGCTTCGAAAAGTGGACCCAGCCAAAGACAGGGAGCTGTGGGTCAGAGAGCACAAAACGGGCAACATCCGCCCTGTGGACATGGAGATCTAGACAGGCCTTTGCGGCCCCGGGGGGCCTCTGAGGAGAGCTGGGATTCCCACAGAGAGCAGCTGGCAGCTCCCCCATGGGGCCCGCTGCTGACGGGGCTACCTTCTACCCATTGCCCTGGTCCCTGCTGAGGAGGGGAGAGTGTGGGCTGCAGCTGGTTATTCCAGAAGGGCGATGGCCCAGCTCCCGCTCCCAGGTATTCCCAGGCCAAGACGACAGACCCACAGCCTCGCCCTTGTCTCCGAGGCTGAAGCCCCTCACCTCCTGTGCTGTGCTTGCTGCTCTGAGAACAAACCGAGGCTGGAACTTTGTGGTCTCTGCTGAGCTCAGTAGGTGTGGCCTCCCTACCCTGAGGAGCCACGGGAGCCAGCTCTATCACATGCTTGTGCCCCTGGAAGCCCCATCTTCCTTCATCTCTAGAGCTTTGGAGCGTCAGGGATGGAGGCTTCTGTCTCCAAGCCAAGTGTCAGGACCAGATCGTGGATGGAAGGCACCACTCAGCTGAACAGCCAACACCAGGACTCTTTGCAGCCCACCTCTTTAGTAGTTCTTTTCCATCTGGGAGCAACCCACCTTCAGGCTTTTCTCTGCCAGTTTTTACCATCAGGGGTCTTGGGAAGAAGGTCTAGCTTCTGTCCTCACAGACTGACCCTGGAGAGTTCAAGATGGACCTACCTCATTCAGCAAACCAGCCCCCTTTAATTGTTTTCCCATTAGATCAGGCATCCTTTGTAAAGCCTCCAAAAATCCCATTCTACCCACCCCTCAGCTGATTCCCCCCACCCTCACCTAGTCCCACTGGAGGAGGCCTTCCAAAGTTCTCATTTATCATGATCTTGTCTGGAGAAGCAAGAGTCTAGAGGCTTCAGAGGTGGAAATGAATCAGTTCCTTTCAGAGGCCAGTGAGGCAGAGGGACAGCTAGGGTCTGTGCCGTGTCAGCACCATTGTGCTGCTCTTGGCCGCTGCCCCCCAGGCACCCACCATAGGCTCTTGATCGATCTTTGTTCATTCTGTGAGGGAGGTGGGTCAAGACCAGCCTTCGTCATCCTCCAGATGGCTCGGGCCGAGACTGCCGTCTCTTGTAAGGCTTTCTTTTACCTGGGGATTGGGCGGGGTTGTTAGGAGGCTTACATTTCACAAAGTGGGTGGGTGCCGCATGACATTGCAGACTCCCTCATGGCCACCTTAGGTTGTAACCTTCCAGGCAGTGTTTACCCCCTTGGCATCTTTATTTCCAGAGCTTCACACATGGTCACGGGGTGCTGGCACTGCCCTTCCCCTTCTGCCATCTTCCATCTTCCAGCCCAGTCCCAGTGTGACATTGAAAGCTTTCAGCACTGCCTTTGGACCCTTGCTCACCATTCCCTCCCTGTCTCTATCCCAACAGACATATTCTCCACCATGTTAGTCTTGAGGGGCCTAGAGAACTAAAGCAGTCTGATAGAAGGTCACCCAGTGAGTGAGGGGCAGATTCAAGTCTGGAGCCAAAGCCCTGAGAATCCACTTAGTTCATCTTCCCCATTCATTGCTTTGGATTGATGGGGCCCATGCATCTAACCATGAGGGCAGACACCAAGAGCACAGCTCAATGGCGTTTCTCTCAGTACATACTCGTCACTGATTTGATTATTAATCTTGAATCTTTTGTCGCTCCTTCATTGAGGTAGAATTGCTCTCTCATAGTTTAAAGATGCCTAATAAAATAAAGTCAACTGAAAGTCTTCTCTCTCCTCTTCTTATTGAAGCATCCCAACCAAAAAGACCAGTTTGAAGGCCTTTGCCAACATAGAGCTCACCTGATGGATCTGTCCTTGGCACGGAGAACCAGTCCTTCCAGATCTGGCATTGGGCCATGACACCAGCTGCCATTTTGGCAAATTATTTCTTGGCTTCCTCATTAAAAATGGGTGCTAGTAGTAAATTAATTTGTGGGTGATTTTCAGATATTCAAAGCCAACAACTCTGGTATTAACCCAGATATTTTGATTTTGTCTTCTCCCATCTGAGAATTCCAGAGTCTTGTTTATCCCTAGGGCAGTGGCAGCTCTCTTGCCTCTCCACAGTAGCCCAACTTGGCCTCCAGCCAGGTTCCATTTCCTCCCCTTTACTCCCACAGCCCCTTAGCCTTAGCCTCTTCACATACTTCTTTTCTTTTTTCCTTCCCACTTTTATCCAGTCATCAAACATTTAGTTAGTGCCAAGCAATGTGCTGACACCTGGGGACAAGATATGGCCCTGTCCTCAGGGAAGCCCATGTTCTCTTCATATAGACTTTTCTTTTCCCCAGGGGTCTGGCAGGTCAGTAACCTTGGCGTTCTTGTACAGGTACTCTCTGCAGAATCCAGGTTTTCAGAGATATCTCCATTGTACTGATTCATCTGTACTTCTATTCATTCATTCACTGCCTCATTCATTTATTCAGCAGATACTTGGGACATATGCCAGGTACTGGAAATACAACTGCACACGAGACAGACTCTCCCTGTCCTCTTTGTTCTCTGGGTGGAGAGACCTTCTTGTAAACTAAGAACATTACACCCATTCCACGTGTACCCCACCTGGGTTCTTTATGATATAAACTACTGCCGTGAGGTTTTTCCCTGTGGATGGAAGGCAGCAACAAGAGTTTAATCACTGGGCACCAGACCCTCACAGCCCATATTCAACTAAAATTCCAGATTTTTTTTTCTTTTTTTAAATAACTCTCCACACTTTACAAAGGGGAAGAGTGAAATCCGAGTGAGTGCCAGGAAATGGCAGCAAATTAAGAACAGTCCAGAGCCCAGGGTCTACCCCACCCCCATCCCCACCTGCAACCCCCCCACCCCCACCCCCACCCCTGCCCGGTCCCTGTCAGCAGGGCCTTTGGGTGAAATTAAAGTAGCATGAAGTCTAGAAACTCTAAAAGTACTCTTGGGAGTAGCAGACACACTATCTTGGGTTTACCGTTGTTTTGTTTTTCCTGTTCTAGGTGGTAAGTGGATTTTGCTGAGTTTATTCGCAGAACAGATGAGTCAGGGCAATCCACGAGGACATTCATTGTTCTGTTTCTGAGAACAGGTCAGCCTCTTCCACCCACTCCTACCTAGGAGACAATGTTGCACTTAGTTTTGTCCATGAAAGCTTGATTTTAAGGAAAAAAAAAGATCTCCGAGACTAATGGTGCCCAAAGGGAGTTGCCATGACAACCTCCAGGAAAAGCCACTTGTTACCTCTGATTTTTCAAGTGCTCATGGTCAGCATTGCAATGCTGGTAGGATGAGGCAGCTGCCCTGAGGTTCTGTGGATGGGGTCACTTGGGGCCTTCTTTCATTCTCCCCTTCAGGCCCTGCTGGCCTGGAAGGTGGCTCCTCCACTCGGGGTGGGGCGGGGGCGCTGATTAACGCCGAAGCAGACGGAAACAATGTGCGTGTCGCCAACTAGTGCTTTGTTTCTGTTCCCTTTGAAAACCAATCAATTACTAGATGAGTGGATGGGTGCATAAAAGTCTTGGCTGAGGCAAGGTCCCTTCTTGGAAATACAAGCCATAAAATTCAAAGGACACCAAAGACCTTGGCTTGTGCAGGTGAATTTAACTCCAGCTGTGAGTACCCTTGACAAGGAGAGTTTAAACAGGAATCTTCAGACCTGTTCTTTGTTAGGTAGGTAAAGAAAGCCCGTGCAAGTGTGAAGTGGGGGGCAGGGTAGCAGCTGCCTTCTCCAGGACGCCATCTTAGTCCCACAGGGCTCCCCAGCTGCATAAGGCCTACTGCCTCCCCAAACCCCAGATTTGTTGAGGTATTTTAATTTACATACAGTACAACTCACCTTTTTTTAGTGTACCAGAACCAAACCTTTTGATGTCAGGTCAGTTCCAACTCATGGCAACCCCATGTGTTACATAGGAGAATTGCTCCATAGATTTTTCTTGGTGTAAGCTCTATGGAAGCAGATCGCCAGGCCTGTCTTCTGCAGCACCTCTGGGTGGGTTCAAACCACCTTTTAGGTTGGTAGTTGAGTGCAGACTGTTTGCGCCACCTACGGACTTTTTTTTTTTTAATATACACTTGTAAGCTTATTTTTTTTGGTTACTGTTTTGTGCAGTGGAACATCTGTATATGGGATTGGTTTTTTTTTTTTTAATATGAATATGAATATAGCCCAGCTATTTGGAAACTCTATGGGGCAGTTCTACTCTGTCCTATAGGGTCGCTATGAGTTGGAATCGACTCGATGGCAGTGGGTTTTATATATGTGAGAGAAGAACTCCAAGAGGTAAATTGACTTGAGAAATTCATTGTTTCTGTCTTGCTCTTTCTGGGCATAAAGGGGAAGAGGTGTGTCATTCAGACAGAAGTGGTGCAGTGACTGTGTGCACACAAATGCTCATTGTACAAAATCCTTTCCTGATAACTTGGGCTGATTCCGCCCTGTCTGTTGTATACGAGTTGGCATACTGGAAGAGGAGAGCTTGCCGAAATGAGTTCCCTTTTCTGGTAGAGAGTGGTGGCTTTGCATCCCATTGACAGGTGAAGGAAGGGGAGGTATGTGATTCCCCAGGTCCGAGGATCTGGTCCATGCCGATGGCATTGTAACAGGGCTCCTGGGGTACATCAGGTTTAGCAGCAGCGTTGGGACTTTTAAAAAGTGTTCCATTCTCAGCCCTCCCCAGAGGCCGTTTACTGTTGGAGGCCTCTGCTCCCGCCTCCACTCTGTAGACGGTGGGAAGAAGGTGGGGGCAGGGGCCTGTTAGTAGTAGTGTCATCTCTGCCTGTGATATACTTGTGAATTTTGACAAACTTACACGGTTTTGTAACCATCACCAAAATCATACTTCCATCCCCCCCAAAATTCCTTCTTACACCTTTGTAGCCAGTCCCTTCCTCCCACCCCCAGTCCCTTTCTCCCACCCCCGGGCCCTTCCTCCCACCCCCGGGCCCCTTCCTCCCACCCCCGGGCCCCTTCCTCCCACCCCCGCTCCCCTTCCTCCCACCCCCGCTCCCCTTCCTCCCACCCCCGCTCCCCTTCCTCCCACCCCCAGGCCCCTCCCTCCCACCCCCAGGCCCTTCCTCCCACCCCCAGGCCCCTTCCTCCCACCCCCAGTCCCTTCCTCCCACCCCAGGCCCCTTCCTCCCACCCCCAGGCCCCTGGCTACCAGTGATCAGTTTTCTGACCCTATATGGTTTTGCTTTTTCTAGAATATCATATCAATGGAATCACACCAATGGAGCCTTTTGAGTCTGGCTTCTTTCACTCATTGTTTTTGAGCCATCCCTGTTGTTGCATCACTTGGTTAAAAAAAAAAAAAGTTGCCATTGAGTCGACTTCACCTCATGGTGACCCCATGTGTGTCAGAACAGAACTGTGCTCCCTGGCTGATTTTTTGGAAGTAGATCACCAGGCCTTTCTTCTGTGGTGCCTCTGGGTGGACTCAAACTGCCAACTGTTAGGTTAGCTGCAGAACGCATTAACCGCTTGCAGCACCCAGGGACTCCGTTTGTCCTTTTTCATTGCCATGTAGTATTCCATTGAGTGGGCATACTACATTGCTTCCTTGTGTTTGAAATGAATTGTTTGCTTTGGAAGTGTCTGGCCCAGGATCTTCAGCTTGTCTGCACAAACACTTGCAGCCTGCTGCTCCCTGCGGCTCCCAGGGCTCCTTCTCCAGATAGCAGCTGTGCCCACAAGTGGTCCTTAAGGCTCAAACTTGCCCTTTCAGTTCATTTTAGGTTCTCGACAGTGCAGAAAGCCACCAGGGAATGGGGAGGGGCCTGGGGACTCCATTTCCTCCCGCCTCTGGTGCCTCTTGGAGAGCAAACGCCTTCTTGGGGTCCGTACTCCAACTAGCACAGTTCTTGACACTGATTGTGTTCGGATCTGTGAGGTGAGTGGCAGTGCCATGGATGAGGAGAGGGCTGGCCTTTGGTCTCATCTTGCCCCTTCCTTGGATGTCTGCAAACCAAGAGCATTTGTCCTAGAAGGTCTGTCAAGCCTCCTCCAGCTACTGGGTTCTGTCTCCTCCCCTTCTTATTTGCAATTCTGCACGCTGCGTAGGTGACACTGAATCTGACTCCCACCGACATCTCTCTTTACCTTGCACAGTGTGCACAGAGTTCCCTAAAATCTTGGGGAGAGGGATATCCTGGCACATCTTCGTTTGGATTTAAATGGAGGTAAATTAGAGTTTCACGAGCTGTGAAGAATGAGGTAGTTCCTCCTTGGACTCCCAAAGAAAGAGTAAGTCATTGCCTTTTGGCTCTCGTCCACATGTCTTAGATAGTATGTCCTGAAGTCTACTCCCAAGCCCCAAGAAGCCAGGACATGCCCGCCTCAGACAGGCATGAGGATGGCACCTCCTTCAGCAGGTTCTTGTCATTGCTGGAAAGACGCTCAGTTGGCCCTCAGATGTGCTTGCGCACCATGGGTTGGTGACAGAGATATGCCTAAACCCAGGTAATGCCAGACCAAGCGGGGCTATGGGCTTGACCCCCAGGTAACCACTCCATCAGGCCATGCCTTGATCATGCCCTGCCCAGTGAAAGGTGAGCCCCAGAAGTCAACTGGGACCCTCTCCAAGTGAACTGAAGACATTCTTGGATCCGGGCCTGGTGAAGATCAAGGCCGGGGGACAAGAGTCTGCAGGGTCTCAAGGTGGGGTGCCAAGGATCGAGGCTGAGAGGACCCTTCTGATATGTTTTGCCAGGCAGGGCTCACCCCATTTCAGAGGAGAACTGTTTCTGTCAAATTCCTGAAGGCGAAGGGCCCAGCCCCTGTTACAGCAGATTTCGGTGAGAATAAGACAAATCAGGGAGAAAAATCCTTGCTGCACTTTCCTAGCCCTCCAGATGCTGGGGGAGTCGCTTTATCAGGTGTCTCGGGGTGGGGGTTGTGCTGGTCTTTGGACTCTCTGACCCCTGTGCAGTGATCAGGCACTTTGACATCTTGTAATGAGATTGCAACGGTAGAATGTAAAGGGTTCTGGCACATGCGTGCTCTCACAGGGACAGTGCCACATAGACGCAGAGGGAAAGCACATGGCACCATGGGAAGCACCCTGGACTGGGCATGCGCAGATCACATCCTGGCCTCACTCTGTTGTCTCATTTGTCACACGTAACCTGAAGTTCAGTCACACCCCTCCCTGGAGCTCCATGTCGTCATCTGTCAAATGGACACCTTCCCCTTCCAGCATCACCTGCAGTGGGCCGTGTCAGCCATGTGAGTCAAGGACGCACGGGACGGCTTCATTCAGAGGGACGCTGGCCATCCCTGGGGACACCAGTCATCCTTGGGGACAGGCCCATCTGCATCTCTCCCCCCCTCCCCCCACACCCCAGAGAAGGAGGTGGCTGGGGCAGCCCCTTCACAGACAGAAGCACATTAGCAAACCCTATTAAAGTGGGATTTTCTAACAAAGTAAACTTTCTCGTTGGGTCTGTTTTCAGTAACTTTTGCTAAAAACTTTATACATTTTTCATGTTAAGAAGCCGTGTCCCCTGCCAGCACTCCTCCGCCCAGTATGGATGTGTTTACTCCACACTGTGTACCCTGCCCTCCGCTGGCTGCCTCAGTCAGTAAATAAAACAGATGTAGTATCATTTATAAGTGACACTGTGGAAACTCTGACCCCTGCGGAGGCTGTAGCCTGCCCCCCCCCGCCCCCTCCCTGTAATAGCATTTGTGTGTATTAATGCTAAAGAATTCAATGTTGAAAGCGTTTAAATCTTGAAGGCATTGGCTATATATAATTGTTCTGCATTATTATAAAGCGTTATCAGGAAGTGTTTGCTATCTCATTTGTTTCTTTGGCGTGGTGTGTACACTTGAGATGCTCAGACTCATCCCATGTAAAATAAACCATCCAGAGACACTGGGTCCAGCTGATCAGCCCTCCTTCGCCACACTCATCTCTATCAGCAGTCTCACAGTTCTTCTGTTCTCCCAGGAATGATAGCTGTTTTACTCCTCTTGCTTTGCAGAGGGACAAAGGACACCTGGGCATTGATGCTGCTGGACCCTGGCCCTTGGCCCCAGGGTCACTTCTACCCTGTGGCTCCCAGCCTTCTGTTTCCCTCCCATCTCTCACCCCCCTGGGGCTCCTGGCTAGTTTCTTCCTTTTCTCATTTATTCATTCAGCAATTATTGAGCACCTACCATATGCCAGACAGTTGTAGGTATTGGAACATAGTAGTGAACAGAATTGATACATATCCCTGACCTCTAAAAGGATGTGAACAGATACTTCACCAAAGACATTCAGGTGGCTAACAGACAGACGAGGAAATGCTCGAGGTCACTAGTCATTAGAGAAATGCAAATCAAAACCACAATGAGATACCATCTCACCCCGACGTTACTGGCACTAATCAAAAAAACAGAAAATAACAAATGTTGGAGAGGCTGCAGGGAGATTGGAACTCTGATGCACTCCTGGTGAGAATGCAAAGTGGTACAACCATTTTGGAAAACAATATGGCGCTTCCTTAAAAAGCTAGAAAGAGAAATACCATACAGTCCGGCAATCCCATTCCTAGGAATACATCCTAGAGAAATAAGAGCCATCACACAAATAGACATATGCACACCCATGTTCACTGCTGCATTGTTCACAATAGCAAAAAGATGGAAACAACCTAGATGCCCACCAACAGATGAATGGATAAACTATGCAATGATAAAGAACAATGTGGAAACTTCTAAGCATCTCACACGTGGATGAATCTGGAGGGCATTACACTGAGTGAAATAATCAATAAAGGACACGGATTGTGTGAGACCACTATTACAAAAACACATGAAAGGGTTTACACATAGAAACAAACTATCTTTGATGGTTATGAAGGAGAGGAGGCGTGGGAAGGGAAAAGCACTAGACAATAGAAAAAGTACCTTTGGTGAAGGGTAAGAAAATACACGTTACTGGGGAAACCAGCACAACTTGAGCAAGGCAAGGTCATGGAAGCTCCATAGACACATCCAAACTCCCTAAAGGACCGAATTATTAGGCTGAAGGCTGGCGACCATGGTCTCGGGGAGTATCTAGCTCAATTGGCACAACATAGTTGATAAAGAAAATGTTCTATAGCCTACTTTGGTGAGTAGCATCTGGAGTCCTAAAAGCTTGTGAGTGGCCATCTAAGATACTCCACAGGTCCCACCCTGTCTGGAGCAAGGGAGAATGAAGAAAGCCAAAGGCACAAGGAAAAGATTAGCCCAAGGGACAAATGGACCACAACTAACACAGTCTCCACCAGAGTGAGTCCACCACCAACTGCTCTCACAGGGATCACGATAGAAGGTCCCAGACAGAGCTGGAGAAAAACGTAGAACAAAATTCTAACAAAAAAAGACCAGACTTACTGGCCTGACAGAGACTGGAGAAACCCTGAGTGTATGGCCCTTGGACACCTTTTTAACTCAGTACTAAAGTCACTCTTGAGGCTCACCCTTCAGGTAAGATTAGACAGGCATAATAAAAGAATAATGCACAGAGTTCAACTACATATATGAGACTAATGGTACACCAGCCCAGGGGCAAGGACGAGAAGGCAGGAGGGAACATGAAAACTAGATGAATGGAAATGGGGAACCCAAGGTTGAGAAGGGGAGAGTGTTGACACGTCGCGGGGTTGGCAGCCAATGTCAAAACAATATGTGTATTAATTGTTTAATGAGAAACTAATGTGCTCTGTAAACTTTCATCTAAAGCACAATAAAAAAAAAAAAAGAAAGAAAGGAAAAACATCCTGCCTCTGTGGACCTTACATTCTAAAAGGGAGAGACGGGCAAATACAATAGACGTAATAACTATCGTGTGGGTGGAGGAGACGTTAAGGAGGCCCCGTGTGGTGCAAATGAGTAAGCGTCTACTAACGGAAAGCTTGGGGGTTTAGTTCAAACCCACCCGGAGGCACCTCAGAAGAAAGCCCGGTGATCTGCTTCTGAAAGGTCACAGCCAGGAAAACCCTACGGAGCGTTTCTACTCTGCACACGTGGGGCCACCACGAGTTGGAATCTACTCCATGGTTTAGGCTGTGTCAAGTGTTGTGGGAAAAGAAAACGAGGGCAGATGAGGGGGGTCCAGAGTCCCAGTGGTGAGAGTATTTTGCAATATTAAATAGGGTGGTTGGAGTGGACTCATTAAGAAAGTGACATTTGATCAGCACAAAAAGGAAGTGGGCCCAGCAGGTAGAGAAGAGGGTTCCAGGCGGAGACAAGAAAAGAGTAGAAGCCCTAAGTCGGCTGTGTACCTACTCCTGTGGGGAACGCAGGGAGCCAGTATGGCAGAAACAAAGGGAACAAGGAGGAGTGAAGCAGAAGACGAGGTCATGGGGAAAATGGCGGAGACAGAGGAAGATTCTAGATTATTGGCTGTTGAAGGACTTTGACTTTTAGTCTGGGGAGAATGGGGTGCCCTTGTGGGGTTCCAAGCCAAGAAGTACAGGATCTGACTTGTTTTTGTAGGGCCCACTGGGACTGTAGGTGCAAGAGGCGAAGCAGGAAGACCTGTTGGGTGTAAGTGCGGGAACACAGGGGTGAGGCCAGGGTGCCTGCACAGGGGGTCATGGCAGAGGTGGGGAGAGGTGGTCAGACTGGAAAGAGACAATTTCTTGACAGGCTGGGGTGGGGCGTGACAGAAAGAGGCGCTGCGGGTGACTGCGAGGATTTCAGTCTGAGCAACTGAGAGGACAACGGATTTACCACGAGGAGTGGGGGCAGCCAGGGAAGGAGGCCCCTTCCCTTTCTCTGTCTCTCCCCCCACCTTTGCACCCCCTTTCCCTCTCAGTGCAGACTCAGTGCAGGCACTCACACTGGCAGGGAGCGGGAGGGTCACTTAGCCCTCGAGCTCACAGCAGGAGAGGGCAGAGAAATGGGGTGAGAGGTAGAAGCTGGAGCCCCAGCTGAGAGCCAGGGCAGAGCTCGGCTTGAAGTGCAGCGGGGTCAGGCTCTGGGAAGAGTCTGCGTCTTTCAGTCAAGAAAAGACCAGGCGGGGGAGACACAAACTAAGATTCCCTGAGGAGACCTGTGGCCTGTCCCAACACCGGCCCTCAGTGGTTTTTGGGACTTGGGGAGAGTTTATTGCCTGACTCAGACTTAACAAATCCAGGCACTGTATTTCATCTACAACAACTTGTTTGCCTAAGGAGCATAAACTCTGCCTCTGATAGAAGATGTTTATGCAGGTTTTCAAACAAACCTCCAGGTCGTGACCCCTTACTCTCTGCAGCATCAACACAGCTGCTGGAGGTCCCCTCCCTGGCTGAGCCCCTTCTGGGCACAGAGACCTGAAGAATTTGGGCTGTACCAGGCTGCCTCCAACCTGGTCCCAGCTCTTTCCTCCTTGTCCCTGGAGAGGACAGAAAAGATACAGGCTCTGGCTGCCTTTGCACTAACCCGGGGCCACCTCTCCTTGTCAATTGCCACTTCCATTATCGTGGCAACCCCAGCTTCCCACTGGCAGAAATGGAGATTCTTGCCCAGTAGGCTCAGGCCTCTTGAAGAAAGAAGGAAGGTGTAGAAGACCTCGGTGGGGCAAACTGTTAACACACTCAGCTGCCGACCAAAAGAACCCTGAACTTGAAGCCTGACCAACTGGGGTTTCCCTTCTGGCTTTGCCATTTTGCAACTGTGTCACCTCGGTCAGGCAGTGACATGGGTCTGTCCTCATATGCAAACCTAACGTGAACAGGCCTGGCACGCAGGAGGCACTTCTGATGGCCCCCCGGCCCACTTGGGGCTGGAGGCAAGGGGCAGAGGCTGTGGCCTCGCTTTTCTTCCATACCCCAGGGAGGCATCAGGCTGCAAGGAAGCTCTAGAAGTGAGCGGGAGCCTGACCCACGGCCTGGGGTTTGATGGTTGGTTGTTTTCAAGCTTGGTGACTGACTTATTTCTGACTGTTCCTGAGAACAAATGCTCTGCTTCAGGACGGTGAACGTCTGGAAGAGAGAGGGCACCAATGAGGAAATAATATTCTCTCATGATCTGATGGCAAAGTTAGTAAACACATACGCACACACATACCTAACATTAAGGTCTCTTGAGAAATGCTGTTTGGAACCACAGGGGGTAGGATATGAGTTGGCGGGGCGGGGGGGGAGCAGGTGGGGGTAGCGTGGGGGGGAGTGGATCAGTGCCTGAACCCCTCAGTCTTTCTTAGCAATGCCGGGGGGGCCTGGCAGGTGGCTTTTTCCAGCAGTTGTTAGCTTCTGTGGAGTCGACTCTGGCTCCTGGTGACCTTACGTACATCGGCTGCCTGGTGCTATGTCACCTCCGCAATCACCAGCATGATCAGGTCTGTCACTGCAGCTATGGTGCCAATCCATGGCCATCAAGCAACTCCTTGGCCCTCCGCTTCACCAAACATGATGTCCCCCTCCAGAAATTCAACCCCCCTCCAGATGATGTGTTCCAAGCAAGGGAGTCGGACAACGTTCTGTTGTGATCCATAGGGTTTTCATTGGCTAATTTTCAGAAGTAAATCGCCAGGCCTTTCTTCCTAGTCTGGTCTTGGTCTGGAAGCGCTGCTGAAACTGTTCACCCTGGGTGACCCTGCTGATACTTGAAATACCAGTGGTATAGCTTCCAGCATCATAGCAACATGCAAGCCACCACGGTACAACAAACTGATAGACACGTGGTGGTTCCCAGCCGTACGGACCTGCTTTTCCCTGCCACTAACCTGTTATGAAATAAGGTACAAACCCAAACTTACCTGTCTGGAGACCGGGGGGTTTATTCTTCATAGTTGCCCACCCTGGGCAAAGAGGGGACATCTCTCCTACTCCAGATGACACTTCTGGGGTTCCAGGGGCACCTCCTCTAGCATTAGCCAGCTAAGTCAAGGTCACAGCTGACCCTTTCTTTGGGCGATGAGAATTCAAGTACAAAACATCCACGCTGGGCCCTTTGTTGAATCCTATGTCCGCTGAATTCAATGATACGAAGCCTTCCCTTGAAAGGCTCCCTGTCTCCTGTCACTCCTTTCTTTACCCATTCGTTCACTCAGCAGTTGTCTCCTAGCACCAGGCACCATGCTTAGCTGCAGATGGATGGCCTGCAGGCTGACATTGAGTCACAGATATGTTTGTTTGTCATACACAGTGCTTTTAAATTTTTTAATTAATTGCCAAAGTTTAAGAATCAGAAAACTGCATATGAAAGTACAGATTCTGGATCTCTCTGGAATAAACAGAAAATCTAACACTGGGCCAAACTCCAGTTAGCAACTCCTTCCATGTGTGACACAGGCCTTACCAGTCCCTACTGCCTCCTCGATGGACCCACCTGCTTCACGCACCCACTGTATTTGCTGGTCCCTGTAGAGAGTTCATTGTTTGATCTCTGGTATAAATGGATCATAACAAAGATTAACATGTACTTAGCACTCAGTATGTGCCAGGCTTTATTCTAATTGTTTTATACACATTAACTCGTCTGAGGCTCACAGTGACAATGAATAGCAACGCATCAAATTGAACAATGAATCGTCCACTTATTCAAGAAATATTTACTAAGGGCCCAAACCCACCAGGCACTATTCCAGCAATGGAGATACCACAAGGACCATCATCAGTGCTGTCGAGTCAGCTCTGACTCACGGCAGCCCCA
Organism: Loxodonta africana; assembly: GCF_030014295.1. Taxonomy (NCBI): domain Eukaryota; kingdom Metazoa; phylum Chordata; class Mammalia; order Proboscidea; family Elephantidae; genus Loxodonta; species Loxodonta africana. The sequence goes on along the minus strand of NC_087359.1, from coordinate 72,719,857 downwards.
TGGGTGTCAAAGTAGTGCTGTGCTCCATCGGGTTTTCAATGCTGAGTTTTTAGAAGTAGATTGTATGACCTTTCTTCCAAGGAGCCTCTAGGGGGACTTGAACCTCCAATCTTTCGATTAGCAGCCAGGCATGTAAATTGCTTCCATCAGGAAACAAAACAAGTAAAATCCCTGCCTTCGTGAAGCTTTTATTTTGGTGAAGGGGGCATAACAGACAGAACAAATAAATAGTAGGTCAGAAGGTATATGTGCAAGACAGGGAAACAACAGGAGAACTGGTTAGGGGCAGGCTGATGGCTGGGGTTAGGGTGAGGTGTACTATAGCAGGTAAATGCAGTGCTCAGGTAGGCCTTGCTGACCAGGAGGTATTTAAGCAAAGATACGAAGTAGGTGAAGGATTAGGAGAACATCCCAGGCAGAGGAAGATTAAGAAACGTGCTAATTGTGAGGAGCGTGCCTCTTAGTTCAATCAAATATACGAGACCAAATGGGCAGCTCCTGTCCAAAAGCAGGATGAGAAGGCAGGAAGGGGCAGGAACTGGACACATGGACACAGGGAACCTGGGGTGGAAAGGAGGAGCATGCAGGCGCATTGTGGGGATTGCAACCAATGTCACAAAACATTATGTGTATAAATTTTTGAATGAGAAATTAACTTGAGCTATAAACTTGCACCTAAAGCACAATAAAAAAAAAGAAAAATACAGTAATCCATAAGCCAGTAACACAGGTGTTTATTATGACTACAAAGATATATGTTAATAGGTCATATATGTACTGTACAATTATATGTCTGGCAGCTCAATCACTTGTATATAAGAGACATGAGATACACGTGTTGTGTGCAGGAAGCTGTTGTGTTCAATACGTCTGGTTATGTCCACTACATTCTGTTCTCTGACCAGGATTTCTGAACTTAATTATAACTTATGGGACCACGGACATATATATGCAGTCAGGGGTTGCCTGAAAGGATGTTACGTGGCACATGACTCTATTAAAGACCCTTTGTCTTACCAAAAAACCAAAACCGAACCCGTTGCTGTCGAGTCAATTCCGACTCACAGTGACCCTATAGGACAGAGTAGAACTGCCCCATAGAGTTTCCAAGAAGCACCTGATAGATTCGAACCGCCAGGCTTTTGGTTAGCAGCCATAGTTCTTAACCACTGCACCACCAAGGTTTCCCCCTTTGTCTTCATGTCCTTTAACTCAAGCATTAGCAGCCTTTAACTGTGGCAGTGACATATTTAACTCAATAAACAACTAAAAACAATAGGAAATAAAAATGTTTATGGTAAACGTGCTTGTGTTGGTGATGGTGGCACAGGGTGATTGATGTAATTGGTGTCGCTGAATTCTACAATTGTTATATATAGTGGCAAATGTTATATACATTTTTATAACAATAAGAAAAAAACTACCGACCAATAAGCAAAAAAAGAAAGGTGCTTGGGGTCACTCAGCTGGTAAGGGGCAAAGCTGAGACTTGAACTCAGGCCAGCTGGCCCAGAGCCTGTGCTCCTAAGCGCTGCATTAGATGGTCTGCTAGGAGACGCCATCCCTGTTGAGAAGCTCCAAGTGAGTGCAGAAGAAGGGCAGTGAACAGCATGGCTCTTAGAGACCTCTGCGTATGTTGGGGATGGTGGAGAGATGGGTGAGGGCAGTGGGGAAAGGCCTTCGTACAAGGTTCCAGCTTTGAGGGGTCCCTGGGTGGCACGAACGGTTAAGCACTTGACTACTAACTGAAAGGCTGATGGTTCAAACCCACGCAGAGGCACCTCAGAAGAAAGACCTGTTGATGTGCTTCTTAAAGGTCACCGCCTTGAAAACCCCTGGAGCAGTTCTACTCAGCACACCTGGGGTTACCATAAGTCAGGTCTACTCAAGGGCGACGGGTTCACTCTGAAGCTTCTGACCTCCTGTCCTATCCTCCCAGCATTCTCCCAAGGGACCAGGACCAATTGATTACCTGCTCTCAGCTCTTCATTTTAATCTCAAGGGGGTTCTGGGAGCTTGCCCCCTCCCAGGCTCCAGGGCCCCTCCTCCCTCCAAGTACCAGAGAGAACCAGTCACAAATCCTCCTAAGCTCCCATGTCTTTGTCTCCCGTCTCACAGCAGCACCAAGCCAGGCAGCAGGAGACCTCGGTTCCACCTACCACCCAGCAGCGACCAGCCAGTTGGTGCCCACTTGGCCTCACCAATGGGAAACAGTAAGAGCGGGGCTCTGTCCAAGGAGATCCTGGAGGAGCTGCAGCTGAACACCAAGTTCACGGAGGAGGAGCTGTGCACCTGGTACCAGTCCTTCCTGAAAGAGTGCCCCAGCGGCCGCATCACCCGGCAGGAGTTCGAGAGCATCTACTCCAAGTTCTTCCCCGACGCTGACCCCAAGGCCTACGCCCAGCACGTGTTCCGCAGCTTCGACGCCAACAGCGATGGCACCCTGGACTTCAAGGAGTATGTCATCGCCCTGCATATGACCACCGCGGGCAAGACCAACCAGAAGCTGGAGTGGGCCTTCTCCCTCTACGACGTGGACGGCAATGGCTCCATCAGCAAAAATGAAGTGCTTGAGATCATCATGGTCAGTCTCTGCCTCCCGGCTTGGGGATGGGGGCTGGAGTCACTCGGGGTCAGGCTGCTGCTGCTGCTGCAGAAGGGGCTAGAGCTTGGGAGGGGCGAGGTCTGGAGGGTGGAGTGACAGAGGCTTTGTGCCTCCAGGGCTGTGAGCACGTGACGAAGAAGGGCCTCTCATAGGCGGGCACTGTAGAGGGCTGGGCTCATTCCTACAGCTTGATTTTCTTCCTAAAGAAGAATCTGAGTATTTCCCAATATTCACATTTTTTTATCCCTCCCTCCCTTTCTCCCTTCCAGCCTTCCTTCCTTTCTCTCTCCCTTCCTTCCTCTCTCCTTCCCCTCCCTCCTTTATTTCCTCTTCTTCCTTCCTCCCTCCTCCTTCCTTCCCTTCTTCTTTCCTTCCTTCTTTCATTTCTTCCTTCCTTCAATAAAATGTCTTTCAAATATGTCAACAATATACATTCAAATTCCACCTCAATTAAAATTTATACACATAACATGTTTCGACTATACAGTAGGAAAAAAACAAAGATGGCCTGGGTTCTAGACCTAATTTTCTTCATAACATTGGGCGGGTCACTTCACCTTCAGCTTTCTCACCTATCTCTTGTTCTAGAACAATTTAACCACTGGACGCTACTAGAGCCTTCTTACAGGCTGACACATCCTGCCTTCACATATATCCCAACACAAATGAGTGTTAATGTCGCTAATGTTTCAGGAGTCTTTAAAATAATTTTTCTTTATTATATAAATCATGAAACCTATAAAAAAAAAAACAAAAAACCAAAAACCAAACCCACAGCTGTCGAGTTGTTTCCGACTCATAGCGACCCTATAGGACAGAGTAGAACTGCCCCATAGAGTTTCCAAGGAGCGCCTGGCGGATTTGAACTGCTGACCTCATGGTTAGCAGCTGTAGCACTTACCCAGTATGCTACCAGGGTTCCCATGAAACCTAGAAGCATGTGCAAATAAAAATTGCCTTTAATTCTATCATCCAGAGAAAACTACTATTAACATATTGGGACATACCTTTCTGGAGTCCCAGGGTGCTACAAAGGGTTAATACACTTGATTGAAAGGTTGGCGTTTCAAGTCCTCCCAGAGGCACCTCAGAAGAAAGGCCTGGCAAACTTCCTCTGAAAAACCAGCTACTGAAAACCCTATGGAGCACAGTTCTACTGTGACACACACGGGGTGGCCATGAGTCGTAATCAACTTGAGGGCAACGGGTTGGTTTTCATATACCTTTCAGCTTTTTATCTGTGTATTTTTAAACCATTTCAGAATTATCTATTTATGTGTGATTTTTGTCATACTTTTCCAGTCGCTATTTTATCATGAGTATTTTCTGGATCATTAACTGTTCTTGAAAAGCATTTTGAATAGCTTCTTAGAGTTCCATCTTGTGAAAATATCATAAATAATTTAACCATTTATTATTAAAATTATTAAAAATAATTTCCTAGATTTGGGGGCAATTAGGATGTTTCCATTTTTTTTCTATTATGTCAGTCATATTTTCCTTAATTTAGTATCTTTTTATTCATTCTTTTTTCACCCTCCACCCCCACCCCCCACCCATTGCCATTTGCTTTATTTTTCTAATTCCATTCTTGTTAGGAGAGAGAATGTTTTTCATATTTTGAATAATTTTTTGTGCATTTGTAATCATGCTTTCATTTGCACAATTCTCCTACCTTTATTAGGAAAAAACAGATAGAATGACAAAGAATGAAGCTTGTGGCGGATGGACTCAGCTTCGTGCTTTGCCTGGGCCTCCTGTTAAGGGCAGGCGTGTGTGAACCTCTTTGTCATTTGGGCACAGTCTGGAGAGCAGGTCCCCACCAGCTTAGCTGTGAGGCCTTCTGGGTGGCCTGGGACAGTGGCCAAGTCCTTCAGTAAAACCGGTTGCCCTCAAGTCCGTTCTGACTTATGGTGATCCCACGTGTGTCAGAGCAGAACTGTGCTTCATAGGGTGCTCAGTGGCTGTTTTTTTTAATAACTAGATTGGCAGGACTTTCCTCTGAGGCGTTTTTGGGTGGGCCTGAACCTCCTAAGCTGTGGTTAGCAGCTGAGCGTGTTAACCATTTGCACCACCTGGTGACTCCAGCCAAGTCCTCAGAGCCACCAAAGGATGCTATTCCCAGCAGAGCTCTATAGGTTGGTGATCCGGAGGAGGAAAGGAAGGAAGGGGAAAGGATGAAGGGAGAGAGGGAAGAGTCAGTGGCCATGATTGTGGCAAGACAGAGCCAAGGCTCTGAGATTCACCGGATCACAAGGTCGGACACAACGTGGGCCTGAGAGTTGGGATTTACAGGTCCTAGTCCCAGCTCTGCCACCAACTAGCTGTGTGGCCTTGGGAAAACCATATACCTCTCTGGGTCAAGCAGGGCTGGATTATCCAGTAAGCAAGGTAAGCACAGGCTTACTTGTGCTTACTCACTAATCTATAGTGACCAATTTCACATGGATTTCACCACATGAAACTCAAATGAAATTCATGACTATTGATTAGTAGGTAAGCACAAGTAAGCCTGTGCTTATTTTGCTTACTGGATCATCCGTCCCTGTCTAGGACTGTAAATTTGAAAAGAGGCTTTGACTCTGTAAGAAGGTGCTGTGGGGTTGGGAGAGAGACAAATGCCAGCCATATCTAGAGCAGAATCTTTGATGTGGTGAAAAAATGTGAAATTGTTCTCTACAGATGATCTGGTAAGCAGGGTAAGTACCGTGCTTACCTTGCTTATCGGATAATCCACCCCTGGGGCCAAGTGCAAGAATTCAGTGGTTTCCATGGCCTTTCCCAAGACCCTGAAAGTCTGTGCTTCAATATTGGAAGCCAGGTGGGACAGGCAGCCGATCCCTCTCCAGTGTTTAGCTGTTACACTAGTATATGGTTCTCCATCACTCAGGGCAGGTGGTCAGGGGAGCCACCTATACTTCGGTTGCTAGGACTTTGAGTGGAATGATAAATGGGGGGCTTTCTGTGCCCTGGAAAATGGTTGGAAATTCTTAGCAATGGATGCTTCCCCTTCTCCTTTCCCCAGCCTTGGCCTGAGGGCTCTCCAAGGCATTCCAGGAATAAAGAAGTGAGAGGACTATGATGTAATGCAAGGATGTAGGTTCTAGAATGGATGGAAGGTTCTAGAAGATTCAAGGTGACTTTTGGCAAGTTAGTCATCTCAGTTTCTTCATCTGTTAAAATGAGACCAATACCCACCTCATAAGGTTGTTGTGAGGGTTAGATGTAAAAAATGCTTAGAAAAGTGGCGCATATTAAGCGCTCGATAAATATAAACCATTTTTATCATCAGTCAATCCTTCTAGACAACTGAGGTGCCACGTGGACCTGGCAGAAGCTGTTGGATATTCTAAAACCTCTAGGCAGTAGCATCCAAAGTAGTGGTGTCCAAACTCAATCCTCATGGTGTCACGGGTTATTGAAAAGATTTTTATTATTTTCTTTTTTTTTAAGTGAAAAAATGTCTACATGGTTGGAAAATTCAAACAGCACAGAAAGGTACAAAATAAGAAGTAGGAGTGTTTTGCACCCCTCCCCCACATTCCCTGTCCCAGGCCCCGCCCCCGGGGATTTTGATTCAGCAGGGTCAGCAGGGGCCTGGATGCTTGTAGGTTAGCCACTGCCTTAAAGGACACTGGACTCCGAGGCTACGGGGGCAGTAAAGGAGGATAGCCATGGTGGAGGTGACCCAAAGCCCCTGATGCAGGTTTTCCCAGGGTTGCCACCCCCTCCTGCTCCTTCTAACCAGCTCTCCTCTCGATTTGGTGCAGGCTATTTTCAAAATGATCAACCCTGAGGACATGAAGCATCTTCCGGAAGATGAAAACACGCCAGAAAAGCGAGCCGAGAAGATCTGGGGGTTCTTTGGAAAGAAAGATGATGGTGAATACCTTTTCCTCGGTAGCCGTTGATTTGACAGCGTAAGCTGTTTCCCGGAGACCTGACAAGATTTATCGTGCTGAGTCATAGTACCCCGGCAGGCCCAGGGACACCATCCCATCATGCATTGCCAGGGCTGTCTGAAGGGGATCTGTGGGAGATGACCATGAGGGTCAGCAGAGTCAGTTCTGCTACCACACTGAGCTGCCACTGCTGAAGGGTGGAGGAAGGGTGAAGGGCAGTTAAAAGGCCCAGAACATAAAAAAAAAGAACATAAGCCAGTGGAAATCCAGCTCAGCTCAGTCAAGCTTGGTTGAGCGCCTACTATGTACTAGGTGCTATGAGAACACAACTATGAGCAGAAAGCAACACCTGTCTCCTTCTAGAGTTATCTCTACATAGGACTATCTTCCCCAGGAAACCAAGAGTTTCCTGGATGACAGGGACTTCCTATCACTCCTTTCTGTGCCACTCTTGACCCCCCCACAACAGCCTCAGCCCCAAGTACAGTGGTGTCTGGCACAGTGGTAGGGCTCAGTAACTTGCATTTCATTGGACTGAACTGAATACAGTAGCCTACCAGGTAAAAGAGGCCATTGGTGGTTCACTGGTAGAACTCTCGACTTCCATGTGGGGTACCCGGGTTCAGCTCCCAGCCAATGCTCTTCATGAGCAGCACCACCCACCTGTCAGTGGAGGCTCATGTTTCAGCAGAGTTTCTAGACTAAGATAGACTAGGAAGAAAGGCCTGGCAATCTACTTCTAAAAAATCAGCCAGTGAAAACCCTGTGGATCACAATGGTCTGATCCTGTTGTGCATGGGGTCGTGCCATGAGTCAGGGTCTGACTCAACAACAGCTAACAACAGCCTGGTGAAAACACCCTGACAAACGGTGCCTGGCAGTAGCAAGGCTCTCTCTTGGTCCTGACCCCAAATAGGGGAAGTAGATCGGGGCGGGGGGTGCATGAGAAGGAATCATGAGGAGATGTCAGTTAGGAGTCACAGGGCCACACTGCCCCATGTCTCCCAGTGAGGTTCCCCCAGGCACCGTACTAGACCCCTACCCCCTCATTCCCCCACTCCTGGGATGGACATGGTCCCCAGCTTCTCGGCTGATACTCCGGGCCTGACTGTGCTTTGCTGTGCTCAGTCCCCCAGAATTTAGGCTTGAGACCTGGGATAATATTTAAAATATTGAATAACCAGCAAGGCAGGGACACCCACCAATCAGAAGAGACACGCAGCACCAAAAGGGCCTCCCTGAGGGTGCCAGGCTTTACCTTTCTTTTTTTTTTTCTGGGTCATGGGAGGGTCCAAGTGTCCTGGGGAAGAGTAGGATATCTGGAGCACTCTTGGTGGCAGAGAGTATTCAATATTTTAATAGCGGGTACATCCATGCTGGGCATCGGGGCCTGACACCGGCCTGATGGCATTCTGAAACCATCTGACAATGCCTTTTTTCCCCCATGCAGATAAACTCACAGAGGAGGAATTCATTGAGGGGACCCTGGCCAATAAGGAAATTCTGCGACTGATCCAGTTTGAGCCTCAAAAAGTGAAGGAAAGGTTAAAGGAGAAGAAACCCTGACCCCAACTGCTTAGCTCTTCTCCTCCCCTTCCCCACCACACACATAAACACACTCACACATAAACACACACACTGTCCAGAGGCAGAGAGAGGCCTCCAAACCCACAGCACAAGCCCGGCCACACGGAAGCATCTTTACTAGTTCATGGTTCCTCCCTTCCTCTGTCTTCAGTGCCCCTCATGTCACAGCCCACCCACCTCCTGTTCCCCTGCCCCACCAGCCCGTGCTTCCAAGGTAATCCCAGGATTAGGTCATCGGAGCCCAAAATGTCAGCCTGTGTAAGCTCCTTTGTGGGTGCTGGGTAAGCAGGTTCCAATAAACGCAAGAGGAGCTGGCACACAGCTGGGCAGATTGTTCTTAAATTAGAAAAGGAAATTGTTTCGCCTGCTGGACCTAAAAGACGATTGGTTGCGGTTGCAGTTGTAGGCCAGGATGCTGGGACTGTGCTGGGAATGAGACAGACAGACATGGTCCTATTCTCTCAGACCTTGCAGCCCAGAATGGGATAGGGACCTTGAAGAAGCCATGAAGGTGGGGGGCGGGGGGAGGTAGTTTACCATGGAGACATGCAAAGCATTATGGGAAGATATAAAGGGAGGGACTCGCCTGTTCTGGGAGGATCGCAAAAGACGTTTCTGATGAAGAGACATCTAAATTAAAACCCAGGGACTGAACAAGGCAGAGAGAACTGTGGTGGGGGAAAGGATGGAGGTGGGGAAGCATCGTGGTTCAGACAGCAGCCAACGCTGAGACCCTGGGGCAGGAATGAGCATTTCAGGTTCAAGTGGCATGAGAAGGCCAGTGTGGCTGGAGAGTACAGCAGGGAGGGAGCCAAAGTGTGAGCTAAGCCTAAAGGCAGGTAGAGTCCAGAGCATGCAAAGCCACCCCTGTAGCCCATGGTGTGCACTTGGGGCTTTAGGGTTGGGGGGTGGGTACTATTGTGGGGGCTGGAGGAGGGTTATGCTTGTAAGAGAATCCTCTGGGGAGAATGAATCAAAGGGAAAGACTGGAGGCAGAAAGCCTGGCTATTGAACTCTGCAGTCGCCCAGGTGACCTGGGCCAGGGGAGCGGCAGTGGGACGGGGACTGGACCCTTCAAGAGATATTTAGGAGGCAGAATCCACCTGACTGGCTGCGGGGAAGGAGGAGGAGGGAGCCCGGATGTTTCTGACATGATCTCTTTGTGATAGTGATGCCACTCACCCAATTGCTGAGATGGGAAACCTAAGGGAAGTTTCTGGTTTCTGTGGATGATGACGTGTTCAGCTTTGGAAATGATGAGTGACGAAGATAGAGCCAGAGGCATGGCTGAGGTCCCAGGTTTCAGAGGTGAGGAAAGGGAGGCCCAGTGGCAGTAAGCAGCTTGCCCAAGGCTATCCAGCGAATGAGTAGAGGCCAGGCCAGGACTGCCACTGGCCCACACTCCCTCCTCAGAGCTCCAGGGCCCAGGCTATATAAGAACGCCATCAGTGGGCTCTATAGGACCATCGTCCTCATTTCCTTGAAGGCCTATCGATTCTCCAGCCTGAAGTCCCAAGATGAGGGCAGAAAAATAGACCCATGCCCTGGACTTTTGCCTGAACTCTATGCAACCCCTAAGGCAGGGTGTCTCCATTTGATGGCATTGTGGGATGTCCCCCAACACCCAACCCCGAGCTTTAGGCTCTCCAATGACACTATTACCACTACCCCAGAGCACTTCCCTTTGTGACAGGAGAACATGAGAATAACCCTAACACTTATTGGTGGAGCGTTTCCGGCGAGCCAGGCATCATGCTGGGCACTCTGTAGGCATCATTTCACTGATGGAGGCACTACTGTCCTCCTCTTACAGATGAAGACACTGAGGTCAGGACATGACAGTAGGATTTGGTTCTCGAACTTGCCAGACTCTGTTTGATTACACTGCACTGTCTCAATAGTTTCTACCTGGACAGATAGGATAGAGAATTCTGGGAGGGGGTAGGAGGCTTAAACAGCATCAAGTCCAAAGGTTTTGGGAGGGGGAGGTTATTATTAGAATCAGCTGTCCACAGCACCCTGCCAGCATCAGACATGGTGAGCCACCCCGGGGCCAGGTCAGGGGGAGAAATGGACCATGGGGCTAGCCCAGGACAGTCTAAGGTACAATCAAAGGCTCAATGCCTCACTCCAGTGCTCTTTCCCTCACTCCACTCTGCCCTCCATGAATAAATCTGGTTGGTTGGGGCGTGCTAGGGGCTTTTCACTTCTCTCTGAGGTCAGCCTAAAAGGATAAAAAAATAAACAGTTGCCACCAAGTCAATTCCGACTCATGGCAGTCCCATGTGTGTCAGAGCAGAACTGTGCTCCATAGAGTTTCCAATGATTGATTTTTTGGAAGTAGATCTTCAGGCCCTTCTTTCAAGGTGTCTCTGGGTGGTCTTGAACTTCCAACTTTTGGTTAGCAGCCAAGTGCGTTAAGCATTTGCACCACCCCGGCACGCCGCTAAAAGGATAGACACTGCATAATAAGGTCCTTGTTGGTAAAGAGGGCACTGGATCTTCTACTGGCCGGTGGAGAACCTAACTAGCACATCTTCTGTTAGCTTAGGGTGGCAAGGTGCTTGGACAGAAGCCCTGTACAACTCTGTGGCACTCTAGGGGACAACAGGCCAAGAGAACCAGGGAGCAGTAGAAAATCCCACTTGGCTGAAGGGAAGTGGAAGTGGTAGAGGTGATGAGGAGCTGTGGCATCAAGGCTCTTCCAGATGCAAAGGACAGAAGACCCGACACAAACTGTGGTGATACAACTGGAAAGTTTTTGGCTCACCTGACTGAAATTCTAAGGGTAGTTCCAGCTTCAGGTCTGGCTTACTCCGGGGGCTCCAACAATGTCTCAGGGCTCATTTCTCCCTCTCCTGGTTCTGCTTTCTGCTGTGGTGGCCATATTCTCAGGTAGGATTTCACCAGGCTGGCAAAATGGCCACCAGTAGGTCCAGGCTGATTTTTTCATGGGTCCAAATTCAGCAAGAAAGGAAAAATGTCTTTCTGTTGAGAGTTCCAGTCAAAGTCCCAGGATTGCCTCTCATTGGCTCTGGTTGCTTATGGGCCCATCCCTAAACCGATATCTGGGAGGATGTTATTGACCAAGAAGGTTTCCATGCCCACTCTTGGAGCTATGGGTGGAGTCAGGACAACTCAAGCTTCTTGGACTAAAAGTGAGGGATGTGTGGTTTCCAAGAGGAAAATTGGCATGCTATTAGCGTTAAGAAGGATGGGTTGTAGAAATAGATGTCCACCTTTTTTTTTTAAAGTGCTCAGCTACTAACCGAAAGGTTGGTGGTTTGAACCCACTCAGAGGCACTTCGGAAGAAAGACGTGAAAGGTCACGGCCTTGAAAATCCTATGGAATACAGCTCTACTCTGTACCCATGGGGCTACCATGAGCTGGAATTGGCTTGATGGAAACAGGGTTTTTTTTCGTTTTTGTTTTGTTTTTAATAGAGAACGTTGCTGGTTCAGTGGTAAAATTCTCACCTTCCTTGAGGGAGTCCAGGTTCGACTCCCGGCCAGTGCATCTCATGCATAGCTACCAGCTGTTTCTCAGTGGAGGCCTGTGTATGGCTATAATGCTGAGCAAGTTTTAGGGGCACTTCCAGACTAAGACAAACTAGGAAGAAAGGCCTGGCAAGCTGCTTCTGAAAACCAGCCAGCAAAAGCCCTATGGGTCACAACAGCCCAATCTGCAACCAATCATGGGGATGGTACAGGACCGGGTGGCATTTTGTACTGTTGTACATGGAGTCGCCGCGAGTTGGAGGCCAACTCAACGCAGCTAGCAACAACAAAATGCTACCCAGGTGGAAGGATGGTATTTGGACTTCAGGGAGGTGCTGCCGGTTGCAAGGGAAGGCTTCACCTCCTTCCCCTCTGCCTAGTCCAGGGTTCTCACCCTTGGTTCCATATTAAAATTCCTCAGGAACTTGTAAAAATACCAGTGCCCAGGACCACCCAGATCATTTCAGTCAGAACCTCGGGGGTAAGGCTCAGCGCTCCATGTCTTTAAAAAGCTTCCCAGGTGATTCTAATGGGAGTCAGGGCTGAGAACCACTAGCCTGGGCCTTCAGGGACACAAGCAAATTGATTGAGCTAGGGGATGGTCTAGAAAAGGGGAGACACTTGCCTTCCTCCCTTTTGACCTCTGCCTCCATTCCCTACCTCTCTGCCCCCTCTTCCGGCCCTAAGACAGTGGACCTTCCGGGTCCCAGGTTAAATGACACAGCACTTCCTCCCATTTCTGGCCTGGAACAGTACACCAGGATCTCCAAGGGTGTGAGAGACCTTCAGCTGCAGCAAGAAACACATGTAAAAGAATTCACAAAATACAAATAAAATGAAATAAGCATCGTTTTAATAATTAGCAGGGCAGGAATAAGCAGTGCATGTATGCTACCCCATTTTTGAGTGTGGGGCAGAGGACGTGTTTACAAATGCTCTAAAAAACAAGCGTTCCTCCCGATAGGTTCCCGTGTAACTTCATCCCAACAGCACTTGATGCTCCCGAGAGAAAGTTCTGCCCTGACTCATTCGACCCGTGTGTACGGAGCACCTCGTCTGCACCGCCACCGTGCTGGGCGAGCACTGGGGACTCCCCACGGTCCCGACTGTCTAGGAGCACCGAGGCCGGTGAGAAACGGTAGGGAAAAATTAAAATGTCAGGGACATTTGCAGTCAAGAGAAAAAATCAGAAGGACATATACCTTAAAGCTTCAACTACGGATGAATCCGGACACCAAAAAATATACGTTTGCTTTGTAATGTACTTGTCTGGTGCCTTTGCTGCAGTTTCCGTCCTGCAGAGCAGGGCCAGGACTAGGGTGAGGCCAGTGAGGCACTCATCGTGGCGCGAAATTTATGGGAGCTCTAAGAAAATTCATTATCAGAAGAAATCACACTTTAAGGCAATATTTAAAAAAAAATAAAGCAAAAAAGTCATGAAGAGGATATCAAAAATTTAAATCACGTTGGGATCCAATAGTGCTCTTGTACAGCCTTTCCTTGCTCGCTTCACCCTAATCCCAGGTCTGGTTTTAATCAAACTTCATTCCTAAAAACGAGTGGCTGCCCCGAGGGCCATACTTGATCAGTTTGGTTTTGGTGGCTCAGTGGTTAAGAGCTCGGCTGCTAAGTGGTTAAGAGTCGGCAGTTCGACTCCACCAACCACTCCTTGGAAACCCCTGGGCCGGTTCTACTCCGTCCTATATAGGGTCGCTAGGAGTCGGAATCGACTCGACAGCAACGGGTTAAATTTCGCCCCTGGGAAGAGTGCCTTGCTTGTGTCACCCTAGTCCTCGCTCTGCTGCAAAGTACCCTTCACAATAGAGCTGCCAGATAAAATACGTGATGCCCAATTAAATTTGAATTTTATGGAGTATATTTATACCAAAAAAAAAAAAAAATTCGCTGCTAATCTGAAATTCAAATTTAATTGGGCAATCCGTATTTTTCAGTCTGGCAGCCCTACTTGATAAGTATCTTACTGTCCCTAATATAAGGCACTATTTAGTCCCATGGCAACATACCCCACCCATGGTCATGTATATTTCCATGCTATTATTTTCCTAGGCTGTTCCTCCTTTGGTCTTCCTTCAACCTCCTGCCTAATAGTTTCAGACCCTGAGCACAGTCCTCATGACCTCCATAACTTCCCTCCAGTCAAGGTTGGGAGCACAACTGGGATTCCCCATGAACAGAGCAGGTCCCACAGCCCGCCCCTCATGAGCCTTGCCCCCCGGTGCCTGCCTCAGCATATCCAGGTTCAGCCAGTCTTCTCTCTCTAAATGGGTCCCTCCTGCTTTCAACGCCCATTCCCATGTGGGGATGACAATCTTATCAGCAGGGAACTCATACCAGGGAGCACAGTGGGCCAACATTCTGGATCAGGTGACTGGCCGTGAACGTGCCAATGGTAAACCAAAAATCGCCAGGGTGTTTTCACACCTGGGGAAGAGAAGGCTCGGAAAGGCCAAGCTCAGAGAGGCAGATGTAGCCACAGAGGTGAGGGGACGACCATTGAGAGGTTCAGAGGGGACCTGGGACCTGGGTCGAGCCACAGAGGAAGGCTGGGGGCTGAGCTTGTTCTTCCTACCATGAGCAAAGAATTGAGACCAAGAAATGCAGAAGAAGCTGGACAGAAGAGGAGGAGAGAAGGATAGAAATGGCGTTCTGGAGGGTCACGTGGGGCTACGCATCTCAGTGGAGGGCAGGTGTAAATGCAAGACCCCTCCCACTGTCTCCTGCCGTGGGCCAGGCCAGGGGGCTTCGAGCTCCCTCACATCCCTGCCCGGTGTTTTCAAAGTGTGGACGTGCATCAGAATTACCTGGCACGCTCCTGAAACAAATCCAATTCCCGGCCGTCATCCCAGTCTCACTCTCTTGGAATCTCTGGCGGGAGTCTAGGACTTTGCGTTGTAAATACTTCCCAAGTGGTTCTCACACACCCTAAACCCAACCTCAGATGGGAACCGTGTGCTCTGCAGGTAAAGCAAGAGATTCTGACTGGCCTCTGTTAGGGGGCTGTTCTCCCTACATGGGGACCCTCTCTTTATATAGGACTCGATTCACTTGCATTTAGAGCCAGACCCCAGGGGCTGGTCCAGATCATTCTGGAAAACACGCCGAGTGCAGTTAGGAGGAAGACAAGGGCTGGCAGGAAGCTGTGAGTATTAGCACAGCTTCTTCCATACACAGCATGGAAACCTCCAGACAGACCATGTCAAGGCGTTTCTGGTGCCCGGGAAGAGTCAAGATTCTGGATTCTCGGCAACATCCACCCAGCAGTTTTCCTCTGTCCTCGGCCCTCTCAGTCCCTAATCTCACAGGTCCCCAAGGAGCAGAGCCAGAGCACAGCCTCCTCCCTAGATCTCACTCTCCTCCAGAATCTCCTCCAGGGTGTTGGCCAGGGTGAAGTCTCCTTCACTGCTCTCAGACAGGCTGCTGCCCCGGGGCCAGGCAGTGTGGCCTCGGTGGGGCGGGGTGCCCAGCTCCCCCAGGCCCCGCATGGTCAGGTGCAGGAGCTGCCCGCCGCTACCAGGTGAGAGCTGCAGCTTCTGCAGGGTCCCCGCGCTGTCTTCCTCCGAGAGCTTCTTGGGACATTTTCCCAGGAACCTGAAATTCTTCCCCAGGAACCAGGCTCTGCAGCCCGAGTGATGGGCAAGCAGGAAGCGGACCCAGTGTTTCCTCAGCTCGGCCTTCACCTGCCAGGTGAGACAGGTGGGGTTAGTGTCTTGGAATCATTTAGTCGTGTGTCCATTCAGCCAATATTTATTGAGTGGCAACTCTGTGCCATTCTTGGGAAAGTTACCTTCTAATTGTGGGAGACAGATAAAGAGAAGCAAACAAAAACAGTTGAGTATTTCAAATGGTGATAATACGGTGAGGTCACTAAGCAGAGTAACAGGGTAAAGAGATAAAACCTTCCGATACGGTGTTCCAGAAAGGACTCTGAGGAGGCAGCTTTTGAGGCAGGACTTGCCCGATGGGTAAGAAGCCCCACGTGAAGACAGAGAAGCAGCAGCAGCAGTCAGCAAAAAGAATAAGGGCTTTGCTGTCGGGACGCTTGCATTTCACACGCATAGCCTCCTGGTGGTCTAAGGCACTCGCTCGATTAACATAATTACTTCAAAATAACCAACATTTGTTCTATCAGATGATAGTTAATGATACAGCCCTACGATTAAAATGTGGATTTGTTCTCACAGTCTTGATTAAAATGGATGGTTTGTGGAAGTGGTATTCCTATAACTTGGAGAACAAGTATGCAGCGCCCAGAAATTTAATCAAATGAGATGGGGTCTGTCTCCTCCAAAGACTATGTGTGGAGTCCCAAAGGGACTGTTTCCCCAAATTGTGAGGAAATGTTTAGACTTTAAAATCTGTATTAAAGGTCAGCTAATGTAATTAGGTCCCTTGACCTCAACTACTAATTGAAAGGTTGGTGGTTTGAACCCACCCAGCGGGGCCACGGAAGAAAGGCCTGGCAATCTGTTTCTGGAAAGATTATAGCCAAGAAAACTGTGTGGAGCTCCGTTCTACTCTGTCACACACAGGGTCGCCGGGAGTCAGAATCTTTTTGGATTTAGTTTAATATGATAGCATAAGTTGTGGTCTGTTTTGTTGACACGGGACCTTAACGTTGGAGAAAAGAAGTAGACCTTGAAGAGTGGAAGCAGAGGGGCATCGTGATTTCAACCCGTACTGATTCTGTATTTCGATATACAACGTTTATTGATTACATTCAACAGAAGTCTGCTTTTCAGAAAGTTTAAAATAAAAAATACAATTTATTCCGTCATCAACTTTTCCTTCTTCAGGCTTATTAGATTCTCCTAATAAAACGGTAACTAATACAGTTTCTTTTAAACCTACAGTGTAGTTGGAAGAAAGAAAAAGAAGCTTATATTCTAGTGGGAGGAGACGGAAATAAATATTTAAACCTGGGATGGGGTTGAGGATGAAGACGGGAGAAAAACCTGTCCTGGCCTCTGCCCCTCCCCTTTTCAAGCCTCTTCCCAGGGAAGCAGAGAGCCGGCTGGGGCTGTGCAATAATAACAATGAAAGAAATAATCATAATTATCACGTACTGAGCCTCTACTATCTGCTCGGCATGTCTAGGGCAACACTATGAGGCAAGGAGTTGTTATTCCCACTTTTACAGATAAGGACACTGAGGCTCAAAGAAGCAAAGCGACTACTAACTCTCAGCGCTCCTGAGTGAGTGAACTCAGACTCGAATCTAGCTTTTTAGAATCCAGAGTTCAGGCTCGTTCCCTCTATTGCACTGTAGTATTCCTAGCACGTCTCCAGCAGGGCTGGGACTGCGACCTGAGTTTCTTCATGCCCATCCCAACCTTTTTTTCCTGTGTTACTAAGCTGCCTCCACCGGATGCTCATACCACGATCTTGTCCCAGTACATGCTGGTCCCCGTATGTGCCCCCACAGCGCCATCACATAAGCAGAAACCTCCGGGGCCAGTAGGACCCCAGCCCCAGTCTCTCATGCAGCTGGGATGGCAGCGTGGAAAACGTACCTCTCCGTTGGCAAAGCAGTACTGGAAGGCCACGAGTAATCCCTGGAATGAAAGAAAGAGGTGGCATGAAATTGGACTCCTGGGAGGCTTGTCTGAGAGCTATTGGGAAAGTCCAAAGGCCTGCCCTAGATGGAATAGCCCCAGAAAAGGCACGCAGCCCCAGTGCCTACACCAACTAGAGTTGGTCATACTGGTTACACTAACTTGAACTTGGATGGGTCTCTTCTGCTTGTTCTGACGCCCACCACCCATATCAATCTAGTTGTTTGCTTAGGTGCTCATGGGTGCTCATAGTCAATGGTGATTAAACCCCAAAGACCCTACATCATCCCTTCAGTTACACAAATACAGTGTGTGGACTCTGTGCAAGGGCACTGTCCTATTTCCACTTGTCCATAGTGGGCCTTTCGTTTTGGAAATTGACCCTCCCTATTCTCTGGGCTTCTGGTTGGTCTGTCAATCATGCCACCTCCGTGGATCAGGATCAGCCAAATAGGAATGTGACCCCAGCAGGGCTAATCAGAGTTCTTGTCATTGGGAGAGGAAGAGGGATCTATTCTCTTCTCTGGGTTTGCCAGCTTTTTAGATGACGTAAGCCCAGAGACGGGAACACTGGTGGTGCAGTGATTAAGTGCTATGGCTGCTAACTAAAAGGTCAGTAGTTTGAATCCGCCAGGTGTTCCTTGGAAACTCTATGGAGCAGTTCTACTCTGCCCTGTAGGGTTGCTATGAGTGGGAATCGACTCGATGGCAGCGGGTTTGGTTTTTTTTTTTTTTTTTAAAGCCTAGAGACACTGGCCACCATCTGCCCAGCTTCACGGAGAGAGTGAGCCTGTCTGAGGATGATGCTAACACAGAGAAAAGCTGAGGCAGAGATAGCGAGAGACAGATTTCTGACAATATTGTTTGAGGACCTGGATCCGGTTATATCTGATCCTGAAATTTTCATTTATTTGAGGTAATAAATACCTTTTCCTTTAAGTCAGAATTTTTTTTTTTTTTAAAGAAAGATCAGATCACTTCACTCCAGTGGTTTTCTATCACACTTAGAATAAAATAAAACCCCTATCTGTGGAAGGCTCTAGATGATCTAGACTCTGTGTCTCTGTCTCTGGCTTTATCTTGTAGCATGCTTCTCCAGAGCTACTACTGTATTTTTACACAAATAACGCACGCCTTCTACATTTGCTTGTCAAACATGCCCTCCCCTCGCCAGGTATTTTCATAAACTCCGCTACGCCATTTTTTTTTATATAATTTTTATTGTGCTTTAAGAGAAAGTTTACAAATCAAGTCAGTCTCTCACACAAAAACCCATATACACCTTGCTACACACTCCCAATTACTCTCCCCCTAATATTTTTTTTTTTTTTAATGAGACAGCCCGCTCTCTCCCTCCACTCTCTCTTTTCGTGCCCATTTCGCCAGCTTCTAACCCCCTCCACCCTCTCATCTCCCCTCCAGGCAGGAGATGCCAACATAGTCTCAAGTGTCCACCTGATCCAAGAGGCTCACTCCTCACCAGCATCCCTCTCCAACCCATTGTCCAGTCCAATCCATGTCTGAAGAGTTGGCTTCGGGAATGGTTCCTGTCCTGGGCCAACAGAAGGTCTGGGGCCATGACCACCGGGGTCCTTTTAGTCTCAGTCAGACTATTAAGTCTGGTCTTATGAGAATTTGGGGTCTGCACCCCATACGCCAATTTTTTTTAACATGCCGCGGTTAAAAAAAAAAAAAAATTAGCAAAGCACACTTACAAAAACATCTCATAACAGGAGGGCATCATTGACAGACAATGTAGAAGACACACGTTATTTGCCTAAAAATACAGTATATTTCAGCACATGAACTTTCTGACTTCCTCCAGCATGTCAAGCTCACGAATTAGTTATCAACTGCTACATAAAATAATCACCTGAAAGTTTAGTGGATAAAAACTGTTAATATTTATCCCGTAACATACCTTCTGGGCACAGTGGTGGTTCCGTGGTAGAATTCTCCCCTTCCATGCACGAGGCCAGGGTTTGATTCCCGGCCAATGCACCGGGTGCAGCCACCACCCATCTCTCAGTGGAAGCTTGTGTGTTGCTATGATGCTGAACAGGTTTCAGTGGAGCTGCCAGACTAAGAGACTAGGAAGAAAGGCCTGACAAACTACTTGCGAAAAAATCAGCCAGTGAAAATCTTATGGATCACATTGGTCCCATTCCATTGTGCGTGGGGGCCAACTCAGTGGCAGCTAGCAGCAACATTCTTTCTGTGGGTCAAGAATCTTCTAGTGGCTTAACTGGGTATACCAACTCAGAGTCTCTCAGAAGGTTGTGGTTAAGATGTTGGCTGGAAGTACAGTCATCTGAAGGCTTGACTGGGGCTATGAGATCTGCTTCCAGAATGGCCCACTCCCGTGCCTGGCAAGTTGGTGCTGGTTGTTGACGGGAAGCCTCAGTCCCTCTCCATGGAGCTGCATGAGTGTCCTCACAACATGGCGGCTGGCTTCCCCCAGAGGAAGTGATCCAAGATAGCAGGGCGGAAACTGCAATGTTTTTTATGACTTGGCCTCCAAAGTCACTTACCCTCATTCCGCAATATCCTAATAGTCACACAGGTCAACCCTATTTAGTGTGGAAGAGGAACACACAACAGTGTAAATACCAGGAGGTGAAAGTCATCGGGGGCCATATTGGAGGCTAGGCTGGTTATCGCAGTTCACTTCTTTCTCAGGTCCCTTCGCACTTCTTGTTTCCTGGACCATTTTCCCCTCAGATCTTGACATACCTGGCTTTTCAAAATTCAGGTTTTAGCTCAAAACTCACCTAAAAGAGAGGCCTTCTCTGTCCACCCAGTTTTTGGTAGCCACTCCAGTCAGTATCATAGTGCTCTATTTTATCATATTCTTCACAGCACCAGAATCATATTACTATTTATTTGTTTATTTGGTTGTTCTCTGTCCCTCCCCCTGGCCCCCAACAAGACTAGCATCTTTATATAGTTTTTCACTGCCAGGTCCCCAGCACCCGGAACAATGCCTGACCCATAATCAACAAATACTTGTTGAATAAGTGAGTGGATGAAGGAATGAGTCAGGTTTCTGCCATGTGTACAAAGTCAGATTCGCTTCTAAAATATTACAGGGCAGTTCGCTTCTTGTTGTCTTTTCCAGTGTTTAGAACTGTGGACACAAGAATGACGGTGACATTTTCATTTACAGAGCATTTTTGTTGGGGCAGTTTCAATAACAAGGATAACCTCTTGGAGTAGGAAAAGTCTTCTGGATTCCCTGCTTCATCGTCAGGGGTCTGGAATCAAAGATGCTTCAGTTAACGTCGCTGCCTCATTGTTTCCCCGACACCTGCTCATCCCGATTTGTGAAGCAGCCACCTGTGATAGCCTACACGCCATGGCTTTCCCTAACTGGCGTGAAGGTCTGCGGAATTTGGGCCGTGGGCCTGATACATTGGAGCTGGGTGTGTGCATGGGACCCAAACGCTTGAGCGTTTGTGGGAAAAATCTCATAAAGTACCAGGAACTCACAAGGAAAGGGCACACTTCCAACCAGAGGGTGAAGGTCCCAGCAGCAGGCTGCTTCCTCCCATCTCTCTTCAGAATATTTCTCTCACCCCAGCCCCTGGTAAGGGAGGCTTGGTGCCAGAAAGGAGCTGAAATTAAAAAGGATTTACAAAATGTTGCCCTGGGGGAAGGTTTTTCTGCTCTTTCTTGGTAAGGCTTGTTCAGCACATCCATGCTGGAGCCAGGCAGAGACCTCCATGATGACTATCACGTGTCAGAGTAGAGCTGTGCCCCATAGGGCTTTCGATGGCCGATTTTTCAGAAATAGGTCACCAGGCCTTTCTTCTGAGGTACCTCTGGGTGGACTCGAACCACCAGTTAACTGTTTGTACCACTCAGAGACTACACTGACTCTCACGTCACCAGTCAAATGCTAGGACTCTGCCCATCCGTGCAGAATTTTCCTTCTCTTATGCGCCTAGACATTCTGTGGCTATAGCTCCTAAACGGACACGTTAGTTCCAGTTAATATCTCCACACGCGCATTCCCACTGGAGGGTCGTGGCTACCCTGAGTGGTTGTCAGGGCAGGTAATATTTGTCTCCAGGCACATGATTTCAGAGTGGCTGGCTTCCAGTGTGCCAAAATTCTCACCAACAAGTTGGCTAAAATAAGATTTCATATCACGAACCAGTCTTTTCACTTCCTCAGTTTCTCTCTTCATTGTGTTGGGAACATCCTGGAGTCTGGTTAACTCTTATTCTAGATAGCAAGCGTGAAGGAAGTGGGGCCTACAGAACATATGGTGCTCACGTCATATATCACCATGCTCGGGAGTCTCTCCAAAGATCCCTTAACGGTAGGAGGCTGGCAAAACTCTCTGGGGAATAAGTCTTTAGAAGAATTAAGGACTCTCCAAAGCAGCAAAGAAAGGAGTCTTTTAGGCGCTATGCTAATTCCTGCTGATGGAGTCACTAAGATGGATCCACCCAAAGTGCACCCACACATCTGCCCACCCCTCCTCTCACCTCCCAACCATCTGCTTCCACCTCCAGGGCTCGCTCCAGCTACGTGAGAATTCCTTCCTCCTTGGCAGAAGCCATATGAAAGCTGTGGGCGTGATTCAGAAAGCTGGCTCAGAAGCTAGGTTCTAAGAGAGGTTTCTAAAAAGGGTTTCATGGTCAACCAAGTTGGGGGATCCTCTATGCCCTCTTAGAAAGCCACAGTCCACATTAGTCAACTCACAGCTCCGAGAAGTCCTTCAGACTTTCTCAAACCATATAAACCATTTAAACACGGAGCTCTTCCTTCAGGCAATGCCTATTACTATCTCCTGGGACCAGTGTTCTGAGCAGAGCCTGGGTGGATGCTGGCCTCCATGTGCACTGATGAAAGAATTTCCCAAGGTATAACAGTCTTTTTTATGCTTAGAAGGAAGTTCTCCATCTGTTCCTCTCTGACATCACTGATTCTCTGGAAGGTTTTGACCCATTCTCAGGCCTCAGTTTTGTCTTTTCTCTAAGAGAAGTTAGATGCCATGCCAGGCAGTATCTCAGCAGCCCTGGAATTGTTGGAGGCTTAGCTTGGAAAGTGTTCCTTTCCATGGATGGATGGATAGGCAAGCCCCAGGAAAGCCCGCTTCTTGGCCAATCTGCTTGGTACTTCTTTTTCATTGGCTCTTTATCTTTATCCATGCCCATTCAACAAAACTAGCTCTGAAAATAGAGGAGATCTGGGATGATCAATTTACAGGAAACCAAAAAACCAAACCCAGTGCCGTCGGGTCAATTCCAATCCATAATGACCCTATAGGAAAAAGCAGAACTGCCCCATAGGGTTTCCAAGGAGCAGCTGGTGGATTTGAACTGCTAACCTTTTGGTCAGCAGCTGAGCTCTTACTTATTGCACTACTAGGTCTCCCAACTTCCACTACTATCTTCATACCATCAACCTCCTTGTGCTTGGGTTTTAACTTTCTGTTTCTTACTGCCTTTGTCTTAAATGCACTCAGATCAAACACACCAACGGTTATGGATTGAATTGTGTCCCCCCAAAATATGTGTTGAATTCCTACCCTTTATACCTCTGGGTGTGATCCTGTTTGGAAATAGGGTTTTTGTTTTGTTGTTAATGAGGCCAACCAAGGAACATCAAGGAACCGAAGAATCCTGGGGCTATTGACAAGCAAGGAATCAATAGGGCTGAGACCCTTGTTTGGACTTCTAGCCTCCAGAACTTTGAGAAGACAAATGTCTGTTCTTTAAAGCCACCCACTTTGGTATTGTGTTACAGTACTAGGTAACTAAGGCACCAACCCTACTCACCCGTCTCCTTATGCGTGTCTTAGTTGTATGTTGACCACACTTGAGTATGGAAGCTCATTTCTTCAAACCTGCCAAGCCTCTGAGCTGAGAACAGAAACCTGAAAGCCAGAACCTCCTCCCTGTGGGCATAATAGATAGGACTTCCCAGCTAGGTGGGCAAGGAAGCAGACCAGCCCTAAAGTAGCTGGGGTTTCTAAGGGGCCCAAAAGCCCAGTTTTAGGGCAGTCATCTTCCTCCAGCCACACACTCTAGAGAAACAGATAGGAAGAACCCTCACCTTAAAGCATTCAGAAGATTCAGACATTTTGCAGACCAGAACTAGGGAAGATAAACAGATACCTCTGTATCAGTCTCCCCTCAGTCTGTTGCTGGATTGTTCCTTTGACCTAATGTTCTCCCGTTTCCTTGAAAATCTAGTTGCCCGTTGACGTGAACCTGAACCCTGATGGAGCTCCAAAGCTACAAACTACCAACCTGGGGATTATATACAGAATTGACAGATGCCTCACCCATGGGCACAATTATCACCTGGAGGTGAGAGGTGGACAATCCACCTGGGAAAATATAACAAATTTTGGGATGACTTGACTCATTTGAGCCAGGCTCTTTTCTCTTCACTGTCTCTATCATTGCCCATGAGTTCAGCATGGATAATCCTTCTTTTTCCATTACCTATGTTCTCTTGAGGAAGAACTATGAGAATAAGACCTCCCCTAGACTCTTCTGCTTCGTGTCTTCTCCTTAATTTGGGGGCCTATGTGAAAGAGAAGGAAATAAGTTCACTAGACTTTTGATCCTCCTCGAAACGTACAAACTACAATGACCATTGTTCCTAAATAAGAAAGGGGTAATGTTGCCTTTCACTCTGTTTTGAAAAAGAATGAAACAGGGGTGTCCAGTCCCGTCTCCTCCTACTGCTGTCCAGACCTCAGAGCTCCCTGCTTCTTGTCCTTTCCCAAATGCAATTTTCCATTCTACTCTTTGATCCTCTGAACTCCGCAATATCCTTCCAGTGAATTCCAGAGAATTCTACTTAATAGTTGTTCTCTGTTACATACAACCTAAAAACCCAAACAGAAGAATGTAGGCTTAAATCTCAATGCTGTCCATTATTGTCTATGTGAATTTGGCAACTCATTTAACTTTGGTGAACCTCGCTTGGCTCATCTGTGAAGTGGCACTGATATATTGAGATAACATGAGTAAGTGCAAACCACAGAATCTGACACAAAGTAAGTGCTCAATAACTGGTAAATGCTGTTACATTTATTTTTCTTGCTTCTAAAGGCAATGTTGTTGTTAGGCGCTGTGGAGGTGATCCCGACTCATAGTGACTCTACAGAACAGAGTAGAGCTGCCCCCACAGGGTTTCCAAGGAGCACCTGGTGGATTTGAATTGCCAACGTTTTGGTTAGCAGTCGAACTCTTAACCACTGCACCACCAGGCCTCTTCTAAAGGCAATGGGTATCAGAAATTTCCCCTCCCTGGTGGGATAGAGGGGAACAGTGCAAGAGTAGTGCAGAAAGTGGGAGGCCTCTGCTCACCCACAACCTCTGTGTGTTTCTGGCTCAGTCTTGGTGTAAAGCACTCCGCAGAGCCACTGTCTCAGGAACAGTGGTGCAAGTTGGTTAGCAGAGCATTAGCTGGCTCCAGGACCATATGCTCTATTGTGGTCACTAGTCCCCAGAATGGCCCCAACGATTTCTCCCATCCTTGTAGACACATTCCACTCCTTACAGCAAGAGTAGGACCTCACTTTCCCTCCCATTAAATCTGGGATGACTTTGTGGCTGCTTTTACCAACACAGTGTGGTGGAGTGACGTTCTGGGACTCCTGATCCTACGCCTTATGCAGACTGTAAGTTTCTACTTTCTCTTTCTTAGAGCATTGGCTCTTGGGATGCTCCGTCTCAGAGTCCAGCTGCCATGCTATGAGATGCCAAGACACATGGAGAGGCCATACAGAGGAGAACTGAGGCTCACTGGTCAATAGCCTCAGCGGAGCTCCCAGACAGTAGCCAGCATCAACACCTAACCATTGACTGTGCCGTCTTCGATGTTCCAGTCCAGTTGAGCCCTTAGGTGATCACAACCCCAGTCAAAATTACATGGACCAAAAGGACATCCAGCTAAGCCCAGCCAGAATCATTAAAGACAATAAAATGGTTCCTGCTTTAAGTGGGGAAGTTTTGAGGTAGTTCGTTACACAGCAATAAACCCAGATGAACCAAATATCCCCCCTTGCCAGAGAAGTCTGAGAGGCTGGGATTCCTTCTTAGAATCGGCCCACGTTACCCCACATGAGTGTCTGGTCCTCAGCCGGCCTTGGACATGGAAGATCAGGTGAAGAAATGCTTACAGGACGGATCATGCTCTGAAGCGGGGGAAAGGCCATCAAATACTACTGACATACAGCTGTAGGCTTTGTGCTTTGGTTCATTTACTAAGTAATTTACAAGTTACTAAGCCTTAGCCCTTGAAATCCTCAAAAAATTGAAAGGAAGTAAACATGTTTTCATAATGGAAAAAAAACAATGTGTCCTCTGTCTTGGTTCAAAGCAACACAATTCAGCTCTAACAGGAGAGAAAAAGAAAATTTCCCGATGACATGAGCCACATCTCAGGACTCATCTTCTTGGCCCTTGGTGAACGTGGTGTGGGTGGGCACTTTCTGTTCTGCGCCCAGAAGCTCAGCACCTGACCCTGTCTGGTGGCAGTGGCTTTAAGACTCTGATATAGAGAATTTGGTGTCTTCTGGTTCTGATCCTCACAGGGCACCACAGAGGCACCATAGCATAGGAGCCCTGGTGGTGCAGTAGTTAAAGTGCTCGGCTGCTAACCGAAAGGTCAGCAATTCGATCACACCAGCCACTCCATGGGAGGAAGATGTGGCAGCCAGGTTCCATAAAGATTACAACCTTGGACACCCTATGGGGAAGTTCTAATCTGTCCTACAGGGTTGCTATGAGACGGAATGGACTTGACGGCAACAGGGTAACCTCTGGGTACAAATTTCACATGTACCACTTAGACAAGTAAGTTTCTGTTCTTTAAAATTCACCCACTTGGGGGTATTTCTATTACAGCAGTGTAGCTAGGACACCCAGAATCATGCAAAATAATAAAGATGACTGTCATTTGTCTTAGGCTGGGTTCTCTAGAAAAGCAAAACCAGTGAAGCATATATAAATATATATATATTTTTATATGTATGTATGTATGTATATGCATGTTGTTGCTGTTGTTAGGTGCTGTTGAGTAGGTTTCGACTCACAGCGACCCTATGCACAACAGAACAAAACGCTGCTTGGTCCTGCGCCATCCTCACAATTGTTGCTATGCGTCATCCCATTGTTGCAGCCACTGTGTCAATCCATCTCATTGAGGGTCTTCCTCTTTTTTTGCTGACCCTCTACTTTACCAAGCATGATGTTCTCTCCAGGGACTGATCGCTCCTGATAACGTGTCCAAAGTATGTGAGATGTGTAGTCTCGCCATCCTTACCTCTGAGGAGCATTCTGGTTGTACTTCTTCCAAGACAGATTTTTTCGTTCTTTTGGCAGTCCGTGGTATATTCAATATTCTTCTCCAGCATCACAATTTAAAGGTGTCAGTTCTTCTTCGGTGTTCCTTATTCGTTGTCCAGCTTTCGCATGCATATGAGGCTATTGAAAACACCATGGCTTGGGTGAGGTGCACCTTAGTCCTCAAGGTGACATCTTTGCTTTTCAAAACATTAAAGACGCCTTTTGTAGCCAATTTGCCCAATGCAATGCCTCTTTTGACTTCTTGACTGCTGCTTCCATGGCTGTTGATTGTGGATCCAAGTAAAATGAAACCCTTGACAACCTCAATCTTTTCTCCGCTTATCATGATGTTGCTTACTGGGCCAGATGTGAGGATTTTTGTTTACTTTATGTTGAGGTACAATCCATAGTAAAGCCTGTGGTCTTTGATCTCCATCAGTAAGTGCTTCAATTCCTCTTCACTTTCAGCAAGCAAGGTTCTGTTATCTGCGTAACGCAGGTTGTTAATGAGTCTTCCTCCAATCCTGATGCCCCGTTCTTCTTCATATAGTCCAGCTTCTCAGATGATTTGCTCAGCACACAGATTAAATAGGTATGGTGAAAGGATACAACCCTGACACACTCTTCCTGACTTTAAACCGTACAGTATCCCCTTGTTCTGATCGAACGACTGCCTCTTGATTCATGTACAGATTCCTCATGAGCACAATTCAGTGTTTTGGAATTCCCATTCTCAGCAATGTTATCCATAATTTGTTATGATCCACACAGTCGAATGCCTTAGCATAGTCAACAAAACACAGGTAAACAACCTTCTGGTATTCTCTGCTTTCAGCCAGCATCCATCTGACATCAGCAATGACATCCCTGGTTCTATGTCCTCTTCTAAATGCGGCTTGAATTTCTGGCAGTTCCTTGTACATATACTGCTGCAGCTCCCTTTGAAAGATCTTCGGCAAAATTTTGGTTGCGTGTGATATTAATGATATTGTTCTATAATTTCCACATTCAGTTTGGATCACCTTTCTTGGAAATAGGCATAAACAAGGATCTCTCCCAGTCAGTTGGCCAGGTAGCTGTTTTCCAAATTTCTTGGCATAGACGAGTGAGCACCTCCAGCGCTGCATCCGTTTGTTGAAACATCTCAGTTGATGTTCCGTTGATTCCCAGAGCCTGGTTTTTCGCCAATGCCTTCAACGCAGCTTGGACCTCTTCCTTCAGTACCATTGGTTCCTGATCATATGTTACCTCCTGAAATGGTTGAATGTCAGCCAATTCTTTTTGGTATAGTGACTCTATGTATTCCTTCCATCTTCTTTTGATGCTTCCTGCATTGTTTAATTTTCCCCATAGAATTCTTCAGTATTGCAACTGGAGGCTTGAAGTTTTCCTTCAGTTCTTTCAGCTCGAGAAATGCTGAGCATATTCTTCCCTTTTGGTTTTCTATCTCCAGCTCTTTGCACATGTCCTCATAATAGTTTGTCTTCTCAAGCTGTCCTTTGAGATCTTCTGTTTAGCGATTTTACTCTGTCATTTTTTCCTTTTGCTTTAGCTAGTCAATGTTCAAGAACAAGTTTCATAGTCTCTTCTGACATCCGCTTAGGTCTTTTCTTCCTCTCCTGTCTTTTTCATGGCCTCTTGCTTTCTTCATGTGTGATGTCCTTGATGTCATTCCACATCTCATCTGGTCTTCGGTTGTTAGTGTTCAGCGTGTCAAATGCATTTTTGAGATGGTCTCTAAATTCAGGTGGGATATACTCAAGATCATACTTTGGTTCTTGTGGACTTGTTCTAATTTTCTTCAGCTTCTACTTGAACTTGCATAGGAGTAATTGATAGTCTAATCTGCAGCCAGCTCCTGGCCTTGTTCTGACTGATGATATTGAGCTTTTCCATTGCCTCTTTCCACAGTTGTAGTCGATTTGAATCCTATGTATTCCATCTGGTAAGGTGCCTGTGTGTAGTCACCATTTATGTTGGTGAAAAAAGGTATTTGCAATGAGGAAGTCATCGGTCTTGCAAAATTCAATCATGCAAGCTCCAGATTCATTTCTATCACCAAGGCCATATTCTCCAACTACCAATCCTTCTACATTTCCAACTTTCTCATTATCAGTAATTATCAGTGCATCCTGATTGCATGTTTGATCAATTTCAGACTGCAGAAGTTGGTAAAAGTCTTCAAATTCTTCACCTTTGGCCTTAGTGGTTGGTGCATAAATTTGAATAATAGTTGTTTTAACTAATCTTCCTTTTAGGTGTATGAATATTATCCTATCACTGACAGCATTGTACTTCAGGATAGATCTTGAAACGTTCTCTTTGATGATGAATGCAATGCCACGCCTCTTCAATTTGTCATTCCCGGCATAGTAGACCATATGATTGCCCAATTCAAAAGGACCAATATGGGTCCATTTCAGCTCACTAATGCCTACGTTACTGATGCTTAAGCATTCCATTTCATTTTTGATAATTTCCAATTTTCCTAGATCCGTACTTCATTCCAGGTTCTAATTTAATGCATATTTGCAGCTGTTTCTCCTCATTTTGAGTCGTGCCACATCAGCAAATGAAGGTCTCGAAAGCTTGACTCCATCCATGTCATTAAGGTCAATTGTACTTTCAGGAGGCAGATCTTCTCCAGCCATATTTTGAGTGCCTTCCAACCTGAGGGGCTCATCTTCTGGCACTATATAAGACAATGTTCTGCTGCTACTCATAAGGTTTTCACTGGCTAATTGTTTTCAGAAGTTGACCACTGGGTCCTTCTTCCTAGCCAGTCTTAGTCTGGAAGCTCAGCTGAAACCTGTCTGCCATAGGTGACCCTGCTGGTATTTGAATATTGGTGGCATACCTTCCAGCATCACAGCAACACACAAGCCCCCACAGTATGACAAACTGACAGATGCATGGGGGACGTATATGGGTATGTGTGTATATATATATATATATAGAAAGAGAAAGATTTATCTCAAAGAAATGGCTCATGCAGTTGCAGAGGCTAGCAACTCCCAAGTCCATGGGTCAGGCATCAGGCTGGAGGCTTTTTCTGACTCACGTAGCTGTAGGGGCTGAGGAACCCAAGATCAGCAGGTCAGACAGCAGGTCACTGGCTCACAGGCTGTGGAGGCTGACGAATCCCAAGATTGGCAGGTCAGATGGCAGGCCACTAGCTGACAGGCTGCGGTGGCTGATGAATCCCAAATCAGTAGGCAATATGGCAGGCTCAAGGCCCAGAACTGGGAGTTAAATGATGATGAGCCAGATGCAGCATCCAGAACAAGCAAGCAATCTTTGCCAGAACGTCCATGGATGCAGGCCACACCTGTGAGGAAGCTCCCCTCACAACTGATTGGCTGATCACATCATCGATGGTAGCTGCATCATTACATAACTTCCAAATTACATTATTTCATAACTGCCAAATTACATCATTACATAACTGCCAGACCACTGAGAATCATGGCCCAGCCAAGTTAACACTCAACCTTAACCATGAGCCCACCCCTAGTCACTTGGCACCTGTACACATCTCCTTAAACCATACACAACCTCTAAATAAAGATAATTACAAAGTCACACTTGAGACTAACATGATACCACCAATACATGTAAAACAGAAAATGCACGAGCCCCACTTACATCCCACATCCTAAAAGTGTAGAAAACAAAAATATTTGATGCACACACACAAGGAAGAAATACTCATAACAATTATAGTCCTCATTTCTGCAACCGGTCACATGGTCATAACTGATATTTAGAACTACCTTCTTCCACCACCCGTTTCGTATTCCTTTTACCCTCACCAAGTATCTCAGCTTGTGGTGGTTCTTTGCCTGGAGAGGTGACCCAAACCTTCATTCCTGAAGGTCTGGGCCATTACTGGTCATCTTGGAGTTGGGCTGATGTAGTTTTCCATTGACTTTAATCGCAGGGTATGGTAGTACTAAGAGACACTCTAAGGGATCTCCTGTATTCCAGATATACTCTTTTTTTACCTCCATTATGCAACATCAATCCAATTTCCCCCTTGGGAGTAAAGGTCAATCACACCAGCCAATATAGTAACTCCCTTCTTTACCTGTTGATCCAGAGCAAGAGGACCACAAAGTGACCAGGTGGCATTCTTTTTTTTTTCTGGATTTTTTTTTTTAATTATGCTTTAAGTGAAAGTTTACAAATCAAGTCAGTCTCTCATACAAAAACTTACATACACCTTGCTATGTACTCCTTGCTGCTCTCCCCCTAACGAGACAGCACACTCCTCTCCACCCTGTATCCCTGTGTCCAGCTGGCATTCTTAACTTCCACTTCAATGGAATCTGTGTTGTGTCTCTAGGTGGGAGCATTTCTCCCTTTGGAACTAAGACCTGTAGACCTGCAGAGCATAGGGCCACGGGGACAGGAAGCAAAAATTTTACGAGTGGGTCATTAGGCATAATAGTGAGTGCTGGACTCCCATTTCCATCCCTTGATTCCTAGAACCATGAATCCTGGTTATGGGAGAAACAGCACCATATATTGGATGCTGGTTGCAAGCACATGCAGCCTCTTGGAGAACATTACCCCCAGCCTGCAAAATGTTGCCACCTAGATGGTACTGTAATTGTGTCTTTAGAAGGCCATTCCATCATTCTATCAAGCCAGCTGCTTCAGTATAATGGGAAACTTGGTAAGACCAGTGAATTCCATGAGCATGGACCAATTACCACACTTCACTTGCTGTGAAGTGAGTCCCTTGATCCAAGGTGATACTGTGTGGGATACCATGATAGTGGATAAGGCATTCTGTGTGAGTCCACAGATGGTAGTTTTAGAAGAAGCATTGTGTGCAGGGAAGGCAAATCCATATCCAGAGTAAGTGTCTATCCCAATAAAAAAGAAATGCTGCCTATTCCATGATGGAAGCAGTACAGTGTAATTAACCAGTCACAAAGTTGCTGACTGATCACTTTGCCGAATGGTGCCATACTGGGGACTCAGTGTTGGTTCTGCTGCTGGCAGATTGGGCATTTGGCAGTGGCTGTAGCCAAGTCGGCCTCGGTGAGTGGAAGTCCATGCATAACCTCCATCTCTGTCACCATGGCCACTTTGCTCATGAGCCCACTGGGCAATGATGGGAGTGGCTGAGGAAAGAGGACGACTGTTTTCCACTGAGTCTATCACTCTATCCACTTGATTGTTAAACTCTTCCTCCGCCAAAGTCACCCTTTGGTGAACATTCACCTGAGACACAAATAGCTTTACTTCTTTGGACCATTAAAGAGGCTATTTTTTTTTTTTTATCCATATACCTCTTCCTCACACCCCCTTGTCACCAATTTTCCAATCATGTTCCTTCCAAGTACCTGACTATCCAGCCAAGCCATTGGCTACAGCCCATGAATCAAATGCATATCTGGCCATTTCTCCTTCCAAGCAAAATGA